>NW_011494770.1:4797578-4812963 GCF_000754665.1 Bison bison bison
CATTGGAGAAGGAAATGGCAACCCACTCCAGTGTTCTTGCCTGGAGAATCCCAGGGACGGGGAAGCCTGGTGGGCTGCTGTCTGTGGGGTCGCACAGAGTTGGACAGTGACTTGGCAGGGACCTGTCGTGTCTCCCATAATATATAACACAGTGCTTTGTATATAGACTTCTGTTTAAAGTAGAAAAAAGGCAAGCTGATTACAATTTTTGTACTGTCTTAAATATTAACAGTATTAAATGTTAATTTGTAATGTATATTATTAACGTATTATGTGTCATATTTTGTATATGATCATTGAGTTTTTTGTATGGATGCTTGAATATATTCATTGATTGTGAATAAGAAGGTACGTCTGCTAGGCTAACAGCCTACAGCCCCTTTTCCCTCACTTTGCTGTTTCTAGCATATATTTTCTTGGTACCTCAGAAAATCATGACTTGGAGTAAAGAGAGACTTGGCAATTGGTTCTTCTTTGGATATACAGAAACTAAAATAAGCCTTTTAGAATTGTTTGGGGGTAAGTGTTGGTTAAAATGAGCCTTGTATCACTTCCAGCAGTGAATCAGTAGTATTGGACTTCTCGGTCAGAATAAAGTTTCATAACAGCCTATCAGTTTAAAAGATGAGAGTTTTTCTCTGCCAACTTGGGGGATCTAATATTTTTAAAACTAAACATAGGAATACTTTAGAAATCTTTCTGTTTAATGTATCCGTGTTCTTTTGTTTTTGCTAATTTTTATTTTGCTATATTTCCCATACTTGCTAGGTTCCTATTCTTTCTTCCTATCTTAAAAATAAAATAATTCCCTTAGCTGTAAGGCCCTGTATAAATATTTAGGGAACATGTTCTTGTTTTACCAGTTTAATCTTATTTCTTCTACTTTGTGTTTTCATTTTTATTACATTTTTTTCATTGGATCAATAATTTGATAGGACAGATATTAATGTGGGTTTTTTTCCCACTTAAACTGATTTATTAATTCCTTGAGTGTAGTCACATACAATTTTGTATTGTTTAGTTTCTGATCCCCTTGTAGTTTTGACTGTGCTTTGTACATAGCTGAAAATGTGTGCTAAGTCATTTCAGTCATGTCTGACTCTTTGTGACCCCGTGGACTGTAGCCCTCCAGGCCCCTCTGTCCATGGGATTCTCCAGGCAAGAATACTAGAGTAGGTTGCTATGCTGTCCTCCAGGGGATCTTTCTGACCCAGGGAACAAACGGGTGTCTCCTGCGTTGCAGGCAGGTTCTTTACTACTAGCGCCACCTGGGAAGCCCCATAATTGATAATAACTGAATTTTATTCATAAGGCTAAGCATTTCAGTAAATACTGAAACTGCTCAATACTTTGTGTATAACTTAAATTTATTTGCATAGTAATATAAATTAGTTTCGGAAGAGCTCTGGCTTCCAGTTGATACTTGTTTCATCTACTGGCTGGTTGTTTTTTTTTTTTTTGAAACATCTGGTATATAAGCAGCAGCAGCATGATAGTTGTTACATTAACTTTAAAAATCGGCTTCAAATGAAACTGAACTATATGAAAGGAAGTGGTCAGGAGAAGATAAGATAAATAGCATTAAAGTAAACTCAAACTATAGTTGTTATAAACTGTAGCATTATGAATACTAACTGTAGATGGTAGTAGTTGAATCCTAAGTTGTGTCCGACTCTTGCGACCCCATGGACTGTAGCCTGCCAGATTCTTCTGTCCATGGGATTCTCCAGGCAAGAATACTGGAATGGTTTGCAGTTTCCTTCTCCAGGGGATCTTCCTGACCCAGGGATCGAACCCAGGTCTCCTGCATTGCAGGCAGGTTCTTTACCGACTGAGCTGTGAGGGAAACCCTTACTATAGATACATAACATGTTATACCAAGATGGCCACTTACGCTAACCACTTTGGAATTTTCTGATAGGATGACAGTATAGCTTCTGTTTTCTAAAGCCTAGATCGCTAAAATTAGAACTCAAGTGCTTGCATTAAAGGTCCTGCAGTTTCATAATGCACTGCTGCATTCTGATTAAAACAAAAGTTAAATTTCTTTAAGCTTTTATGGTTAAAAACTTATTTCCTGATTCAATATTCTGTTCCTGAAATATTTAGTGCCTTTATTAAGAGTTTATTGCAGTGCTGAGTGATAATATGTTGTAAATAGTGGATTTTTTATCATAATTCAAATTTTTTTTTTTTATCTTTGCTAGGAATTTAATTTCTCAGAACATTCTCTCCAGGAAGAATCTTACAGTATCTCAAAGACTTCAGTTGACTGCTTGATCCTGCATAAAACCCAAGGTAGATGATTAGTTTTTCTAGTCTGAAGTTTGGACTTTTTAAAGAAAATGTGACTTCTGAACCTAATGATTTAGACTGATTAAAAGTGATATGGTCTGAAACTTTTGTTATGGTGACTTGTATGAAGTAAGCCAGATTTTTAAAGTTTTAGGGAAAAGATTCTCTTTATTTCTAGGTTGTATATCTGCTTCTACTTGTATAAACACATCTACTTAAAGACTCAAAACACACAGTTATTCAAAAGTAATCAGGACAAAATAGCTGTGCTTATTTAACTTATCTTTTATGTGTACAAGAGGAGTTCCATAACTTAACTTTTTCCCCTTTACATGGGTGTTAAAGTTAGGTTTGATTGCTTATTATGTGCTGAAAATTGTTTTAAGAATATTACATGTATCAACTCATTTAATCCTCTCTACATCTCTGAGGAAGGTACTGTCTTTATATCTTAACTCACTTGGAATTAAGAGTGAGAGAAGATGAAGCTGGTGTTTGTCTCTTTGAAGACAGTTGTGTTTTATTTTAGAATAAATATTTGTTTGAAACCCTTTGAATTTGTCATTTATGTGGCTTTTTTGGTGAGGAAGTATGCAGACATCATTGCCTCCTCTAGTTTATCTCAATACTTTTCAAAAACTTTCATACTACTGAGCAAAGTCTAATTAGGTCAAAATGGTTTAAATACATGGCAATTGCAGGCTATTAGGAAAGTTTAGTGAGTTGATTTTTTTGGGAAAAAATACTTAATTTTGTGTAAATTAGTGAAAATTTAAAATAGTTGTAGCAGGAATAAACTTGGGAGATGTGTAGGTTTAATTTTGTAAAGAGTGGATCTTATAAATCAGTCCTGTTACTAATTTCATGAGGTCTGATTATTGCATTAGATACTAGCTAGTATTTAGAAAAGTTAGAATATTGGTGTACAGGTTCTCTTTTTCTTGCCGTCCCAATCTCTTCTTGCAGCAATCTCTTTAGTTTCTTTTATCCTTTTTCATCTTTTCACCAGAAAGCTATAGGGTGAACTAGGCATTGTCACATAAGTCCATTTTTATTTCTACAGTCATGACTGTTGAAAGCAGAGCTTTGAGCTCCAGCTGTTAAGAGACTTAATGACCTTTATTCTACTGGGAGACTTATCCATCACCATTCCAAGCAGTATTGCATACATGGAGTGGTCAGTTTAGTCCCATTTCAAAGCCATAAAGCACTTATGATGACAGCTGGGTAGGTTTACTCTGTTTTTTAATATTATGTCATTTGTATTTTCTTTTCAGGTTTGTTATCTGTAATACTCTGATATTATTTATCTTTTTTACAGGAGAGGTAGGCATTTGTATTGGGCATGGAATAACATCTAACGTACTGCTGCAGTCTGATGTCATTGCTCTTTCTGACTTCTGCAGCTGCTGCCTTTTTTTGGATTGAGGCACATAAGTGGAAAAGTCCATAGAAATCTTCTGTTGTTTCTTTACAATACCTGCCATGCAGGTGCAAATACAGTTTTAGTTAGGGATAATTGACTTAGTACTTACTTGAATAATGATGGGTAATATCCTTTGGGAAACTTAATGTTTTATAAATTTAATTTGTATCTGAAGATAAGTTAAATAATAGAAACTACTTCTCTTGCATTGTGATTTTAACCTTTTTTGCCCTCTCATTTGCCTAGGAGAAAAGAAATGGGTCGCTCCAATTCTAGATCACATTCTTCAAGATCAAAGTCTAGATCACAGTCTAGTTCTCGATCAAGATCAAGATCACACTCAAGGAAGAAGAGATACAGGTGAATTACTGTGCTTTTACCTCTTTAAATTATAATAATCATACCAGCTAACAGTTATAGATTGCTTACACAGGCAGAGTGCTAAATTCATTAACATGTTTTAGTCTCCAAGAACGCTGTGAGTGGATCTGTTGTTTAGAATTAGTTCACTGGGGAAACTTTGGATGAATTTCCTGCAGATAAAGGGGAACTGTTGTAATGTTAAGAGATGAATTGGATAATGTAAGAATTATTTGGCAGTAAATAATCTTTGCTATTTCATAGTTTCTTGTTTCTGACTCTGAGGTCTCAATAGGTTTATTCTTTTATATAAAAATGATTGACTCTGGTGGTTTTTCTTTAAATGGTAATACATACTTAGCATGGAAAATAGAAACAAGTTAAAAATAAATGACCATGATCTTATTATGAATTAATGTTAGTTTCTGATTTTTCTTTAGTATTTTTCTTGACCTAGCTTTTTATTACATATACATTTAGCCACTAATGAATATTCTTCCGTGGCATTACGTATTCTTTTGACATTACCACTTTTAAGTGCCTGCATGAATGTGATGTGTTAGTGTGTCCCATTGTTGGATGTCACTTTTTCCCCCGTTTTCTTGATATATACCTTAGAATTGAGATGTTTTTCATTGAAAATAATAACCTTTAACTTTTATATAAATGAGGGGTTTTTTAAAAAAAATACATTTTTAGCTTTGACGTCTTATTTGCATAATATATTCAATCAGAATGGTACAATGGAATAGTTTATTTTTCTTTCATTGATATTTATTTCATTTTTAGTTCTAGGTCTCGTTCCAGGACGTATTCAAGATCTCGTAGTAGAGATCGAATTTATTCTAGAGATTATCGTCGAGATTACAGAAATAATAGAGGAATGAGACGACCTTATGGATACAGAGGAAGGGGTAGAGGGTATTATCAAGGAGGAGGAGGTAGATACCATCGAGGTGGTTATAGACCTGTTTGGAATAGAAGACACTCTAGGAGTCCTCGACGAGGTCGTTCACGTTCTAGGAGTCCAAAAAGAAGATCCGTTTCTTCTCAAAGATCCCGAAGCAGATCTCGCCGATCATATAGATCCTCTAGGTCTCCAAGATCATCCTCTTCTCGTTCTTCGTCCCCTTATAGCAAGTCTCCTGTCTCTAAAAGACGAGGGTCTCAGGAAAAACAAACCAAAAAAGCTGAAGGGGAACCTCAAGAAGAGAGTCCTTTGAAAAATAAATCACAGGAGGAACCGAAAGATACGTTTGAACACGACCCGTCTGAATCTATTGATGAGTTTAATAAATCATCGGCCACATCTGGTGATATTTGGCCTGGCCTTTCAGCTTATGATAATAGCCCCAGATCGCCCCATAGTCCTTCACCAATTGCTACACCACCTAGTCAGAGTTCATCTTGCTCTGATGCCCCCATGCTCAGTACAGTACACTCTGCAAAAAACACACCCTCTCAGCATTCACATTCCATTCAGCATAGTCCTGAAAGATCTGGGTCTGGTTCTGTTGGAAATGGATCAAGTAGATACAGCCCTTCTCAGAATAGTCCAATTCATCATATCCCTTCACGAAGAAGCCCTGCAAAGACAATCACACCACAGAACGCTCCAAGAGATGAGGCTAGGGGACGTTCCTCATTTTATCCTGATGGTGGAGATCAGGAAACTGCAAAGACAGGAAAATTCTTAAAAAGGTAAGAGTTAAGAGAATTTAGATCATAATAGTAATATTTCTCTGAATTCTGTTTGGATTTATGTTTTAAAATTGCATTGTGATGTGTATTTAAGTATTTTTACTCGTGACTTCTTTCTTTTTATAAAATAATTCCAAGTTGATTGTAAAGTGTTTTAATGTTTATGAAGATAATTCATGCTCTTCCTTTTCATTTCATCCATTTTTTAAGTCCAGAATTAAGAATGTAAATGAGAAGTTGAAAGTGTTAAAGCATTGAAAGCTTATTTTGTCTTCATCATTATAATGTGACCTACATAAAATAATGCAGTTATATATTCTTGTGTGGTAGTATAAATAGTCCAGCTGCCAATTTTTAATAAATTTTCCTGACTGTAGAAAAGATAATAAATGGTATTTCTTATTGACTCCAGTAACATTTCAGAGAGATGCTTGGTCTGAATGCTAATTTTAAGCATTACTAAAGGTTCCTTAATGAAAATGGATTACTAAGGTAATATGGTTGGTTTTAAGTAAGGAAATACAGCAAGCTTGCTATTTATTTTTTTAGTGCTTCCCAACCTAAAATTAATTTTTTATTGAATTGATATGTAGTTTCTACTTAATATTGCCAGAAATCATTTTCTACTGAAAAGTATATACATGAATTATTTTGTGATTTAGATAGAATAGTAACATCTAATATTAACTACACTGAAGTCCACCTTTTTGAACTCTTACTTAGTAGATATGTTAGTGAAATTTTGAGTGTAATAAGTAGGATTCAAATAGATAAATATATTAAATAGATAAGTATATTTTAAGTATCAGATAAGTGTATTACAGATTTTAGTAGTTCTTAGTCTCAAAAATTAAACTTAAGCTCTGTGGAAATTTGGATTTGTTAGTGCAGAATTGTGAACTATGAGTAAACAACAAGTTTTTGAGAATGGCTTTACTTTTTTTAAACTTCAGAAGTCTTAATGTGTGCATTTATTTAAAAACTCAGCACATAAGCTTTATGGATGCTTTTAAGGCTTTCTATAAGTGGAATCTGAAAAAAGCAATTTTCAGTAGGATTTTTTCCTCCTATTACTGGCCCTGTGATATTGGGAAGCACAGTTAAGTATGTAAGTGGTCCAGAATGAATGCAATCCAGAGTTACCATCCTCTTCTTTGCTTATTCACAGGTTCACAGATGAAGAGTCTAGAGTATTCCTGCTTGATAGGGGTAATACCAGGGATAAAGAGGCTCCAAAGGAGAAAGGATCAGAGAAAGGGAGGGCAGAGGGAGAATGGGAAGATCAGGAAGTTCTAGATTACTTCAGTGATAAGGAATCTGGAAAACAAAAGTTTAATGATTCAGAAGGGGATGACACAGAGGAGACAGAGGATTATAGACAGTTCAGGAAGTCAGTTCTTGCAGATCAGGGTAAAAATTTTGCTACTACGTCTCATCGGAATACTGAGGAGGAAGGACCCAAGTACAAGTCCAAAGTTTCATTGAAAGGCAATAGAGAAAGTGATGGATTTAGAGAAGAAAAAAATTACAAACTTAAAGAGACTGGATATGTAGTAGAAAGGCCTAGCACTGCAAAAGATAAGCACAAGGAAGACGACAAAAATTCTGAGAGAATAACAGTAAAGAAAGAAACTCAGTCACCTGAGCAGGTAAAGTCTGAAAAGCTCAAAGACCTCTTTGATTACAGTCCCCCTCTACACAAGAATCTGGATGCACGAGAAAAGTCTACCTTCAGAGAAGAGAGCCCACTTAGGATCAAAATGATAGCCAGTGATTCTCATCGTCCTGAAGTCAAACTCAAAATGGCACCTGTTCCTCTTGATGATTCTAACAGGTAATCCACATTGCTCCCCAGTAAATAATCTGTGGGCAGTCAGTATTCCAGTTAATTATCTTAAACTTTCTGAACATACCATTTTTATATTTAAACCAATGGTATATTTTGTTTGTATGTGTCTGTCTGTTACCGATATGCTCCAGACCTGCTTCCTTGACTAAAGACAGACTGCTTGCTAGTACACTTGTCCATTCTGTCAAGAAGGAGCAAGAATTCCGATCCATCTTTGACCACATTAAGTTGCCACAGGCCAGCAAAAGCACATCTGAGTCATTTATTCAACACATTGTGTCCTTGGTTCATCATGTTAAAGGTATGTTTAGTATTGTGAATTATATTTTTCTTGCAAGTAAAAAAAAATTAACAGCTATGCATAATAATAATGCACCCTAGGGCTCTATGTAGTCTCTATTAAAATTTTGTATAAATAGCACTTCATAAATGAGATACCAGTCTTGGTAACATTAACACCTATTTAATAAAGTGATTTTTAATAAGTGAAATGTAAGTAAAATTAAAACATACCCTGAAAATCTGTATCATGATAAAAAATGATACAGATTTATACAGTGCTGAAAGTCTTTTTGAAATGTGCCATAATACTGTCCTTGAAGTTCAGAGTGCTTGCAGATTATCTTTGATTGCATTCATAAGACCTGTATTAATGTACTCGTGGCATAGATTTATAACAAAGTGGTGCAATGTTGTTACTATTATAAAGAATTTCTTTTTAACCTTTAAAGAAACTTGAAACCAGTGGGAGGGGAAAACAGTGTTTCTGTGTTAATTTTGTATTACTTAATTTGTTATAATATTTTACTTTTTTATATGATAAATCAGAAAACTTTATTAGGATTTTTAAAGGGGGGAAAAAGTTCAAGAAATTTAAAAGTGTGTTAGGTAAGTAGTGATACTGTGAGTAGTGAGTGACTAAGGATAATAATGATGACATTCCTTGAGGTCCTGGGGATGATGAAGGGTGTTCTTTTCAACTGAAGTAGTGATATTCTCTTTTCGCCAGTGTCTAATTTTAGTTCCAGAGTTACTAATAATTTTCAAAGATTTTAGCTTGCGACTTTTTGGGCAAATAGATGTTATTATTTTATTTTTGTGTTTGAAAGGGAGTTTACCCTGAAGTAGGTTTCTTACCTAGGAATCTCCGTGGCTGTTGCTCTGAAAAGCCGTTTTTGAAAAGTTTGTCTTTGGACCTGAGAACAACTCATAGGTGAAACTTGTCACTCAGGAATTCTTAATGCACTTGATATTTCAAAATAGTGAAGAGTTAATGAATTTCTTTTTTACTGTAATTATTTAAATGTAGTAACAAAAGAGTTTAGCTATTTGGCTATAACTAGGTTTGTGAACCAATTTATGACCATATTACTGTGGTGCATAGAATATGAAACATTAACATTTTTTCTTTTTTCACTTTTTTTTTTTTTTACCTGTCTCTACATTTTACAATTTATTGCTGAATTTTGAGATCAGGTTTTGATAAATTTTTCCTTTTTCCTTTTTTTTTTTTTTTAAAAGAAAAGAACTGTAGTTATGTTTCATTATTGGTATTGTGCAACCGATCTGAACAGCTCTTACTTCATATAGAGCTGAAAATGCCCAGTGATGTTTTCTTTTTCATTGTAACTAGGTCCTGGAATATGTTTTGAAATGGCAAATCCATGTTTCAAAGTAAAATAGCTGTTGAAAGATACAGGCAAAGTTGAATCTTCTGTCTTCCTGGCAAAAATGGCATAAAAACTGAGTTGCTAGCTCAAATTCCTGGGTTTCATGGAATTATGATTGAGGCACTACCCTGGTAGTGGCCATTTCAAGTTTTAATGATTGGTTATGAGACATGTGCTGGATATTGGGCGGTAAGTTGACACAGATGTATGTTGACCTGTTAAGCAGATAGCTTGCTTCGTAATGTAACATTTCATGACTTTATACGTCTTTCTATATTACATCAACAGCATATCTTGAAATGGTTTAAAAAAGAATTGGTGTTGATATTACTAATTTTAAAATTGTTAAAAGACAAGACAGTAATATCAAATGTACTGTCAGGTTTGCCAAGATGCCAGATTTTTGGAGTAATTAGTATTAATTGATGTAAAAAATATTTTTCCAATTGAAGTGCCAGTATTCAGTTTCTTAAATCCAGTTTTTGTTAACAACATAGTTCTTGCCAAAATAATTTTATTAGTTTATTAAAACAAGCTTTGCAAGTTATTTTAGTATTTTCATTTTCTGCAAATGATTACTTGAAGTTAACTTCATTGGTTCATATTGGCAAGGCTTAAGGACATTGACATATTATTGTTGCTTTTTGTTTTATTTGAGGAAGTGTAGTGCGTTATTGAAATGGAATTAGAGACTCTTGATTTAGTATATTTATTGTTCTTGGATTATATGTAATATTGACAGAGACCTGTGAGGAACTTTGCATCAGTTACCTGTTGAGGTACAAGAAGTTACGTGGGACAGGGTAGGAGTTCTTTGTAACACTTGATTCTCTTCTACTAGGTTTCTTGAGTATTTTTATTTTCTATTCACCTGCTACATGCCCTTCTGTCACAATTGAAAATTCCTCTTAAGGTAAAGGTAACTAATTGGGCAGTGTTTCTCCTAAATCAACAGAGCAGTACTTCAAATCATCTTCAATGACCCTAAACGAGAGGTTCACTTCGTATCAGAAAGCCACTGAAGAACATAGTGCCAGGCAAAAGAGCCCTGAGATACACAGGTATGTATACCGGGCATGTAAAAATGTTGTTTTGATAGGAAGACACTGTTAAACAAGTTCATGTTGAAGCTATAGATAAGATACATGAAACTATATGGGTATCATGACTCAAATGAAAGTTTTCAGTTTACCATTTCTTTTTAATTTTCAGTTTATTTGGTTAAAACTGGTTGTTAGAACTTAAAATACTCACTCTTATCACTTCCCAGTTTGGAATTAAATAGTTACCAGTTTGTCTTTTGGGAGGGGGTTGGATGCCTAGAGTAAGTAACCCTTGAATTTTATTCACTTTGAGTAAGTTTGTAAAATAAAAATGCTTCGTGAGATAGAATTGTTCCTTGTGAAAAGATCGTGAATTTGAAGTCAGATAGTTATTTTCAGTTCCTTGCTCTCACTTAATTGCATTGTGATAAAAAAGTTATTTAATCTCTGAATGTTTTTTTTTCCATCTACAAATAAGAATAACAAATAAAATATCCTGTTTTGCAGGATGATGTTGACAGTTAGTATTAATTGTAAAGTACCTAATTCAGTGCTTAATACGTAGTAGGTATGGTTTTGGTGGTCACTGCTGAAGAGGCACTGAGAAGATTCAACTGACAGTAGCTTAAGAACTCAAGGAGAGGCACAGAATAAAACTAAAGATACTGAATATGTAAAAATATTGGAGATAACTTAAGAACAAATAATCCTATTGGTGTATTTATTGATACTGATGTATTATAATTATATGCTGATACTTAAATGATAATTTTAATCAAAAAAGTTTTTTCTTTTTTGATGATTAAAGTAAGCTTGATATCTTAAAAGATCAGGCTTCATTTGTTTATAAATAATTGGAGGCATTTTAATTTATTTTTAATAAATACAGTTTTTATTTCTTAATTATCTATTAAGAATTAGATTAATAATCTTGCTATACTAAATTTAGTCAACTGGGAGAGAAAAAACTGGTATTCCCTTTACAAAAATGGAAAAATTTTAGGAATTTGTAGAATCATAAAATTAATGTGACTACAAATAGACTTTATTTTACATTAAGGAGAATTGACATCTCTCCAAGTGCCCTGAGGAAGCATACCCGTTTAGCAGGGGAAGAGAGAGTTTTTAAAGAAGAAAATCAAAAGGTATGTTTTGAATGCACTTTTTCTTTTCCAAGTTAACTTCTGGTTCATTAATGCTATTGTTCTAATAAGCAGTTTATTTAGGCAAAATGTTTATAGACATCATCTATTTATAACTTGTAAATAGATATATTTATATATATATATATCTGTGTTAGTGTGTATGTAGTGTTTCATCCTAGAAAAAAATTAAGCTCACCCTTTACTATATGTTAAACTAAGAATAATTAATTTAAATGCTAATGAAAAAAAAGTATTTCTAAGCAAAAGGCAAAGAATCAGTGAGTAGACAGGAAAATTATAATAGGAAAGATACACATTATATAAAGTTTTCTGTTAGAGGTGAAATGGGTGATCCAGAATAAATATTCCTTGATTTATGTGTGCCTAAATTAATATCTTTAGGTTCTTCAAAGAGAGAACGAGAAGTAATCGCCATGCTACTGGGTTTTTGATCTGGACTAAGAAATAAGCATTCTAAGAACTGGTTTACAAATGAACACTTGGAATAAAAACTGTGTTACCATTGGAACATTTGTAGATTTGGGGGAAGAATGCTTTTAAACTTCAGAAAGGAGTCTGAATGACTGGCATTGGGGTCGGGGGACTTTTAAGAATGGAATTCAGTCATTAAGGGGACTCTGTTTAATTGACAATTTGATATTTCCTAGGTAGATTAGTCTATATGACAGGCCATAAAATTCTAGTTGAAATGTGGAGCAGGGTTAAAAGAGAGCAACTGTCTTGTAATGAGAAAGTTAGGGACTTGGAATGGGTATTACTGGGTTCTAATTGTGGCCATTACTGATACTATCTTGATAATAGGAACGTGATTAGCTTTTTGGGTGTTGGTTTTCTGATAAGAAAAATGAGAATACATCTGTTTTGCAGAGTTGAATAACTGGGCTGTTATGATAACATTGGCACTTTATTACTAGAAACTATTACTAAGGCTTTCATTTATAAGCTTTTTAATTAGGCATGCTATTAATTTATTAAATAAGAAATTTAGAGCTTAGAAAGTGCTTTCTTTGCGTGGGGCACATTGATTTTGGTAAAGCAGATTCTGAGAAGTGAATGCTAATTTTGGCTTTTATTTTCAATGTCTTAGGTTCAATGTTGATTAATTTTGTTTTGCCCACAATTTAGTCTATTCTTGTACTCTTGACAGAGTGAGTGTCTTTCTTCTCTCTTCATTATTCAGACCAGATTTTGATCTAGAGGAGAGAAAATAGTGATAACTAATGGAAGGATAAGAGGAAAAGACATTGCTTTTTATCTTTTATCTTCCTATCT
This sequence comes from Bison bison bison, assembly GCF_000754665.1. Classification (NCBI taxonomy): domain Eukaryota; kingdom Metazoa; phylum Chordata; class Mammalia; order Artiodactyla; family Bovidae; genus Bison; species Bison bison. The sequence goes on from NW_011494770.1 coordinate 4,810,361, forward strand.
GAATGAACAATTAACATACATGTAGTAGTGTGTAGTTTACATATATAGTTTGGTGTTTACAAAGTACTTCCACCTATACTGTTACCCATGGGCTTGGCAATAGCGTATTACTAGGTGAATAGGAAAGTTTTTGCTCTTGATTAGATTTTCTCATAACTGTGGGAGCAAATAGGTGAGTAGTTGATACCATTTGGACATATACTTCCAGTTTTAGGAATGTTTATGAACATTGTAGCTAGACTTCCCAGAGTAAGTACTTCGTATTGTTGAATACTAGCAAGGATGTCCACATTGCTTAGCATCTTACTGATGTATAATTTTTCTTCATTCCTAGATGCCTCTTTCCATCTTCCTAAATTATATAGTATTTGAAAAAGCAATGGAACAAGAAGGAGGTGAATTGTGACCCAGTTAAACTAATGTCCGTTGCAATACCTGAATTGAGAAAGGGCAGTATATGGCCCAGATACTGAGTACAGGATTGGGAATGAATCTTTCTGGCTTTGTTTCTACCCTTGTTCAACCTCAGTTGGTTTCATTAATCATATTATGTTTGCATGTTATGGAAAATACAGAATATTTAACTTTTAAAGTGATTTTTATTGGGTTGGTCAACTAATTTGGGAAGAACTTGATGATAATGAGGCTTAAATAATGAGAACCATTTACTTTAGGATCCCTTAACTTTACTGTCAGATGGCTATACCCACAACTGAGTATAATCTCCATCATTGTTAAAGTATATAAAAAGCTGTTTCAAAAGATGAGGGATAATTAACGAGGATGTACCGAGTGGAAAAATAATTATATCATTTTACTATATGAAAGTTTATTATGGATTGCTTTGAACAGAAACCTATGACATTTTGAAGACAATTAGCTTTTAATTACTTCTCCAGTCCTGTTGTACTTGTGTTCACAAGTGTTTAGTGAAAACAGCAAGTACGTTTTTAAACAAAAACTTAAGTATGGAAGTAGTATGTTATATTCATTCTTTTCTGCTACTAAAAATGCCAGCTTAGAAACTGGCAAAAAAAATTGGTATTTTATATATATATCTTTTTTTTTCCGTATAGTTTCCCTGAAATCTGTATTTTACATCTGTCTTTTATAGGGAGATAAAAAATTAAGATGTGATTCTGCTGATCTTCGGCATGACATAGATCGTCGGAGAAAAGAAAGAAGTAAAGAACGGGGGGATTCCAAGGGCTCCAGGGAATCCAGTGGATCAAGAAAGCAGGAAAAAACTCCAAAAGATTACAAGGAATACAAATCTTACAAAGATGACAGGTAATTGTTAAAACTGTCGGAGTTAGGTTTTAGCTTCTAATTAGCCTTTAATAATTGTCAGCTTAATTGCTTTCAATTTTGACTGTGTAATCGAATGTTTAAATTTAAACAATTAAAATTATTTGTTTTACAGCAAAAATGTATTTGTCTTTTACACGGCTTATGGTGGATGAGGACAAAAACTTTGGAATAGCAAGCTAACACTGAAAAAAAAATGACAAATTAATGTGTCCTATTATCCAGGCTACATCAGGAGGTTGGACTTCAATGCAGTGCATTTCTAGAAACAGTTTGTGTAAGAACTTTGGTTCGTTATGCTTGATTCCGCACTTTTTCAACTCATAACACCCAGAGTACAAGAATTTTAAACTGATGTCTAGTGGTTTAACATGGGAGAGATGGGGGGAGGAAGGACTAGTTTTTTTGAAATAGCAATGTGTATTAGGCTTTCAAAGTAATGTTTCCATGGATACTGTTAGAAGTGGTAAGAGTTATCGCAGGTATGACCTTTTCGGGTATTGCAGTAGAATCATGTATTGATCATGATAGAGTCAAGTAAATATTAGGAATACTAAGTATCATAGATAATCGTTTTTCTTGCTGTTCATTAGGTGAATGGTGGTAATTTTACTCGTGTTTTTTAATTTATAATTAATTTTAATTTACTGGTATTTATAATGTCATATGCCTTTTATTTCAATAATGGAGTTATGGCCCAATCTGTATCAACTGTTTTCACCTAGGGTTGTACAAACTGCAGTCATTTTGAAACATGGCCTTAAGGACATTCATACTTTTTCCTACTCTTCCCTTCCTTTCCTTTAAAAAAAAAAAAATGTTAAAAGTGTTGAACTGAACTTTATATTCTTGAAGTTTCCAGACTGCTAGTTTCTAACTGGCAGGTCATAGCATGTTTTCCAGTAGTGATATAAAACAAATATTGGAGGAGAATGGAAACAGACTATGTCAAAGTTGAACACCCAATCATTTTAGTTTCATGATAATTTTAATAGGGGATAGTTTCTTTGACTTGAAAAATATCCCTCTTATTGTAAGATACAGCAGGGTCTTTCTTAATCTTTTTTTAAAATAGCACATTTTTCTTGTTTCTTTTATTTTTCAGTAAACATAAAAGTAGAGAGCAAGATCATTCTCGATCTTCATCCTCTTCAGCATCACCTTCTTCTCCTAGTTCTCGAGAAGAAAAGGAGAGTAAGAAGGAAAGAGAAGAAGAATTTAAAACTCACCATGAACTGAAAGAATACTCAGGCTTTGCAGGAGTTAGCCGACCACGAGGAACCTTTGTAAGTAAT
>NW_011494770.1:4813063-4826681 GCF_000754665.1 Bison bison bison
ACTCCTGTAGTCTTTAAAATGGTATTTGATATATCTTTATTAAGAAATGCCATTTGGGAGAGTGAGGAGGAGCTGGAGCTGGGATGATAACCTCCTTTGTATAGAAAGTAAAAAATCCATGTTTTTGCCTGATTTTGAAAATATGCCATTTTGAGATTTAGAAGCATCTGTATAACTTATTAACTTTGGAATCAGTAACTGTACATAGTGCTTAGAGACCCAAGAGTCAAGGAAAGTTAATGATTTAGATCCATTTCTTTAATCACTTTTTTATTAATAAGAACATGTCTTGAAACAAAAAAATCCGTTTGTATTAACTTTTCATTTTTGCCTATTCAAGTTCTTTTTTATATGTGTGTCAGTCATAGAAATTACATGACTTTTTATCCTACCTAGTATATATATTATTATTCCCATGTTTCCGTAAATTTTTATAATTGTAAATTTAATGACTTCATAGTAGTGCATCTTCTTGACTCTTTAATTTCTAGGTTCAGATTTCTAACTTGAGCTAGTATCCAGTTAGTTGTTAGTAGGGTTTATTAGATTATTTGGGAAAGAGAAGAGCTTTGCCCATATGGTGATAGGTGTAGTTAACACTTAGGACTCCTGTGTAATTCAAAGAAATTAGACAAATCTTTTGGCTAGTAAAAGGGAAAAAACCAACTTCTTAAAGTTTAAACTATTTAAAAATTTTAGTTCAGGCCATGAAAGAAAGTGTAGTGTTCTGACAACCTAGGTTGACTGTGCATTTCTTCTTAACCTATTCAGCTTTCAATAGGCAGAATTTTTTCCCTCCTTACTAGTATAAAATGGCCACCTTTTCCATCCTCAGTGGCTGTGAAGTTGAGATTTAGGGAAGAAATTAGGGAATGTTTTTTGTTACTGCAGTAAAATTAGAGTTTGCATGTAACTTAATACCTTTTGATTTCATTACTAAACAACTTTGTTAATCAGTTTCGAATTAGAGGCAGAGGAAGAGCCAGAGGAGTTTTTGCTGGGACAAATACTGGTCCAAACAACTCAAATACTACTTTTCAAAAGAGACCGAAGGAAGAGGAATGGGATCCAGAATATACCCCAAAGAGCAAGAAGTACTTCTTGGTGGGTGTTAGAAATCTCTGTTTATTTGGTTTGCATTAATTTTCAAAGCATACTGGGTGAATACATTTGAGTACAGGCATCCACTACTATGAGAAGTTTTTACTATAATATAGGAAACTTTTAAAATAAATCATTACCCAGATGATTTGAAGTTTTGAACATGTGGGTCCCTTTAGTCCTGTTTATACCTTATTGATATTACCTATGGACTGGTCAGGGTAAAGTAAAAATATACCTGATTTGATAGTCACATTCAGAGAAGAACATTAAACTACTTCATATCTGTCTATAAGACGGTCAAGTTAAGAAGGTAAATCATTAAGATTTCCCTTTCATCACTACAGCTGTTTGTTTAATTGAAAGACAAGGAGAAGAATTCTTCCACAGCACATGTATTTAAGGTTTTCAGGAGGTTGTTAACTTTTATTGGAGTAAAAGGAAGATGAAAAATTACATTATGGAAAAATTGCTAGGTACACATTAGTTTGATGCTTCCTTGTGATGCTCTTCTCTCTGAAGTAGTTTGTAAGGGATGAAGCTAGAGGAGGTGGGTCCTGAAAGATTCTCTAAGTAATGATGGAAATTTTTTGCACTTGGCATGGGAGAAGAGGGTTTATCTTCCATTATAGAAACTTAAGGAAATACCAAAACTATTAACAGAATATTCATTTTTGTCATAGCTTTTCAGGGAAGTCACGTTTTAGAGATTATTTCTGAAGACTAGTTGTTTTGTTGAAGCAAGGAGGAAAATAGTGCTGAGTTTTAGAAAAGTGTCTTTTATTTGACTTTTTATGAGTATATTTGAATAAAGCTGAATGTCCCAGCCATCTGCCATGGTAGACTATATAGCTGTATTCTGAACTAGATATATATTTTGGTTGAAGAATGGGCATTGTAGTTGTTTCAAAAATTAATTTCCATTTGCCTCTTTTTTGGAGTACTTCAATGACCAAGAGTCTGGAAAAGTTAAATTTTTACAGAGTGCATTATGCGTAATGTTTCCACAATCTGTGCTTCTTTGAGGAGAAATTTATGCTTGACTTGACAATTTCTGGAAAGTGAAAGGTGTTTTATTGAGTTACAGAAAGTTTAAAAGATACATTTCATTTTTAATATAGGAATTTATGAATTAATACACTGCTGTTTATGCTATGGATGGAAAGATACATAGGATTTCAATTCTTGGTTTAAGAGACTGGTAAAGGGGAACATTCTAAATACATACTGTGGATGTCCTCCCGAGGAAGAGTGGATTATTGCAAAGGAGATACTGATTAAGAGAGACTTTGTAGAGGAGTTTGGATTGAATCTTAAGCTTAAAAGATGAGCAGGTGTGCTGTAAAAAAGCAGGAGTGAAACATCCTAATATAGAGAACTCCAGTACTCACATGGCTAGATGATTGGTATAAGTTTGGGAAAATTAAGAAGCAGGAGCCAAATTGTGGAAGACAGTAATACTTGAGTAAATTTGGATGTTAAGCAGAGTTTGAAAAACGCGGCTGTGACAAACAGATCTGAGAAATAATTGAGTGTCTAAGGGACTAGTTTTGAAAAATGTTAAAGCCACATTTATGAAGGCTTATTCAGGGACCCTCTAGTTTGGTGTTGGTAGTGAGAAGAAAGGATATTGCAAGCACAGGGAATACAGAGGAAAGCAGCTCATTTGAGGTGAAGGTTAAGTTCTGTTATGGAAGTGCCCAAGACATAATAAGTGGAAATGTGCAGTAGGTAGTTGCTAATGCAGATCTAGAGAGAAAAAAACCTAGGTGCCATCGTACAGTCACAGAACCACAGTAATATCACCCAGTCAGAAGAGAAGAGATTAAAAGGCCAACCTTTCAAAGGTGTGAATGAGGAGCAAGTGCTTGTAAAAATGCCAGACAATAAAACAAATGTAAAAGCACAAAAAGTTAAGGAAATGAGAGGTGAACAAGTTAAATAATTGTTTAACACTTTAAACATTTTGCAAATATTTAATTTGGTGGCTCAGAGGATAAAGAATCTGTCTGCAGTACAGGAGACCCCGGTTTGATCCCTGGGTTGGGAAGATTCCCTGGAGAAGGGAATGACTACCCAATCAGTATTCTTGCCTGAAGAGTCCCATGGACGAAGAAGCCTGGTGGGCTACAGTCCATGGGGTTGCAAAGACACGACTGAGTGACTAACACTTTCACTTTTCTATGATATTCTTTCTAGTATTATAGTTTTTGTCTTAAATTGGGACATAATTATTTTTGATTAGCATATAATTAGGCTTTAGTTACACTAATCAAGATGAGTGTTATTTAACATTCTACATGTTGCTGTTCTGGACTATATTTTAAAATCTTCATTTCTGTATAAGACATACGTGTGCATTTGTCACAGGCTAGTGCTCACTAGAAGTATAATTAATGTCACATTTCTTCTTATATATAACTCAGTTCCCCAAATTAATTATTTTGGTTGTTAATTAATGAGCCATTGGAATGATAGCTTTGGTTTCTCCATGTGTATTTATGGATAGTCTGTAAAGGTATTTTTCAGTGATGAGACTATAAATACAAAAATTTTTTTTAATTCAGAATGAACGAAGTTGAAAGCTATAGATTGCTCTAGGTTTTTTTCAGAATAATTAATAAGCATGGACATTCTGTCCATAGTAATGAAACATTTAATACTTAGTAATAATAATGGATAACATTTACTGAGCATTTTGTTCAGCACCATTCTTAGTGTTTTGAACTGAAAGTGAAAGTCGCTCAGTTTATTTTCATGCTTGTAAAGTCATTTTGAGGTAGGACCATTATTCAGTTTCTATAGATGAAAAACACAGAGGTACAGAGATTGAGCAGCTTGACCAAAGGTACTTAGCCAGAGAGAGTGGGGTTAGGATTTGAACCCGTAAAGGTTCTTAACAGCATGTATCATTTTTCCTCCAGTACTTGGTAACAGTTATTGCATTCTTATCTGAAATTTCCCTTCTCTAAACTTTGAGTTATGCAAAGATAAGATAATGTTTTCAATAATAAATATTTCAGGAAAGATAGTAGTCTTTAGAACCTGAGATTCTCTGGAAGGATTGAGAGTATTTGTAAAGAGTTTGACCAAATAGGAAAGTACTGAAATGGGTAAGTTCCCCATGTTACTGTCATCTGAGGAAGAGAAAATTCCTTGTGGAGACAGAGATTTGGATTGGAGCTTTAGTAAATTAACTCTCTTGAAACTCAATCATTCTGTAGAGAAGAGAAGACAATTCAGAAGATTTTGGTTCTAATATGGCCTCCTTTGTTAACATTTTTTTCAAACTGGAATTTTCCTTTAATAATTTTACTTATTTTTGACTATTCTGTGTCTTCATTGCTGCTCATGCTTTTTCTCTAGTTGTGATGTTCAGACTTTTCATTGCAGTGGCTTCTCTTGTTGCAGACCATGGTTTCTAGGGCCGGTGAGCTCAGTAGATGTGGTTTCTGGGCTCTACTACACAGGCTTACTAGTTGTGATGCACGAGCTTAGTTGGCCATGACACTTGGGATCATCCTGAGTTGGGGATCAAACCTGTGTCTCCTGCATTGGCAGGTGGATTCTTTACCATTGAGCCACCAGGGAAGGCCTCTGTTAACATATTTTTGATTATATATTATAAATATCTCATATCCCCTTTATCTTCTATAAAGTAGTTAATGTTAATTAGTCTACAGTAAGACTGAAATCTTAGATATAAGAATTTGAGGATTAAGACTCAGTATGCTTTAGGGACTTCCCTGGTGGTCCATTGTTAAGACTGTGCCTCCACTGTAGAGGGCATGGGTTCCATCCCTAATCGGGGAACCAGTATTCTGCATGCCACTTGTCCAAAAAAGGAAAAGAACTAGTATGCTTAGCATTAAAGTGTCACTTCGGTAGCTGCTGGGATATCCTTTGAGAAACAAAGGATATGTTGTAATGATGTAGCTGTTTAGTTTCAGATTATTGTATAAGATGATTGTATAGTTAAAAGTAATTGCTAGTCTAACTCTAGTGTCTAGCTTTGTTACTGCTTTTCCTGTTTTAGCTCTTGGCTACCTCATTTAGTAGTCATTTACTGTTACCATGATTTCTGGGAAGCTTACTCTGAGGATGATGAGCATAAGGGGCATTGGAAAAGATTGGCTCTGTGGCTTTGGGCAAGTTACTCAGTTTCTCTGTCCCTCGATTTCTTTATTCCTAAAATGGAGTTAGTATTTTACAGTTGTTGTGAGGATTAGATGAGTTAGTATATAGAAAATGCTGAGACCAGTGCCTCATCCTTAGAAATAAGCACCATGTAAGCATTATTACCACCACCTTTGATTGAGTGCCTGTCTGTCAGGCACTGGGCTGGGCACTTTTTACAAATCATTTGTGTTCCTTTAAGACTATCTTCGTTTTTTTTTTTAAATGAGGAAGTAAAGTTCACTCAGTTTCTGTTAAGATTTAAATCCATACCTCTTGCTTCAAAACCCATTTGCTTCTTCCTACAAATTCATGGAATACTGTGTAAACATCACAAATGAAAAGCATAAACTATAGAGTTGTGATGATAACAAAAAGGAGCTTGAAATTACATCATTGTATGTACGTATTATTTTGAGTGGCAGACTATTTTAAAATAATTTATTTGGGATTTACAGTTAAACTTTGACGTACTGGAATGGTACATTTTTGATAGTTCCTAAGTTCATTCTTTGGTCATCTCACTGGTTTGATAAAGCTAGATTATTAGAAAAGAAATTGGTGAGGGCTCTTTTCACACTGTCTGTTAATTACATGTGTGAACTTTTTAAGTCAGGTAGGAGGGTGAGCTGTATTATGTGAATATGCACAAAGGCACATTCTTTGTTTTGAAAAGGTGCTTAGTTATGTATTATTTTTTAAAAGTTTAGTGACTTTGGGACAGTTGGTCAGTATCAGTACTCCATAAGTTAGGCAGCTATGTTTGTATTATACCTGTTGTCTCATAAAGGGGCATCATTCCCATTTTTTGTAGGTACAAACTTAAAAAGTTTGTTTGAGATGGGCAGCAGTTACATTACAGAAGAACTTCTCATTTTTTGTTTTGTTCTTTGGGATGTAATACTCATCTACTTGTACACAAAGCCAAGTACTTTTCACTTTTTCAGATTGTTTTGGTTAATGGGATAATTTGTAATTTGGGGAACAATCTATTTGGATGCAGTTAATAAAAAAGTTGGGATATAATAGCTGCAGAATTTTAGGTTAGTGAACAAGAAATAAGTTGCGGTATTACCCTAGGGATCATGCCATCCTGATTTGGCTTGTGCCCTTGCCAAGAAGATTAATATGTAATACACATTAATTTAGGTTTATCTCAGTAGGATTTTTAAAAGTCTGTATCTGTATGTAAAAGATACTTCTTACCACCTATTTTATTTACTAAATGTTATTGATAATGTTGTAATGACATTTTTATACTTTGTTACGTATTTGTGACGGGTAATTTTTTTGGGAAAATATCAGTTACATTATCTCATTTATGCATAGTAGATTGAAATAATGGAAAGCAGAACAATAAAAATTTTGATAATTGGCAGTAATTTAGCAGTTGAGATTCTTCAGTAAACTGTCTGGGCAGCTCTCAAATGCTTGGGTTACTAAGCATGTAATTATTTACTTTCATGATGCAGCATGTTTTTGTTGAAAAGTTCAGTTTTATTGGTTTTGTGTATTTTAGAACAGTACCCACCTCATATACCCAATTTTCAGAAGATTTATACAATAACACTATTGGGGATGTAATTATATTCCTTACAAGAAAGACATTTCTTTCTTTGTTTAACCTTTCTGTAGCATGATGACAGAGATGATGGTGTGGATTATTGGGCCAAAAGAGGAAGAGGTCGTGGTACTTTCCAACGTGGCAGAGGGCGCTTTAACTTCAAAAAGTCAGGTAGCAGTCCAAAGTGGACTCATGACAAATACCAAGGGGACGGGATTGTTGAAGATGAAGAAGAGACCATGGAAAATAATGAAGAAAAGAAGGACAGACGCAAAGAAGAAAAGGTAGAAATTTTCAACTTGTTAGTGGTTCTGATATGTTCTTTTGTGTGAGTTTCTTGGGCCAGTTAGTTATTTGATTTTTAGATACAGTGATTATTTTGAATTATTTCACTCTTCATATCTTTGCTAATCTTTATTTTCTTTCTCTCTTTTTTTTTTTTTAGGAATAGGAAATCTGAAGTAAGATTGCAACAGAGAACAGAACTTGCACCCACCATTTTTTTTTACATGATTTTTGTTTTCAAATAAGAATGTAAGCATTTTACTTAAAATTTTACTGTTTGCAAGTAGTCTAGAGAAATTTTGTTTTGAATCTTCAAATATCTTGAAAAATAGTAGACTGTATGTTGAAAATTGTACTGAAATAAAGTAGAAAATTGTTACGTACCATATTTGTAACTATCAACTTTTAAAAAAATATATACTTTTACTGTTTTTGTTACATGCATTGTAATTCTGCTTTGTCTATAAGATATGGTCAAGTACAGCTCTGTGAAAGTTCTGATTCTCTCCCCTCCCTGTTTGTGTTAATGTTTATTCTGAAGTAAACGTTAGCTCTACATACAGATCCCTGAAGAGGAATTGTCTATAGAGACCACACTAATTATTTTAACTGTATACATCTGTTTAACATTCTCCTTAATTCAAACACACTACATTGTAGGGTGACTAATTTTTGAAGTATACCATGGAAAAAGTTGTTATTTTGGTAAACTAAGCTAATTTAACATCTCATCAAATGTTTAAGATGGTAAAAGAAGCTTTGCCAATAGCTCAAAAGTACTAGCTGTTAAAAGTTAAATTGAAAAGTATGAAAGCAAGCAGTGGGCTATAAAAAACATTTTTAGGAGCCTTTACCATTTGCATTCAAAATTCAGTGTTCTCTGTTTTCTTTGAAAGTTTGAGTCATGGTCTTAGATATCAGTTCTTTGAGAGAGGAATCTGGTTTGTAATAATACAAACAAAACCCCCATTCCTACGGAACGTCTTACTTAAAAAAGAAAAACAGAACAAAGCCTGTAATTCTGATATTGGTATGGTTATTCTGCAGAATAACTTGATAATGTTAAAAAGATGTGTACCTGACGTCATATCTCACATACTTATTTGAGCTTTTAGACAGCTGAATCACTAGTTCATAGTTAACTATAAGGAATAATAGGCAAACAGAATATACTGCTCATTAGTAGTATTTTAAGAAACTTGTTTTCCAAATGTCACCAATAAAAAGATTTGACAGGAAGTTTGTCACAGCATTGATCTACCTTGTTTTTTTTTCCCACTATTTCTGTTTCAGTTTGTAAAATGGGTTTTTCTTTTTCTTTCCAAGGGTTCTGTTCTTCAGGAAGATAATCTTTCAAATGTGAATTGCCTTTAATTTATGTTTATGATGATATCTCTTAGAAGGAATGAATATCGGAAATAGTAAAATTTCAGTGCTAAGTCTGCTCTGTGAGCATAATATAAAAGTAGTCAAATTCATTTTGTTAATTCAGCAACTGAATTAGTTGTATTTGTTTGCATTAAAAGATAATGATTATTGTGTTAGTGTAAACAAGCATTTTAAGTGTATGGCTCGTTCATGCTCACTGATGATTTAGGATGCTTCTGGCACCTTGATTGCAGTCAGAGGCATTTACCTAACAGCTATATGAGGGGAAAAATAGAAAAACAAAACTCAACAAATGTGATGTTCATGGCCCTAAGATCCTTAAGCATTGCATGATTTCTCTTTGTTTTTCCGAAATTGAGCAGAAAGGAAACACTGTAAAAACAAATATATGTTGCATTAATCAGGACATAACTAATATTCTTCTAGTCAGCATAGCACGTAATTACCTGCTAAAGCAACATGGATCTGATCTCCAACACAGGAAAATTTTCACCTCCATTTTATTTTATACAAATAAATTTAGCTTTTAACAATTATTATTTGGTTAGATACTGAATCTCTGTACATGACTGTAAATGCGGAGTTTTGCTTTTCCACATAAGAGAAGTGGAAAGGGGAATTTACTGAAAAATTATTTAATAGGGAGTAGGAATAAAGCTACCTAAGGCCTATCAGCAGGTTACAAGTTCAAGTGCATTGCTTTAACCCACATGTACTCATATTTGGTTACTTGTATTAAAATTGAGGGGAAGAGTATCCTATTAGAAAATAGTGGGAAGGGGGATTGTGAAAACACTTCAATAGAATGCCATTGTGGCTGGTATCTTTGTTTTAGAGCCAAGCATATAAAGAAGCCTGTCTTTAAACCACAATTCAACTCTACACTTCATGACATGTTATAAAAGCTGAATGGTTGCTCTTGGTAAGAATATTTGTTTACAAGTGCCAGAAAATAGTAGCTGTTTGATAACCTGCATTAATAGATTTCCTTTTGCCTACATAAGGAAAATAAAAATAACCAAAGGATATTTCTAGAAAGGATTAAGAAAGCTGTTTAAGAAGGCCATGACTCAGTCCTTAGCTGTGTACACTTTTCAACATCTTAGAAATTTTAATATAAAAAGCATAATTTGTTTTTCCTATTGCAGCCTACTTTTGGGAAGTACTATTTTTCCCTTTTGTCACAGTTAAAATCAAGTGTTGGGAATTCAATTACAATTTGAGTAAAAATATACCCAATAAGAATGAATGTAGATGGCTAAACGATTCTTACTCAGTGTGATGTATAATGCAACAGGGACCCTTGTAAATTGTCATATGCCAATAAAATGTCATAAGTGGTAATAGCTGTTGTTTGTTTACCTGATTTTGAGACTATGTCTGTGTCTGTGCTGTACAGCTAATGTTAGTGGTTTATGTCTAATTTTAGGATACCAGCTCATCTGTTAGTAGAGTTACTAGTATGATGGGGCTTTTGGGGAGATGAGTAAATATTCTATAAAACTGTTCAAATTCACATCTATTTTTTTCTTTTTTCCTCTGAAAACATGGGAAATGTTACAGTGGTGATTGTAAGCCATTTGTTAACACAGCAATTCCAGATTCTAGTCTAGCCTTCCAGTTCATGTGTTCATATAAGAGCTGTCAGCTATAAATTATGATGGAGACAGCAGCATTACTTCTGTTTCTAAAAATGTGGTAGTTATCAACTAAAAAGTATCTTTTTGGGTTTTTTTTGTAACTTAGTCTTTTTTCACTTTGAGTTAGAACTGGTAATTCTTAACTTCACTTAACCCTTTTGTAAGTTACTTGAAATATAAAGTGACCATTCTGTAACTTTAAACAAGAATTTTCACAGAAATTTGTGTGCTAAGGTAACGTTTTGATTAATAACAAATGTTACTCCTTTCTCTGTATGTTTAACTACACTGGATAATTTTAACATGTATCAGCTACCTACGTAAAAGTATGCCATCTTATTTATTAAGGACTTATTTTCATAAGATAGTTGCTTTTTTTCGTTTTTGACCGCAGCATGAGGGAATCTTAGTTCCCTGACCAGGGATTGAACCTGTGCTCCCTGCGGTGGGGGAGAGGAGCCCTAACCACTGGACGGCCAGGAAATTCCTCTCTTTGACTTTTCAGCTGGAATCTCTGGGATATACTTTGTTCCGTGTGGAATGATATTCCTTTCACATTCAGAACAAGAAGTACAGAGACCTGTCTGAATTTGTAATTTGCTTAAATAGGGAAGGAACGTGGAGAAATTAACTTCACCCTTGGATTGTATTTGATTGGTTTCAATCTATATAAGTAGTAGATTGTGATTGATCTTTGACAAAATTCTAGAATATTATCTGTTACATAACATCTTGGATTCTCAAAATATGGTTGAAATCATTATTTATAAATGTGAGTGTCAAGGGTTTAATTGTTCAGTTTATTGAGGTGGATGTTAAAAATTTGAAGTTTATGTTAATGAAGTTTAAAGTGAAAATTTTATTTTAGAATCCAGGAATATATAGAAATAACTGTATTCCATTGTTTGACTTGAGAGCTTTAGTAGAGATTGTGTAAATTTATGAACTGGATCAAGTTTCAGAATCATTCAGTAAGTTGTACATCGTGTGCTAGTTCTCTTTATTGTTGTGTTACCTCCTCACATGTTAGTTTTTTCAAAAATGGATCCCAGTGGTTAAAAAGAACAGGCGTTAGGGTAGCACTTTCCTGTGGCTACTAGGAGAAAAATTTCTAAATAATGTGTCTTAATTATAATGATCTGTATGTAAGATATTTTTCTCAAGGACGTTTTAGGTGTTTGACAGCAGTGAACTGATTTGCAGTGCTTTTAAAGTGCAGAAAAGATGATTCTTGAAAGTAGAAAACGATAAGTGGTTTTAATACTATTCTCCTAAGAATTGGAATCAGATTTTTCTTAGTAATCTCTTAGGGTTGCCCAGCTTCTTGATTGAATAATATCGAGCCCCAAAAGTAGATGATATATTTTTAAAATATGTAACCAACAAAAACCTTCTGTATAGCATAGGGAAGAACTGTGCTCAATATTCTGTAATGGCTTAAATGGGAAAAGATTTGTAAAAGATACATGTATAACTGAGCCACTTGGCTGTATACCTGAAACTAACACAACATTGTAAATCAACTGTAGTCCGGTATAAAAAACCCTTCCCACAAATGCCACCCCAATAAAATAAATTGGGACAAGCAAAAAAATGATAGTAAGTACACCAAACACTTAGGTGAAGAAAGGATGTGCATTCACAGTATGAAGTCTGTATTTGACAATGATAACTTCTTGGTACTGTCATAGTAATTGCAAATTCCATGGCTTGTGAAAAGCCACGTAAAATTACCACTTTCACCCTCCAGAATGGTGGTTTACTTGCAGTCTTACTTAGTCCTTGATTGTGGGAGGTCATAATTTTTCTGGCTTATTTGTACTAGAAAAGGAAACTTTTTTGGCTGTGCCACACAGCTTGCAGAGTCTTAGTTCCCTAAGCAGGGATTGAGCCTGGGCCCTGACAATGAAAGCGTCAAATCCTAACCACTGGACACTCGGGGAATTCCCTAGAAACTTAATTTCTAGGGTACTTCTGAGACTGCTATGAGGGAAATGTTAAATGCACTTGGGAATTTTTTTGAAAGCAGTTGAATATCACCACCAAATAACAATACTTGAAATACATAATTTAGAGACTTCTTTAGTGGTCCAGTGGTTAAGAATCCGTCTTGCAATGCAGGACACAGATTTGATAGCCAGTTGGGGAACCAAGATTCCACATGCCACAGAGCAACTGAGCCCACGTGCCTAAACTGCTGAATCTAGGGCCCACAACTAGAGTGTCCCCTCACCACAGTGAAAGATCTTGTATGATGCAACTAATACCTGAGGCAACCAAACATAATATTTCACTGGTTGATGTCAGTATACAGTGATTTTATGTTTACATTTGGTGATGATACTCAACTTTAAAAGTCAACGTGTGGCTCTTTTCACCCCTGTGATAACTGGTAAAGATGCTCATAACATTTACCTCAGTTACTGTAGCAGTCTTCTAATTTGGAAATCTTGACCTTTAAATTTCACCTTTTAATTGCCATCAGTGAAATGTTTTTCAATTGAAAAAATTTTTTAAATTTCTTTGATTTCTTGTTGCCTAAATCTTAGGATGAACTACAGGAATTTGCTCTGAGGTGTGGGTTTTTTTTTTTTTTTTTTAATCCTTTGCCTTATCCTACTCCTTGTTCATTTACCTATCTTAAAATCTTGCATCTTAGCAAAAAGTCAAAAAATTGCTCTTGTCCTCATTCTTTCAGGCTGGCAAGTCATTCTGCTTATGTGTCATGCTTTGCTAGAATAAATGTTTAGCAATTAGCATTATGTGTTGTGTAGGACATACATACTGTGGACAGGCCATTACCTACTTGGTAGAATGTTAACATTGTACCCTGCCACGTTATTTAAGGTAATTAAAATAATTGGAGTTCTCTTAATCACCTAAAATTGAGGTTTGTGTCAGAAGACTAATGGGGTTTCTAACTGGGCTGTCACAAGATTAAGTACCTAGCTTTCTAGCCTTTGTTCAAACCAGCCCTCAACCTCCATTTATTCACTGGGAAAGTATTCTTAACATTGGGTTTAAAGTTGAATCAAAATTCCTTGCTCTTGAGAAGATAGTACCTAGTGTGATGATTAACAATAATGTATTATTAATGATTCTGAAAAAATAGATAATAAAACCAAAGGTGATAAGCTTATCCCATTAACCTGCAAATAGTGGGATAGGGACACATCACCAACCTGCCTGGTACTGATACCTGTGTGAGTAAAAGTAAGAGTTGGGTAGCATCTGACAGGCTGGAAAAGGAGATTCTCAAATGAGCCTACTAAAACTGGGGCCTTGTCCTCTCCAGTAGTGAGCACAAGGTACCCACAGTAAGTATGGAAAGACTGGAGCACTTGACCTCAGTGAACTCTTCAAGTAGACCTGTCAAGACAAGACTCCCTTTTAAGGACAGGACCCCACAGTGAGGAAAGGACTGAAAGGATGAGCAGAGTAGAGACAGGAGATGAAAAGGGCC
>NW_011494770.1:4826781-4828280 GCF_000754665.1 Bison bison bison
AAAAGGGCCTAGATTCAACTGGGAGAGGGGAACACAGCCGGGAAGATCTTAGAAAGCGTGCCACCATATTTTCAAACACCACTAAAAAATGACAGAAAAGGTAGAAAAGACTTACTGAATCCTGCATCATTCTCAAAGTTCAGGAAAAATAATGTCATATCGCATAGAAGATTATCAAGATGTATGTATGACTGTTTTAGTACACATAACATGGAGGAAGGATCTCTGAAAAGTTAGAGGAAAGTTGTCAGCAAGGCATTCATGGAAGATGTAGCATTTGACCTGGGCCCATCTTGCACTTGGATCAGTTGAGTTATATTAATAGTGCATGCTGAAGGAGGTGTGTTAGTACTACTGGTTTTCCTTCTCATGCTTTCAAGGGATATTCTGCCTTTTGACCCTATTGTCTGCTGTTTGATAGCAGATTGGAAAGAGGAAGTTATAAGATCATGATGTATTTGCAAAGGCAAAGGGAAGGATAAGGAAGCTGAGAAAATTTAACGTAGGGTCACTGATCGATTTGTTTTCTTTTACATTTGTCCAGCAGCCCTTTCCTGCTCTTTTCATCCTTATCTAGCTTATACTACTGTGACTATAAGCACTGTTGTTCTGCCAGTTTCTTAGTGTCACATCATTCTTGGTGTCTGTTTTCTCTTACGTATATAGAATTATTTTATTCAACAAACTCTTAATGTTCATCAAATATACCAGGTATTCCTCTAAAATGATGGAGATATAGCATGGGTCAAGACAGAGTTCCTGTTCTGGACAGTTCCTGTTTGGCAGTAAGTGGAGCATAAATACTACATGATCTGAGTACTGTAAAGAACAATAAGTCATGGAGAGACAGTGGAGACATGCTATTTATATGGTGTTCAGAGAAACCTTCTCAGGTCTCCACTAGAATGTAAGTTCCAGGAGGGTAAGGATCTTAGCTGCCTTGCTAATTGCATTTTCGTTGTCAGAATGATGCCTTGCACATAGTAGACATCCAGTGTTAGCTGAATGAATACGTGCTGTGGACACAGAGAAATTTGTTGAAAAATTCTCCCACTTAAAAATTGTGTTGGTCAGCAGGAGAGACAGTTGATCTTAAATTATGTCACTCCAGTGCATTTCTTGCTGAAATATGAAAAGCAGGAGCTGTAGTTTTTATGAAGCCCAGGAACTTCAGATTAGAACTGAAAATTGAGATATCAACTGCCAGGACTTGGTCATCGCTTAACCGTCGTCAGCTAGGCCAGGTCAGCATCCGGCTCATATTTGATAGCCTAGATAACCTGAAGAATTTCATGAATGCCGCAGATTCCTCGATGACAGTGTTTAGCACCTGCTAGTCCCTTAAACCGGAGAAGGCGATGGCACCTCACTCCAGTACTCTTGCCTGGAAAATCCCATGGACAGAGGAGCCTGGTGGGCTGCAGTCCATGGGGTCGCTAAGAGTCGGACACGACTGAGCGACTTCACTTTCACTTTTCACTTTCATGCATTGGAGAAGG
>NW_011494770.1:4828380-4830094 GCF_000754665.1 Bison bison bison
TTGGAGAAGGAAATGGCAACCAACTCCAGTGTTCTTGCCTGGAGAATCCCAGGGATGGGGGAGCCTGGTGGGCAGCCATCCATGGGGTCGCACAGAGTCGGACACGACTGAAGTGACTTAGCAGCAGCTTAGCAGCAGTCCCTTAAACAGGGCTTCCCTGGTTGGCTCAGACGGTAAAGCGTCTGCCTTCAATGCGGGAGACCTGGGTTCGATCCCTGGGTCGGCAAGATCCCCTGGAGAAGGAAATGGCAACCCACACCAGTACTGGAATTGTCTGGAAAATTCCACGGATGGAGGAGCCTGGTAGGACACAGTCCATGGGATCGCAAAGAGTCGGACATGACTAAGCAACTTCACTGGTTCACTAGTCCCATAAACAACAGATGTTCGCTGAATGGACGAATGATTAAACAATAAAACGCGACACTCCACGACAGGCGTACTTGGGAGAGGGGTCCCACTTCGGGTCTGTATGTAGAGGACGATACACTTTCTCTGCGATGATCTGTACGGGGCACGAACTCGGGATCGTGAGCCTGAGCCAAAGGCCATAAGACTCCACAACGCCAGGCTTCCTACGCAGGTATGTGACAGCGCTGGGGAAACCTAGAGACACGATCTGAGCATGCGTCGCCATGTTTGTTTGTGTGATCTGCCACGCCCACTCGTTGGCTCTAAGCTTCCATTGGCTGCCCCGCTGAAGACCCGCCTTCTTGAAGGAAAAGGACATTCAGTGGGTCTAAATAACCTTCCGTAACCAATCACAAGCAGCGACCTAAAGGTTTGTCCAATGACATCGGGCTTTGGTCAAGGCCCGCGGAGTTTAATTTTCGTCCGAGGACGCGGAAGTAGCGATTAGGTCTAAGCCGCAGGTTCAGTGTCCCACGGAAGGAGGGCCGAGTCTTCATCCCGGATACCCCGGCTGGGTGAGGGGCTTCAGGGCCAATTCCGGGGCCAGTGGAAGTGTCGTTTCCGCCCGTGGCAGGCAAGCCGGGACGCTAGGGCGGGCACGTGTGGACCTCTAAGCGCTCCTGGATCAGGACGAGAGCACGCCTGGCCTCGTCCTCTGCGGATTCCGCCGCGAGGTTCCTTAATGACTGCAGCTTGAAGTTCCCGTGTTTGCCGGGAGGCTGGGCTTCGGAGGAAGGTGAACCAGGCGACGGTGATCACCGAGCGGGAGAGACCCCGAGGCGGCTTGGGGCCAAAGGGAGTGACGTAAGCCGGAGCTAGTCTCGGTCTGTTATTTAGTAGTTGGGTGACTAAGTCACGTCACCTATCCGGGCTTCATAATCCTTATCTTTAGAATGAGCGAGGAGGGATGGGTGGTACTCCAATATATCAGTAAGGAAGTGTTATCATTCCTTTTGTTTGGTTAAAGTCTCTAGTCGGCCATCTGCCTGCTCTCAAGGAAGGGCTGAACTCATCCTTGCTTAGTCTCAGCCGAAGCTTTCGGAGGGAGGCGAAGCTTTCGGCTTTCGCTATTGCAACTAACTTGAAGGCTTCCTGCTAAGTTTCCAGTCTATCCTTGATTGATACTTATTAACTAAGTGGTGCGTTGGTAAAGAATCCGCCTGCTGATGCAGGAGATGTGAGTTCGATCCCTGGGTTGGGAAGATCCCCTGAAGGACTCTATGGCAACCCACTCCAGTATTCTTACCTAGGAAATTCCATGGACAGAGGAGCCTGGTGGGCTACAATCTACGGGATCTCAAAG
>NW_011494770.1:4830262-4834405 GCF_000754665.1 Bison bison bison
ACAATCTACGGGATCTCAAAGAGTTGGACAGGACTGAACAGCTGAGCACACTAGCACTGGGTCCCTTGCTGCTGCTAAGTCACTTCAGTCGTGTCTGAGTCTGTGCGACCCCATAGATGGCAGCCCACCAGGTTCTGGCGTCCCTGGGATTCTCCAGGCAAGAACACTGGAGTGGTTTGCCATTTCCTTCTCCAATGCATGAAAGTGAAAAGTAAAAGTGAAGTCGCTCAGTCATGTCTGACTCTTTGCGACCCCATAGACTGAAGCCTACCAGGCTCCTCCGTCCATGGGAGGGTCAAAAAAAATCCTATGAATTTTTAATGCAACTTAACTGATAAACTGAAGGTTTTTTTTGTTTTGTTTTGTTTTGTTTTTTTAACCAGCCCTTCCCCATTCTCCCATTGCTCTTTGTCTCTCCTCACCTCAAAATAATGCTGGCCAGAGAGATTAGTTTAGTTGATGGTGTAATGTGTAACGAAGGCTTTTTTGTTTGTGTGTGCAGCAGTTATTTATCAAGAGTAATGTTTTCCTATTTTTTTCCCCTTAAGGTATGAAGAAACAATGTTTCTTTAAATTTGCTTCTGTATTTGCCTCATCAATGTCATTCATATTGAGTATCTTAAGAGAAATGCTGGAATATTTTGGTGTTCCCATAAACCAGGTAAATCGTTTTTAATGGATTTGAATGGACCTGTTGTATTTGGGGTCTTATTTTGGAAATGATTTATATGTCAACATTCAAGGCAAAATTGTTACTTCTGTATAAGGTATAACAAAGGCAAGTTTGCAGTAGTGTAGCTTTGATAATTTGAGTTAAAAAAAAGGATATGATTATTAGGAACTTATTTACTTGAAGGGTCAAAAGCTGATGAAAGATCGAAACCAAGCAAAAGATAGACATGACCCTCATAGATAAAATATTTTTAAAATTCTAGTGGTTTTATTTAAGGTACCTGAAACTAACACAACATTGTCAATCAGCTATACTCCAGTATAAAATAAAAAGTTGAAAAAAAAATGCTTGACATTTGTTATAGAATGATGAGTTTCATAGTTCAGCAAATTCAGGGGAGAGGTTGAGTTGGTGTCAGAATCATAAACAAATCAGATTTTGTCTACTTACTGAGTAGCTATGACATCTAAGATCTCAGACAATATGCACTGTTCTGTAGGTGATGCACGGTGGCAACACATCTTTCTTGTATTCGTGATTCTTAAAATATAGTGTGAGATATGAGAAATATATACATACAGCTATAAAAGTACATATAAGACAGACACAAAAATAATAGAGGGGCATACAGAAAATGGGCAAGTTATTGCTATTTGGTATGGTGAATTAGAATAGTCAAGGATAAATAAAGGATTTTGAACAAAAGTAAGTTGAAGAGTGATGGAGCCATTAATAAAAAATGGACAACTCAGTATGAGGAACTACTTTCTCCTAGGGAGATAAGTTAAATATGTAGGAACATATAAATACAAATATCTTGCTGATAATTAGATACATGGTTCTGGGTGTAGGAAAGAAAAGAGATTCAGATTTGGCGTTTTCTATATTCATTTTTTATTTGACTTTGATGATAGAGGATGTCCATAATGAAGCATTTTGAATTTCAGAATTGAGGTTAAAAATAACAAAGACCGAGGGATAGTTGAAGATTTGCTTCAGTATTCTTGCCTTGAGAACCCCATGAACAGTATGAAAAGGCAAAATGATAGGATACTAAAAGAGGAACTCCCCAGGTCGATAGGTGCCCAATATGCTACTGGAGATCAGTGGAGAAATAACTCCAGAAAGAATGAAGGGATGGAGCCAAAGCAAAAACAATACCCAGTTGTGGATGTGACTGGTGCTAGAAGCAAGGTCTGATGCTATAAAGAGCAGTATTGCATAGGAACCTGGAATGTTAGGTCCATGAATCAAAGCAAATTGGAAGTGGTCAAACAGGAGATGGCAAGAGTGAACGTCGACATTCTAGGAATCAGCGAACTAAAATGGACTGGAATGGGTGAATTTTACTCAGATGACCATTATATCTACTACTGCAGGAAGGAATCCCTTAGAAGAAATGGAGTAGCCATCATGGTCAACAAGAGTCTGAAATGCAGTACTTGGATGCAATCTCAAAAACAACAGAATGATCTCTGTTCATTTCCAAGGCAAACCATTCAATATCACAGTAATCCAAGCCTATGCCCCAACCAGTAACGCTGAAGAAGCTGAAGTTGAATGGTTCTGTGAAGACCTACAAGACCTTTTAGAACTAACACCCAAAAAAGATGTCCTTTTCATTATAGTGGACTGGAATGCAAAAGTAGGAAGTCAAGAAACACCTGGGGTAACAGGCAAATTTGGCCTTGGAATACGGAATGAAGTAGGGCAAAGGCTAATAGAGTTTTGCCAAGAGAACGCACTGGTCAGAGCAAACACTCTCTTCCAATAACACAACAGAAGACTCTACACATGGACATCACCAGATGGTCAACACCGAAATCAGATTGATTATATTCTTTGCAGCCAAAGATGGAGAAGCTCTATACAGTGAGCAAAAACAAGACTGGGAGCTGACTGTGGCTCAGATCATGAACCCTTATTGCCAAATTCAGACTTAAATTGAAGCAAGTAGGGAAAACCACTAGACCATTCAGGTATGACCTAAATCAAATCCCTTATGATTATACAGTGGAAGTGAGAAATAGATTTAAGGGCCTAGATCTGATAGATAGAGTGCCTGATGAACTATGGACAGCGGTTCATCCCTGAACGATGGACAGTGTACAGGAGACAGGGATCAAGACCGTCCCCATGGAAAAGAATGCAAAAAAGCAAAATGGCTGTCTGAGGAGGCCTTACAAATAGCTGTGAAAAGAAGAGAAGCAAAAAGCAAAGGAGAAAAGGAAAGATAAAGCATCTGAATGCAGAGTTCCAAAGAATAGCAAGGAGAGATAAGAAAGCCGTCCTCAGCAATCAGTGCAAAGGAATAGAGGAAAACAACAGAATGGGAAAGACTAGAGATCTCTTCAAGAAAATCAGAGATACCAATAGAACATTTCATGCAAAGACGGGCTTCATAAGGACAGAAATGGTATGGACCTAACAGAAGCAGAAGATATTAAGAAGAGGTGGCAAGAATACACAGAACTGTACAAAAAAGATCTTCACGAGCAAGATAATCACGATGGTGTGATCACTGACCTAGAGCCAGACATCCTGGAATGTGAAGTCAAGTGGGCCTTAGGAAGCAACACTATAAACAAAGCTGGTGGAGGTGATGTTATTCCAGTTGAGCTATTTCAAATCCTGAAAGATGACGCTGTGAAAGTGCTGCACTCAATATGCCAGCAACTTTAGAAACTCAGCAGTGGCCACAGGACTGGAAAAGGTCAGTTTTCATTCCAATCCCAAAGAAAGACCATGCCAAAGAATGCTCAAACTACTGCACAATTGCATTCATCTCACATGCTAGTAAAGTAATGCTCAAAATTCTCCAAGCCAGGCTTCAGCAGTACATGAACGGTGAACTTCCAGATGTTCAAGCTGGTTTTAGAAAAGGCAAAGGAACCAGAGATCAAATTGCCAACATCCGCTGGATCATGGAAAAAGCAAGAGAGTTCCAGAAAAACATCTATTCCTGCTTTATTGACTATGCCAAAGCCTTTGACTGTGTGGATCACAATAAACTGTGGACAATTCTGAAAGAGATGGGAATACCAGACCACCTGACCTGCCTATTGAGAAACCTGTATGCAGGTCAGGAAGCAACAGTTAGAACTGGACATGGAACAACAGACTGGTTCCAAATAGGAAAAGGAGTACGTTAAGGCTGTATATTGTCACCCTGCTTATTTAACTTCTATGCAGAGTACATCATGAGAAATGCTGGGCTGGAGGAAGCAGAAGCTGGAATCAAGATTGCCGCAAAATATTGATTTCACTTTGACATAATATGCATATACAAATTAAATACATTAAGCAAATTAATTTCACTTGTCTCTTTCTACTCTTCAAATGTAGCTACTAGAAAGTTGTATCAGATCAGATCAGTCGCTCAGTCGTGTCCGACTCTTTGCAACCCATGAATCACAGCACGCCAGGCCTCCCTGTCCATCACCAACTCCTGGAGTTCACTCAGACTCACG
>NW_011494770.1:4834844-4835307 GCF_000754665.1 Bison bison bison
TTGAGCTTTAAGCCAACTTTTTCACTCTCCACTTTCACTTTCATCAAGAGGCTTTTTAGTTCTTCTTCCGTTTCTGCCATAAGGGTGGTGTCATCTGCATATCTGAGGTGATTGATATTTCTCCCGGCAATCTTGATTCCAGCTTGTGTTTCTTCCAGCCCAGCATTTCTCATGATGTACTCTGCATAGAAGTTAAATAATCAGGGTGACAGTATATAGCCTTTACGTACTTCTTTTCCTATTTGGAACCAGTCTGTTGTTCCATGTCCAGTTCTAACTGTTGCTTCCTGACCTGCATACACATTTCTCAAGAGGCAGATCAGGTGTTCTGGTATTCCCATCTCTTTCAGGGTTTTCCACAGTTTATTGTGATCCACACAGTCAAAGGCTTTGGCATAGTCAATAAAGCAGAAATAGATGTTTTTCTGGAACTCTCTTGCTTTTTCCATGATCCAGCGGATGT
>NW_011494770.1:4835620-4849621 GCF_000754665.1 Bison bison bison
TGCAATTGTGTGGTAGTTTGAGCATTCTTTGGCATTGCCTTTCTTTGGGATTGGAATGAAAACTGACCTTTTCCAGTCCTTGGCCACTGCTGAGTTTTCCAAATTTGCTGGCATATTGAGTGCAGCACTTTCATAGCATCATCTTTCAGGATTTGGAATAGCTCCACTGGAATTCCATCACCTCCACTAGCTTTGTTCGTAGTGATGCTTTCTAAGGCCCACTTGACTTCACATTCCAGGATGTCTGGCTCTAGGTCAGTGATCACACCATTGTGATTATCTGGGTCGTGAAGATCTTTTTTGTACAGTTCTTCTGTGTATTCTTGCCACCTCTTCTTAATATCTTCTGCTTCCGTTAGGTCCATACCATTTCTGTCCTTTATCAAGCCCATCTTTGCATGAAATGTTCCTTTGGTATCTCTGATTTTCTTGAAGAGATCTCTAGTCTTTCCCATTCTGTTGTTTTCCTCTATTTCTTTGCATTGATTGCTGAAGAAGGCTTTCTTATCTCTTCTTGCTATTTTTGGAACTCTGCATTCAGATGTTTATATCTTTCCTTTTCTCCTTTGCTTTTCACTTCTCTTCTTTTCACAGCTATTTGTAAGCCCTCCACAGATAGCCATTTTGCTTTTTTGCATTTCTTTTCCATGTTTTGGATATTATCCAGTTGTTGGTTGCAAATGTTTTCCTCCACCCTGTAGGTTGTCTTTTTGTTTTGTTTATGATTTTCATGTGGTGCAAAAGCTTCTGAGTTTGATTAGATCCCGTTTGTTTGTTTTTGCTTTTATTTCTTTTGCCTTAGGAGACCAATCTGAGAAAATATTGCTAGAATTTATGTCTGAGAGTGTTTTGCCTATGTTCTGTTCTAAGAGTTTTATGGTATCATATCTTATGTTTAGGTCTTTAAATCATTTTGAGTTTATTGTTATGCATGTTGTAAGGGAGTGTTCTAATTTCACTGATTTGCATGTAGCTGTGCATCTTTCCAACACCACTTGCTGAAGAGACTGTCTTTTCTCCATTGTATATTCTTGCTTCCCATATCATAGATTAATTGATCGTGCATGGGTGGGTTTATTTCTGGTCTCTCTGTTCTGTTATTTTGATCTTCATGTCTGTTTTTGTGCCAATACCACAATAAGTAAAGCATTCTTAAATTGTTTAGGGCATGATTCATTTATTCACCTCTTTAAAGGAAATTACATGAGTATACTTTGTATTACTTCATTGCTTGAGAAATTGACATTGTCAATTTTTAATAAAGTTCCCCAGGGTATTTGGTCATTATCAGAAATAAAAAGAAATGAATTTGTGGTGCTTTCTCAAAAGATCTTCCTGCAATATGCTTATGTTAACTGCCTCCCTCAGCTGCACTCCCCTGTACCCCTCGTTTTTAAAAAATACATGTGAATAGTTTGATTCTTTGAAGAAAATAAAAGCATGCTATTCTATATTTTTAAAAAAATGCTATTCTATCTTTAACATTTGTTCTTTTCATAAACAATATAAACATGCTCAACACAGTACTACTTTTTAAATAATGATTTATGTTTAAATAGGTTTTACACATTTGGGAAAATAAAGACTATGGATCAGCTCGGAGTATTGTTCGTATCATTGGGAAACTTCTTCCTTTAGAACCTTGTCCCAGGCCTAATTTTGAGGTAAGTCAGTCAACATGTATTATTTAAGTACCATGTATAAAAATTTCTATAGGGAAATAGGGACATAGACTGGAATAGAAGAAGAAATGTTTCCTGCAAATCAAACACCTGTAGCTTATCTTGGAAACAAGTAATTTCATTTGTGTTTTTGTCTTTATTACTTTATTACTTTAATTATATCCAAAGATTGCCAGATGTGAAGAAACCCCTGAGTCATTTCTTTGATTCTTTTAGTCAGTGTTTTATGTTGGATGGCATTCCTAGGGGAGAGAATAGTGCCATATGCATAGACTTGAGAACTATGTTTTCCTGAGTCCTTTTTCTTGCTAACAGGTGTATGTTTTTCTCTTGCATATCCTTTCTCCTTTCACACTTGTGGATTTTTAACTTGTGTAAGCAGTTTCTACAGGCATGTGTCTCCCCCTGACTGCCCGCAGAGCTCTGACTTTCTTTCCCCTTTTCCCTTTAGCTGGTTCCGCTCTTGAACTCTGTGGACCCGGCTAACTGTGGCTCTGTAGTTCCGTCTTTTGCTGACGTTTGGTGTGTGGCAAATGATGAAGAAGCCAGTTATCTCAGATTTC
Source organism: Bison bison bison (assembly GCF_000754665.1). Classification (NCBI taxonomy): domain Eukaryota; kingdom Metazoa; phylum Chordata; class Mammalia; order Artiodactyla; family Bovidae; genus Bison; species Bison bison. The sequence continues at coordinate 4,837,866 of NW_011494770.1, forward strand.
GGTAATTTTTCTACATATCTTGGAAAAGTGGGGTGTGGGCTACAATCTGAATTCTTGCCTGTGTTGACGTGTGTTCAGACTAAGTGAGCCTTTTCATTTATTTTGTCTAGCTCTATAGTACACTGGGTCCTACTAATGTCTTCATGATAAGGATGACTGGTGTTTTTTCTCATTTTTGGCTTGTTTTTCTTAACGCACATTTAAACCCAACCCAGGCCTGCAAAGGAATGATATTAAAAGGATTTGAAGATTACCACGTTCATTTTTAGGAGAAAGCTCTGTCCTGTATACTAAATACTGAATCTGTTTTTCTTTTTTTTAATTATTTATTTCTGGCTGCTCCAGGCCTTTGTTGCTATATGTGGGTTTCTCTAGTTGTGGAGAGTGGGGCCTACTCAAGTTGTAGTGCAGGGGCTTCTAACTGTGGTAGCCTCTTGCTGCAGAGCGTGGGCTCGGTAAATTGCGTCTTGTGGGCTCTAGAGCACAGGCTCCGTAGTTGTGGTGCACAGTCTTATTTGCCCCTCGGCAAGGGGAGTCTTCCTGACAGGGATCAAACTTGTGTTCCCTGCATTGGCAGGCAAATTCTTAACCACTGGACCACCAGGACGTCCAATACTAGATCTATTTTGTTTTATATATTTAACCAAAATTTATACAGTGTTTACTGTGTACCAGGCAATGATGTTAAATATATTTAATCATTTGGATGTTTTACTGCTTGGGAATACTAACTTAGGAGTTAGTGTATTCAGATACAGGCTGTAAGTACAATAAAGGTCAATTATTCAAAATTTCTGCTTAAATTTATTCTATGTAAAGCTGGTTTATAAATTTTCAAAAAATTAGAGTACTTACCCCAGTATAACATGGAATCCTTTCAAGCCTTATATTCCAAATATGTAGAATTTCTAAGTAGATTAACTTTATTTCTAAATAAATCCATTTGTACGGTTTGACATTAATAGAACAGTTATAGGATAATTATTTTTGGTTTACAGTTTGAAAGCCAGATGCATCCCTTTCTTCACTGATCACTTCTGGTCACCTGCTAAAGGCAGCGTTCTGTTCTGGGGATTGAGGATACAAAGTTGTGTAAGATACTGCTTGTCCTCAGTGAGTCTACAGACAGTTGTAAAGAGAGCTATTCTGATTTTGTTTTGGTGTTTTTGTTCTTTGACTGAAAGAAATTATTTCTCTTAGAAAATTTTCCTTCCCCCATCTCTCTATCCATTTTTTCCTTCATTCCACCCATAGTACATGGAAAAATGAAGAAGAGGAGAAAATTGCATCTTTTCATCCTTTGCAACTATTTGAAGGTCCATTGACACCTGCTGTAAGGCATAACAAACCAAGAAAAAATGATTGGCCTGAAAGTGAAACTGCAATTAAAAAGATAGCTGCCCTTGAAGATGAGCTAGCTTTTCTTCGCTCTCAGATTGCTGCAATTGTGGGACGGCAAGAACTGGGAAACAGTACAAAAGCTGGTAAGTAACACTGGGTTTTTGTTTTGGTTGGATGATACTTCTCTAGTATTTTAAAGTCAGTGCAGTTCTAAGTAAGAAAAGAATGTTTGCTGCTAATGTATCTTCTGAATGACATGGAATGTGAAAGGATGTTGCGTGTGTGTGTGTGTGTGTGTGTGTGTGTATAACTGCTGATGTTTGTTAAGAATAAATTAGGATGCATTTGTAGTGACCAGAATGGCTTTGGTTTAAAGAAGAGCTAGCTATGCTGCCAAAGGTTGTAGTTTTATATTCAAAAGCCTATTTTCTAAGTACAGTTGTCCCTCAGCATTTTGGTTCTAGGACCCCTGTGGCCACCAAAATCCAAGGATACTTACGTCCCTTAAATAAGATGGCATATTTGTATATAATCTGTCACATCCTCCATCTTTCTGTATACTTTAAATCATTTCTCATTACTTATAATATCTAATAAAATGCAAATTATTGTAAATACAATAGAATTGCTATGTAAACTGTTGTTAGGGTGTGGAAGATCAAGTTTGGCTTTTTGAAACTATCCTGGAATTTTTAAAAAAAATATTTTCAATCAGCAGTTTTTTGAATCTGCAGATGTAGAGGATATGGGTGAGGATATGGATACAGTCTTTCTAAGTCTTTAGAAAAGCATTGGAAATTTAAGCAGAAGGATGCATTAATTTGAGAGAAGAGTATAGGTTTGAGGTTCATATATTTGTCGTTTGAAGTTATGGCTGCTATACTTCCATCAAATCTAGGTGAATACTGTTTTCTAGATAATTCTCTCTAAAATTTTTAGAGATGTGACTTGCTTTAAATAAAATATACATACACACACTGTATCTATATGTATGTAGAAACACCTATATAAACACATATATGTTTGTTTATAACCCATACTTTTATAGTATTATATATTTATAATTTATATGAAATATTATATAGAATATGTTACTATAGAATAAAAAATGAGATTATATATACACTTTTTAAAAAGTAGTCATGTTACATATGATTTTAGGAGCAAATCTGTTGTGAAAAAGTTAAGTATTTGGTACCCATCTTAGGCTCTTGCCTAGAAAATATGTGTCTGGGTGTTTCTACAGTGTCCTTATAGAGTGAATATATCAGTTCGTGTGTTTCTAGCCACAAGCTGTTGATTGTGTTTTAGCTTTTGTAAACTGAAAATGAAATTTAGATTGTAACTGAAAACATTTTTTGTTTTCTCTTTGAAATGCATTCTCTCCCTTCCCCCTACACAGAGAATCCTAATTGGATTAAAAAGAAATTTACTATTTGCTTGACTCTTCCAAAAATTGCTAAGCAGATAAGGTTGATTCTCCTTCTTGGCCACTGTGTCATTGTTATGATAGCATTACATAAATTGTTCCTATTTTGATTCTAATTAGTGTTACATGTCATGTCGGAGACAGTTTTGTGTGATTTTTCAACAGACTAAATTTTCTCTAGGTTTCCTGGACTTGAATGGCAGGCCTAGTGGTTTTGGACAAAAGCCATCATCAGGGGCTACTCAACTCAATGTCAAACAAGGTTCGTTTTCAAGTTCAGTGCGTCCCTCTTCTCCTCCTCCACCACCGCCTCCTCAGATTTCTTCTGTACAGCCTCCATGTTCTCCTCTCATGAAAATAGCATCTAATAGTATTTGTGCATCAGATAATTCAACAACTGAAGTGAAACAACAGCACCCAGATGCTGGGAAGACCAATTATAGTCATCACTCAAAAAACCAGAAAAATGAAGCTGTTCCAAACATGTTGGATGTTCTAAAGGATATGAATAAGGTTAAACTACGTGCTGTTGAAAGGTATGTTGTCATAATTTGCAAAATGAACCAAAATTTTATCAGTGGTGTTTAAAGAAATTATTTTATCAAAGTAAACATATATAAGTCTTCTCTTTGATTCTTCTTCACCCCAAACATGGCTCCTAGAGAGAATCATTTTCAAATTTTTGTGACTCTTCTAGTGTCTTATCTTCATATTTTTGAAACATTGTACTTTGCTATTTTTTGATATTTTAGTTATATTTACTGGAATTGTTAAAAATCTGAAATACATTCTCTTAGACATTCTACCTCCTAACACACATGCACACATACACTTCTTATTACATCTTCCAATATGGTTAAGTCACAGTCTTAAATACATGTTCAGAATTTATATCCTTATTATAATAATAAACATTCACAGGAAAGCTATTTCATATACTACAATTACATTTTATTTGTTAACTAATTTTATTTTTTATTGCAGTTAACTATTGCCTCTTTGAATTCCCCTCAACCCCTGGAAATCCCCTCTTGGAGCCTTCTGCCCTTCCCTAATCTTACTTGTTGCTCTAAACCTGCTACATTGTTATCCTAAGGATTTCCTTTGTCATCATAGGCATTCTGTTTGCCCAGTGTTGCATCGCCCACTTCCTGGGTGTTCCCTCTTCTGTAGCTTCCTGAGGAATGCATAAAAGCTTAATTATTTTAAGACCTTACATATCTGAAACTTTTTTTTTTTAATTCTTATACTTACTTGCTAGTTTGGCTGGATATATAATTAGCAGAAAATCATTTTTCCTCAGAATTTTGAAGACATTATTTCGTTGGTTTCTAGCTTTCAGTGTTCCTGTTGCAAGGTTAATGTCATTTTAATTCCTGATACTGTGTATGAAACTTGTTTCCCTTATTCTTGAAACATTTGAGATCTTCTTTTTGATCCTAATCTTCTCAAAATTCATGATGATGAGCCCTGGAGTGTTCTTTTAAAATTTCTCATGCTGATCACTTACGGACTCAATCAGTTGTCCTTTATTTTTGAAAATTTCTTGTAATATTTTTCTGATACGTCTCCTATTTTTTCCCTCCGTTCTTGAAGCTCCTATTAGAAGTTCGAATGCCAGAATTATTTGTCTTATCTTCATATCTTTCCTCTACTGATTTCTTTCTATTTTTTATTGTACTTTTAAAGAAAGTCCTTTTCAATTCTTCTATGTGTTTTTCCTGTTATCATTTTTTGAGGGGGGAGGCCACTCTCAAATCTATGTACCCTCAATGGTCCCCACTGCCACCTTTCATTGTAAGCCACCATTTTATATAATTTCGACTTTGGCAGTGACCTCTTAACTGGTCACTCTCTTTTCATTCTTGCCTCCTTGTCTGTTCTCCATATGTGAATAATAACCAGAGTGATCTTTAACAATTGAAGTCAGATCATGCCATTCGCCTGCTGAAAATCCTTTGGTGGTTTTCACTGTGCTTAGAATGAAATCTTGACACCTTGCTGTGGCCTGGATTCAGCCCTCGTGTCTCTGACGTCCCATCCCACTTCCCATCTTACTTCACTGCACTCCAGTTGTACCTGTTTTCCCTTTCTGACAGATGCCAGCCTCCTTTCTGATGCATCCGTTGGATGTTTACAATAAAACTGACTGCTTGTCATTTCCTTAAGAAGAATGGCAAATCCTTTAAGAGACTTATCCTCATCATCTCATCAAATGCGCTTTATCCTAGCTACTATCACATTTCCCTCTTTTATTTATTTATTTTGTATTTAAAAAAATACTTATTTGGCTGTGCTGAGTCTTAGTTGCAGCATGCGAACTCTTAGTTGTGGCAGTGGGATCTAGTTCCCTGACTGGGGCTCAAACCTGGGGCCCCTGCATTGGGAGCGGGGAGTCTCAGCTACTGGACCACCAGGGAAGTCCCTCCCTCTTTTATTTTATTCACAGCACTAATTGCTGCCCCAGATGTTCTTGCTTACTTGTTCACTGATGAACTCCTGCCCCTAGAGTGTTCCACGGGAGCAGGATTACCTCTCTACCCCCAAAGTGTAAAAATGGAGCCTGGCGAAAGAGTCAGCATTCAGACTGAGTGAGTGAACAAAGAGCCTGATGTTTTTCTTTTCATGAACTCCATAGTCCTTTTAAAAGTTATTAAATATTTAAACTTTTCTACCCACTGGAGAATTAGAAAATAAAAAAACAAAGATGATATTTGATAAATCCCAGGTTATAATGGATTGTGGTAGAGCCCCATATGGTTTCTCAGCTGTCTGATTCCTAATCCATTGCACCCTTATATTTGTTATCCTAAGGCAAAACATTCCAATCTTTTGAAGACGAAGTAGATTATATTATGCTTCTATTTCTGCTATATAATGCTTAGATTTTTGCTGTGCTTGTCAAGGCTTATGTGCTCAGTTGCTTCAGTTGTGTCCAACTGTTTGTGACCCCATGGGCTGGGACCTGCTGGCCTCCTCTGTCCACAAGATTCTCCAGAATTCAATCGGAGTAGGTTGCCAGGCCCTCCCCAGGGAATCTTCCTGACCCAGGGATCGAACCTGTGTCTCTTACATCTCCTGCACAGGCAAGCGGGTTCTTTACCACTAGTGCCACCTGGGAAGCTCTTCAATAAGGAACTTAATACACAAAGTTTTAAGTTATTCCATTTTTTTAAAGGTCCCCTGGAGGCAGACCCATTCATAAAAGGAAAAGAGAAGACTCACCTTGGGATCCAGTGTCTCTAATATCCCATGCACTTAAGCAGAAATTTGCATTCCAAGAAGAAGATTCCTTTGAGAAAGAAGATAATTGTTGGGAGTCTTCTCCATTTTCTAGTCCAGAAACTTCAAGGGTGCGCTTATAATGTAAGGTTACATTTTCAGTTTTTCTCATGCATATTCTTCATGATGTATCTTTACCTTCAAATTCTCTTGAAGTAATTATGTGGACTGGGCAATAAAATTGTTTGTTGATACTGTGTGCTGCTAATGTTCTGGTTTTTGTACTGACTTTCACTTACATGCTCATTTTAGCTTTTAGCATACTATGGCATTTTTTGAGATAAAACATTTGATTTGAAAAATACTTGTACATAAGTTTCTAATGGTTTCTCCTGAACACATGCTAACTTGACATTGCTGTCTGTCACTGTCGCCGCCCAGTATGAACCGGGCATCTGTAACTTTGAGAGGAGCAGAGAGGAGTGATGTAATAGATTCAACCTAACCATATTTAAATGGGAATACTCCCAGTATTTTTCCTCGTCACATGTAAAGACTGGATTATTTAGATAAATAGAATATTTATAATTGTGCTTAACAAAGCAAATGAGCTTATAATTATCTTTGATGACCTTGCTCCCTGGACACTTAAAAAAATTCACAGTATATTTCAACTCTTAACCCTGAAGATTGCTCCTTATTTGAAGCCTCTTTGCTTTACTTCAGATATAATCCTAATTTGGGGGCTGGTTTCCCATCTCATAGTTTAGTTGAGAATTAAAGAAGATTAAGCCATGGGAACAAGGGGAGAGAGAAAGAGGGACAGAGTCTAAAGTCCGGTGGGTGGCACTGGAGTGGCTAAGGAGGAGGGGTGGAGGCTAAAAAGCAGATGACAACTCGCAGAGCAAAGCAGAGCAGAGGAGAATTGTTCTACTTTGTCAGTTCCGGCAGAACTGAGGTCTCACTTTCTGTGACCCCAGCCCTGAGCACCCTGCCTGACACATAGCCCGCTCTCAAACAACTACTTACTATTGAATGAATTAAGCCTCATCGCGCCATTTGGTATGCTATTCTGTTTTTTTACATCAGAATAATGTATTAAACATTTGCTTTATTTCAGTTTGGACACCGTATCTTAAGTCAGAAGTATGTTGAACTAAAAGAAGAACCAACAAACCCAGCAGGTGTAGACCAAGCCATGAGCAACAGGGGCTGTGTCTACACCTAGAAGGCAGGACTGCAGAAGTGTACCTACATGCCTCCCCTGCATGTGAAAGGATCGCGTCTCCTGTTAATGAATTTAAATGTAGTCCATATGCTGGGGTATGTTAGTGCAGACGTCTGAAGGATCTTGACCTATGTCTGGTTTTATAAGATCCAAGAGTTAATGGGCTACTGATGATAGTCAGGTGTATGGATCTTTTTCATTTTTTCCCCACATATGTTAAGTTTATTAAAGCTGAATAAATACTTTGAATGATTTTCCTAAGAGCTAAATAGTAAAGGATTTAACGTTTCTCATTTGAGAATGGTAAGATCTCATTATAAGGTAACGGAAACCATTTAGTGGATTAAGAAAGCAGTGTAAACTAAGTCTGTATTGTACTGCACAGCCAATGATAGTACATTTGAGTTTTTAAAAAAGATTTCTTAAATCAGTTATGACTTGCTTATTTAAGCGTCTTTGGCTCTTTTAAAGATTGGTAGTGATATGGTTTACCTGGCCTCCAGCAACTTGGAGATTTTCAAAAAATATAAAATTATAAGTTTTTCAGCAAGAGAGTCATACTTTGAATCATAGATTGAACCCCCTAAAAAACTTGAGGTGATAAAGAATTATTCTTAGAAGCTGATTTTGACTGTTAAATGCTTGATTGTAGAAGTATTTAAAGAATCTTCTTGATAAGTTTTGCCCTCACTTGCTATGTAAATATGTACACCTGTCATTTTATTTCCTTTGTTCTTTATTATGCTCTGTTCCTTTGTAAATAAACACACCTTTTTGAACTTGTTTGTGTTTTATAGCACTTTAAATTCATGTTTTCTTCTCACTACATTTAGAAACTCTAAACTTTTGGGGGGAAAGAGAGTTGTGTACTTAGTTTCTTGGTCAGTACGAAGAAACACAAGTTTGGAATAGGTGTTTTTTTCCTCTGCCATTACAGTAATGTGTGTAGGAATTTCCATGTTTCCCTAGAAATGGAGCTTAGGTTCCATTTGGATGGACTCAGCACCCACCCATTTTGGAAGCTCTCTCCTTTTGAAAAAGCCCAGTTTGCTTACCGTTTTCATGTTATGGTGATCAAGAGTTGGCTGCCTGGTTATCTCCATTTCCGACCCCTTTCACCCGGCACCTTCCAGTTAGGCCTGGCTATGCCACATTCATCTTATAACCACAAGGAATAGGCTTTGAGTCACAGAAATGTGAACCCTGACATCATCGAGCTGTTGAACTAACACCAGCAAAAGCCATCTCCAGACTTCTTATTACATGAGAAAGATTAAAAAATATGCTGAGTGGGTTTTCTGTTATTTGCAGCCAAAAGCATTCGTAGTGATATAGCAAGTACACCAGTGTGCTTTCATACCTGCCTGTTATTCCCTCTCTGTAGTCTTCTGACACTTCTCAGGAGTTTGTTCATGCTGTTGTCCCTGCCCCTCCTAGACATTGTCCCCATTCTGCCTCTTCTCATCTTGTACTTGGAATTAGAGTCCCTCTTCCTCTGAAATAACTAGTTTTTATCCCGTAGGGCAGTTTTGCATTGTGGGAACATTTTGAAGATACTATTTTCTGCCAAGTGAGATCTATTTCCTAAGAAATCTCAAGTTGGTTTTTTGGGGGAGGGAGGCTTTTCTTTTCTACTTCAGAATGAATTTTCTGCTTGCCCAAAGCACATGTCAGCACTAGGATGCATCAGAATTGAATTGACCTTGGGCTCACCTCTATTAGCTTCCCTGGTGGCTCAGACTTGCCTGCAATACAGGAGATCCAGATTTGATCCCTGTGTCTGGAAGATCCCTTGGAGAAGGGAATGGCAACCCACTCCAGTGTTCTTGCCTGGAAAATTCCATGGACAGAGGAGCCTGGTGGGTTACACCGTGGGGTTGGAAAGAGTTGGACCAAGTGACTAACACCTCTATTTAGAAGGACTTCCAATGTCCTGTAGAACACAAGACCATGCCGTGAAATTCCTCTTTGGGAGGCCTTTTGAGTGGCCTACACTTGGGCTCCTTGTGACTTAATGTTGACTGTAGAGTTTGTGAGGGTTTAGGCTTTCATCATGAATCTATACGTAAATTAATACCTAAGTGTTGTTTATAACATTTTAAACTTGTCTAAACATATTGTGAATGTGGAAACTTTATCTTCTTGCAAGTTATATAAACAACAGCTTATTTTCCTGACTAAGACATGAATCCTCCCACTTGGTCTTGAAGAGTCCCTCCTCTCCCCTTTTCCTCATATGCCTTTAAACTAAGTTGTATTCTCTCTCTTGATTGGCTGGAAGTTAATCCCTATAGAAGAATTAAGGTATTTGACAAATCATTTGACAAGGCATTCTAATACCATTTTATATTTGGGGAAAATATATTGGTTTTATAATACAGATTGCAGAAAGTTAATGCTGTTCAAAATTTTGACTGGTTGAGACATGCAGATGATAGCAGAGATTGTCAAGGCAGGGAGAGGAGATGGGACTTCCTAGGAGGATACATCAGTAACTGGAGGAGGCACTACTGGAGTTGCAAATGGTGGTTTGGGACTGTTATGGGTAGGGGTTACCAAAACCCTTGCTTTTACAATGAGAATGCATTTGTGCTTTAATTATGAAATTTATATAAAAATTTGGTTGGGAGACAAGCCAATCATGCAAGTATGAGATTTTTATATCAAAAGAGGGCTATTGGGGGACTTTGCTGGTGGTCCAGTGGTTAAGAATCTGCTTTGCAGTGCAGGAGACGTGGGTTTGATCCCTGGTCAGGGAACTAAGATCCCACATGCTGAGGGGCAACTAAGCCCACACACTGCAGCTACTGGGCTTGAGAGCTCTAGAGCTCATGTGATACAACTAGAGAGTCCCTGCACTGCAACAAAAGCTCCTGCATTGCAACAAAGATCCATCTCTTGTGCCACAGCTAAGACCTAATGCAGTCAAATAAATATTAAACAAAAAAGGGCTATTGGGACTTCCCTGGTGGTCCAGTGGTTAAGAATTCGCTCTTTCATTGCAGGAGGCTCCAGTTCAAGGCCTGGTCAGGGGACTAAGATAACACAGGCTGCATGGTGAAGCTGAAATATACAAAAAGTAAATTCATAATAATAATAATAAATCTAAAACAAAACCAAAAAAAGGGCTATTGCAGGTTGGGTCATTTGGGAGGCAGACTGTGAGATAGGGATTAATGTGAGGAAATCTATCTGACTGTGTTCTCAGGATCATACTCCCACTAGGGAAGGAAACAGGAGTGGGTGAGGGAGAAGCTGGGCTGAAATGTAGCCTCAGCAAGGGCCTCAGAGCCCTCTAGAAGGAGCTCTGAAGCTGGAGTAGCCCTATGGAGTAGCCTCCCTCGGTGGTGCTAGCGGTAAAGAACCTGTCTGCCAGTGCAGGAGACACAAGAGACGTGGGTTCAATCCCCAGATTGTGTTGGGAAGATCCCCTGGAGGAGGGGATGGCTACCCATTCCAGTATTCTTGCCTGGAGAATCCCATGACAGAGCAGCCTGGTGGGCTACAGTCCATAGGGTCACAAAGAATCAGACACGACTGAAGCGACTTAGCACATATGCATGCAGTCTGCCACTGCTCTGAGGGTGCCAGGTCTTTGTGTCTTCACACTGACCCTACATTGATGAGTGCGGCATGATCTTGAGCAAAGCTTCCTGCTTCAACCAAGGGCATTTCCACAGAGGTTTGTCATAGTGGTGCATCACAGTCCATTAGCAGACTAGTCATCCACAGAAGACATGGGCTCCAAAAATGTTGCAGGGTCCAGCCTGCCTTCCACTGCCATTAGCCTTGAGTAGTATTGACTGTCCAGAATTCCCAGTACCCATTACCCTTTCTTCCTTCTACTTATTTTCTTGAAAATGTTTGCATTTTAAAAATTGGTGTTGAGAGTGCTTTTCTGTCTCCAAATATCCCCCTCGAACCTATGCTGCTCCCCTTGGTTTCTGTGTGGGTAACCTTTGGTTGGTCTTTCACAGCTTTGCCCTTTTCTTTTCATGGAAATAAATAGTTTTCAAGGACTCAGAAACATTAAACAGTCATCTCATTGTGTGGCTTTGGGAACTAATGGAAGAAGTGCTGGAAATGTGCTGGGAGAACTGAGTTATTACCTCTTGGGCCCCAAGCTCCCTGACTGTAAAATGAAGCGGGACATGCCCTGGGGTCTGATGTACGATATTAACATCCTCTGACTTACTTGGCTCAGGTAAAAAGAGACATAATCATAGATCAGTTTGGTTAATCCTAACTCAATTGGACTTCCCTGATAGCTCAGTTGATAAAGAATCCACCTGCAGTGCAGAAGACCCCAGTTCAATTCCTGGTTTGGGAGGATCCCCTGGAGAGGGACTAGGCTATCCACTCTAGTATTCTTGGATTTCCCTTGTGGCTCAGCTGGTAAAGAATACGCCTGCAATGTGGGAGACCTGGGTTCAATCCCTTGGTTGGGAAGATCCCCTGAAGAAGGGAACAGCCACCCACTCCAGTATTCATGCCTGGTGAATTCCATGGACTGTATAGTCCATGGGGTTGCAAAGA
>NW_011494770.1:4849721-4850983 GCF_000754665.1 Bison bison bison
GTTCTTTACCACTAGAGCCATCTGGGAAGCTACTAACTAGTTATACCACTTGAATGTCAGATATTTAGTCACAAAGTAGACTCAGATTTTCATAACTTGCAAAAACAGCTTACTTTAAAGCATAATCATGAATTACAAATGACCATAGCTTTTATCAACCTGAGATTTATCATCAAACTAATTCAACTTTTTTTCTTAATTGTAGTTGATTTACAAAGTTTCAGGTGTACAGCAACTGATTCAGTTAACTGTCAGATTCTTTTTCAGTTTCTTTTCCATTATAGGTTATTAGAATCTGTTGAATATAGTTCCCTGTGCTATACAGTAGATCCTTCTTGTTTATCTATATAATATACAGTAGTGTGTATCTGTTAATCCCTAATACCCCATTTATCCCTCCCCCTCTCCTTTTCCCCTTTGGTAACCATACATTTGTTTTCTATGTCTGCGAGTCTATTTCTATTTTGTAAATAATTTCATTTGTATTTTCTTTCAGGATTCCACATATAAGTGACATCATATGATATTTGTCTTTCTTTGACTTCACTCAATATAATCTTTAGGCCCATCCATGTTGCTGCAAGTGGCATTATTTCATTCTTTTTAATGGCTGAGTAATATTTCATTGTATATATGTACCACATTTTCTTTATCCATTCATCTATTGATATATATTTAGGTTGCTTCCATGTCTAGACTGCGTGCTTCCCTGGTGGCTCAGATGGTAAAGAATCTGCTTGCAATGCTAGAGACCCGGGGTTTGATCCATGAGTTGGGAATATCTTTTGGAGAACGGAATGACAACTCACTCCAGTAGTCTTGCCTGGAGAATTCCATGGACAGAGGAGCCTGGTGGGCTACAGTCCATGGAGTCGTAAAGAGTCAGACACAATGGAGTAACTAACACTTAAACACTTATGCTGCTATGAACATTGGATGCTTGTATCTTTTTGTAATTCAGCTCTTTTCCCAACAAAATACATTTTCTATATAATTCAAGGATAAGAGCAGAAGCCAGTATTGCTAAACTTTAAGATTTCAGTAAGATTCTTATAAGTTCTTCAGTGTAAGTTCAGCAATTATTTGACTACTAGAGAGAAGCATAAGGCTAATTATGAATGATAGGATTATAGTTTTTGTTTTTATTCCAGTAAAGATTGGTACATTAAAGTGGTGGAATTTTGGACTTCCCTGGCTGTCCAGTGGTTAAGACTCTGAGGTTCCAGTGCAGGAGGCATGGGTTCCATACCTTGTTAGGGAAC
>NW_011494770.1:4851083-4852256 GCF_000754665.1 Bison bison bison
GAATTCCATGGACTGTATAGTCCATGGGGTTGCAAAGAGTTGGACACGACTGAGTGACTTTTACTTTCACAGCTCAATTTGGTTGCCATTTCAGTTTCTGTTCAGTTCAGTCACACAGAAGTGTCCAACTCTTTATGACCCCATGGACTGCAGCACACCAGGCCTCCCTCTCCATCACCAACTCCCGGAGTTTACTCAAACTCATGTCCATTGAGTCGGTGATGCCATCATCCAACCATCTCATCCTCTGTCGACCCCTTCTCCTCCCACCTTCAATCTTTCCCAGCACCAGGGTCTTTTCAAATGGGTCACTTCTTCGCATCAGGTTTTCTGTACTCTGTTCTGTACTCTGTGCCAAATATTCTTATCAAGGAGATGTGGTTTTGGACTGGACACTGGGGGGAAATGGTCTGTGGGTCCCTAAGAATTTCTGTTACACTGCACTTCGGAGTGGGCTGTAATTTACCATTCAGGTGAGAGCAAATAGCTCTCATTTTGAATGGCATTGATATATCAGCTCCTGTTGTTAGTGCTTAACAAATATTGACTCTAATCCTTAAAATAAGACAAGGAACTATTGTTTTCCTCATTTCACAGATGGGGACCTAGACGTGGGGAGCAGAATGAACTCCCTCAGATTTCCATTGCTGGTAAGTGGCCAAACGGGATTTGAACACAGGCAGATGGGTTTGCACACACACACACACACACACACACCCACACACATACACACATATACATGCGTTTATAAAATACATATTTTTAACCCCTGGGAAACATTGTCCATCTTGTAAATTTGTTTACTTATTTGTTTACACTTTGCCTTTTTCCTGAAAGTATTTAAGGCAGTTTACAAGGATGTATAAAACTTGGCAGAAAAACTTGAAAGGCAAAGTTCAGACTGCAGTTTTCTATATTTGCCACAAGAGGGAAGTATAGCATTAGAGAGCACCCGCGTGTGAGCTACGTCGCTTCAGTTGTGTCCCAACTCTTTGCGACCCTATGGACTGTAGCCCACCAAGTTCCTCTGTCCATGGGTTTCTCCGGGCAAGAATACTGGAGTGGGTTGCCATGCCCTTCTCCAGGGGATTTTCCCGACCCGGGGATCGAACCCACGTCTCTTGTGTCTCTTGCATTGGCAGGGGGGTTCTTTACCACTAGAGCCATCTGGGA
>NW_011494770.1:4852356-4863129 GCF_000754665.1 Bison bison bison
AACTTAAATCCCACATGATGGCACCAAAAAAAAAGTGGTGGAATTTTTTTTTCCCCTGGGTTGGGAAGATACCCTGGAGAAGGGCATGACAACCCACTCCAGAATTCTTGCCTGAAGAATTCCATGCACAGAGGTGCCTAGAGGGCTACACTCCAACCGAGTGACTAACATTTTCACTTCATACCATAATTTACACTTGAAAATGTTTCCAAAGACATTGTAATTGTTCAAATGATTGCCCTCCCCTTCTACCCCCACCCCCCCAACCCCTGCTTTTGTATTGGCCCAGTGTCATCCTGCAGTTGAGAGAAGCCTTATCAGAGGCTAATCTGGAGAGGAGTATCAGCGATTTCAGGTCCATCTGCTGGGGCATGGAAGTATGATGTGGCACCCGAGGGTCCCCTGAGTAGGACGGCACTCTGTCCCATGTGGTTTCAGCCTTTGACTAGGTCTCTGTTTGGTCCTCCCCACGAAGGACCTTGAGTTCCCTGCTTCACGGTCAGGCTTTCAGCCTTGCCCTAAGCAGCTGGTAGCCAGGGAGCCTGTGCTGGGTCTGCTTACACTAACCCTTCTTCCCTGAGAACTAGACCATAGCTTCTGTCCTCCAAGGTCCTGCTGCCTGTGGTCAGAGATGATGATAATCAATCACGATAGCTAAACTCAAAAACTTAGTTTGTTCTGGTCTCTGAACTAGACATTTTACAAGTATTAACCTGTTAAGTCATATTCCTTTTTTACAGATGAGGAAACTAAGGAGCAGAGAAGTTAGGTACTTTACCCACATTCATGCTACTAGTAAACTGCTCGAGTTCAAACTCTGGGTTCCAGAGTCTGAGTTCTTTCCTGACCAACCAGCCCCTCCCAGTGGATACCACTGCTGTCTCATCTGACCTCCAAAGACAACAGGTAACATCTGGTCCCCAAAGTGCCAAGTTAGCATAACTCTGTGCTATGGCATTTGCTGTTTCTGCCACATGGGGATTCCCACTCATCCTTTAAGACCCAGTTTAGGGAACATTTTTCTTGGAAGCCTTATCTGATTTTCCCTCTCCCCTAAACCCTCCAGCAGACATGACCACTTCCCACCAACTAGGCTTTCCTCTTTGCTGTCGTATTTGTTGCATTTCTAATTGCTTCCGGGTCTATTTCACCCCAACTCCACTGGGCACTTTTGAAAAATTATTTGTGTATTTGACTTCACTGGGTCTTTGCTGCTGTGCCCAGACTCTCTCTAGTTGCTATGAGTGAGGGCTACTCTTCGTTGCAGTACACACATGCTTCTCAATGTGATGGCTCTTGTTGCAGAGCACAGGCTCTGGGTGTACAGGCTCAGTTGCCCTGTGGCATGTGGAATCTCCCTAGACGAGGGATTGAACCTGTGTTGCCTGCATCGGCAGGTGGATTCTTAACTTCTGGACCACAGGGAAGTCCCATTGGGCACTTTTGAACAAACTGAAGGTAGAAGCTGGGTCTTGTTTGTTTCATTTCCTCCTACATCCAAACTGCAGTCACAGCAGCAATTAGTGAGCACTTCAATGTATTAAGAAGGATGTTTAGGATAGAGGTTATCTCATTTAATGACAGCCCTTCGAGAGAGATATTTTTATCCTCATTTTACAGACAAAAATGGAGCTCAAAGAACTGCTACCAACTGAAAAAGCTGGACTTGAACCCAAGCTTGTCTGATCTCCAAGCCTATGCGTGTAATTATTAGACTCCATGCTTTTCTTCGACAAATTTATTTAGTTAAAACAGCATCCGTTATTCAATAACAGACTTTATCCAAAAGTATAAAAAATAATGCAAGTTAATTGCTTGAATTCAAGTAGTTAGAATTACGAGCTGGGGTTTAAACTAGGGCTGCTGAGGCCAGGGGCAGCTGCCCTCAGTCTTTGTGGCCCATGTTAGAAGGGCAAGATCTTTCTCAGGAGAGGCTTTCTTGACTGATAGATCAGGCTGAAACTGCTGACTGCCCGAACCAACCACGGGATGGCAAGGTCTTTGGCCCTCACAGAACCACCAGTCTTGGGCATTTGGTTGACACCTCTGACCATGTGTGGACCTCGGTGAGCAGGTCCCTGCCTCACCCAGATTCCCTCCCACTTTCTGCTAGCTCTGTGTCCCATGATGTACCACAGAAGAGCCTGCCTAAGAATTGCTTCAGAGTCTTTGGAAAACCACTTCCAGCAAGAGTATCTATTTCTCCTCTGAGGATGAATCTGATTTCTGGAATAGACAACTGCCAAGTCTGATGAATGAATGGTTGATCAAGCTGAATGATATCACAACGGGTCACAAATGACGTCCAACTTGCAGGTAATTCAAGTGATTTTCTTGTAAGGATTGTTGTAATCTGCTTCTGAAGGCATTTCCTGAAGACTGGTTCCAAAAATATTTTTGAGCAGTGGCTACGTCGGCTGCATTGTCGGGGATGAATTTTGGAAGCAAAAAACTCACTTAATATGTTTTCAGTACAGAATTTCTGATAGAAGTGTCAGTATATCCATCATAGGGCTTTCCAATCATCCATGTGTTTTGTGATTGGTATTGCCTGAATAGCTATTTGGATCTAAGATTTAAAATGTTAGTTTTAACAAATGATAGAGTAAAATTTTGGATGAAGATAATGTACTCTTGTCTCCTTATGTCAAAAGCAGGTTAGATTTGACAAAAGCTGCTGGAGTGTTATGGGCTTCCCCCGCAGCTCAGTGGTAAAGAATTGCCTGCCAACGCGGGAGACACTGGTTCAATCTGTGGGTCAGGAAGATATCATGAAGAAGGAAATGGCAACCCATTCCAGTATTCTTACCTGGAGAATCCCATGGATAGAGGAGCCTGTTGGCTGTGGGGTCACAAAGCATCAGACATGACTGAATGACTAATTAACAATAACTGGAGTGTTACATCATAAATACATCTATTTACCTTTATTTCTTTAAGATATACAAGGGAATTTTATACTTATCTGTTATTTTCAACTCAAACTGCATATTCTGACCAAATTGAGTCGTTAAAAAAATAGATGGAGGGTAAGATATCACAAAAATTGATTTCTTTTCCTTTAATGAAATCTGTCTGTGACCAGGAATCCCTCGTCTCATAAATTGCTGACATCGATGATAGTCAGCTGGACGTGAAAAAAAAAAACATTATTTTGTCCAAGTCAACCAGTCTTTGAGCATTTCACAAACTATATGCTGTGTTGAGTATTAGTTTCATAGTTTTTATTTTTAAATTTATTTTGGCCACTCAGATTGCGGGATCTCAGCTGTGCTATGAGGGATAGAACCTAGGCGCCCTGCAGTGGAAGCTTGGATCCTAACCACTGGACCACCAGGGAATTCCCAGTTTCATAGTTTTTACTACAAGCTTTATTTTGTAAGAATTCCAACGTTAGCCTTTTTCAACTTAATTTCAGAACTCGAGTTTGAGGAAAGCATATTAAAATGGACTGTGCATTCTGTTACAGTGGTCCTCTTTCCTTCTCCCTTTCCTCTGTCCTGATACGACAGGGGCAGTTGTGAGGAATAGAAACAGCGAAGACTGGACACTGAGAGGCTGGAGAGCTAGTCACTGCAGTGACTCCAGTGTATCAGTTTGTATTAGCCAAATCTCAAATACCATGTCATATCACTTATACATGGAATCTAAACAAAGAAACTTGTCTATGAAGCAGAAACAGACTTGCAGACATAGAGAACAGACTTGTGTTTGCTGGGGGGGAAGGGAGATAAGGGAAGGGTGGACTGGGAGTTTGGTATTAGCAGATGCAAACTATTACACGTAGGCTGGATAAACAAGATGGTCCTCCTGCATATAGCACAGGGAACTATATTCTATATCCTGTGAAAGTTTAGAAAGTCGCTCAGTCGTGTCTGACTGTTTTCAACCCCATGGACTATACAGTCCATGGAGTTCTCCAGCCCAGAATACTGGAGTAGGTAGCCTTTCCCTTCTCCAGGGGATCTTCCCAACCCAGGGATCGAACCCAGGTCTCCCGCATTGCAGGCGGATTCTTTATCAGCTGAGCTATCAGGGAAACCCTGATATATATCTAATATATATATCATAATATATCTATTATGATAAATCATAATAGAAAAGAGTATGAGAAAGAATGTATATGAATGTATAATCTGAATCACTTTGCTGTACAGCAGAAACTAACACAACTTTGTACATCAACTATACTTCTATAAAACAAGTTAAAAAATATTAGCCAAGTCTTTTAACATTTTTCAGTCTCAAATTCCTTCTCCATGAATGAAGACTTTGGAAAAACTCTAAAACAAAATTTTTTTTTATTTTAACGGTTATATCACTAATATGTTATCCCTTATCATAGAAGAACAAATGTCTAAGTATGTTGACAGTCTTTGGTTTGCTAGACAAGTCCAAGATGACACTTATTTGTTTGTACCAGCTTCCCTGGTGGCTTAGAGGGTAAAGCGTCCGCCTGCAATGCGGGAGACCCGGGGTTCAATCCCTGAGTTGGGAAGATCCCCTGGAGAAGGAAACTGCAGCCAACTCCAGTACTCTTGCCTGGGAAATTCCATGGACCGAGGAGCCTGGGAGGCTGCAGTCCGTGGGGTCGCAAAGAGTCGGACACGACTGAGCGACTTGACTTTCACTTTCACTTTTATTCTATTCAAAAGCCTGAAATATTTTCTCTTGCCCAGTTAATTCATAGAACATCAATGGTCCCTTAAGGACAGTGAACCATAAAACATTTCTATTTCCTAGTTATACCTGTATCATACTGGTTTATTCTTGTGGTGGTAAGTGGGGGGGGGAGGGGCATTGATTTCTGTATTTTTGGTTTTAATAATTCATGAATGTATACTACCACCATACACATACTTACAAGTGTGTGTGCAGATGTAAGTGGCATGTCAGTAAGGAATTGCTTTATTCATAGGTGTATCCTTGGCAAACAGAACAAGGTCGGATTTTCCAGGTACCATGCTAGGTCCTTGAGATGTAATAAAACACTTTAAAGATCATCCTAACTGCAACTCTTATTTAACCTAGCTTATACTTATTGAAAGTTTACCTAAAACAGTTACTAGATCTATCTGACTGGTACAGGACCCAGTTAATCTATTTTCAAGGCACTTAGCTAATATGTTTTGAAGATCAAAAAACATTCTAGCTTTGACTGCATAGCATTTTCCAGAAATATACTACTCTTTGTAGACATTCGTAATTTAGTTTTTGAAATCACTTAGAAGTTAGCTGCATGTAATTCTTTTCTCTTTGACACAAAGGGATGTTAGGGATGGTGAATTTTAATAAAATGCTAAGATGTTTTCTGAAGAAAATTAAAGCGAAATTTATTCACATAATCATAACATTTCCAACTATAAGGGGAACAAACTCAAAATATACCTGGAATGAAATGAATATCCCTAAACAAATATTTCCTCCCAAATAAATAAATAAACTGCATGTACATTTAAGTTACAGTAGTAGAAGTAGTATCTACTGATTCTACTGTATATTGAATATTTTAGGGGATACTTGGAATAACATATCCATTAGAGATTGTTGCTGCCATTAGTCCATCCGGAGAAGTTAGACCAGGGTGGTTAGTGAACAGACGTCCTATTTTATAAGCAGGAGTTTATCCAATCTGATGCACTTAATTTGGAAGAGGAGATTGATAGAGATCTCTTCATGTGGAGAGTGAAAGTGAAAGTGTTAGTTGCTCAGTCGTGTTGGGATTCTTTGCAACCCCATGGACTGTAGCCTGCCAGGCTCCTCTGTCCATAGGATTCTCCAGGCAAGAATACTGGAGTGGGTAGCCATTCTTTTCTCTAGGAGATCTTCCTGATCCAGGGATCGAACTTGGGTCTTTTGCATTGCAGGTAGATAGATTCTTTACCATCTGAGCCACCAGGGAAGCCCCTTATGGAGAGGGGCCCATCTTATGTGTTGTTCCAGACGGAAGCACCAAGCTCACAAGCAGAAGTTACAGGAAAGCCAATGGAGGCTCTGAGTTATGAAGAGGCTTCTAACCCTGAGAGCTGTTTTACCTGGAGTCAAAAACTGTGAGGCTGTGGGATCTGGGTCAGAGCCTCCCTTAATAGGCTGCGGCCTGATGGCTCTGTGACGTGATTTGAACACTGAGTTATATTTCATTTAGAGTATCCATTTCCAATTGATTCGTGAGTTTATTTATAGTAATAACAGTCTTGATAATGACACAGCAGTTTCTCATTTAATATAATGAATGAATTTACATTCAGTATAATGAAAAAGAAAGGTGAAAAAATTTTTACTTAGAAAATTCAGTTTAAAAACTGGATGAAATATTCTGATTAAGCTATGTGGAATTTTCAGGGACATATCACTGATTTTTTCATTAAAGGCAGTCTGCAGCCTATAGCACTGTGCACTTTGAAAAGTGACTTCAAGAAAGTAACATTATCCTCTTCTTTAGACAATCTTCCTTTCAAAGGTCTATTAATTTTATTTTTCACTCTTTAAGGAAACTTGAGGGACTTTCCTGGAGGTTCAGATGGTAAAGGATCTGCCTGCAATGCAGGGGACCTGGGTTCCATCCCTGGGATGGGAAGACCTGCTGGAAAAGGGAATGGCAACCCACTCCAGTATTCTTGCCTGGAGAACCCCATGGGCAGAGGAGCCTGGCAGGCAAAGTCCAAGAGGTCACAAAGAGTTAGACATGACTGAAGCAACTTAGCACACAAGTAAATTTATGGTAGAAGAAGCCCATTTTCCTTTAAACTAAGTTCTATTTATAAATACATATCGAAATAAAAACGAGATGGCAATATATAGTTTCAAGTTTATTGCTGCTGCTACTGCTGCTAAGTCGCTTCAGTCATGTCCGACTCTGTGCGACCCCATAGACGGCAGCCCATGAGGCTCCCCCGTCTCTGGGATTCTCCAGGCAAGAACACTGGAGTGGGTTGCCATTTCCTTCTCCTTTAAGTTTATTAACAACATGTAAATTGCTAATGCTTTAAATTATGTGATATCTCAAAATTGAGTCTTTTAGTCATTTATATTACTTGGGGGAAGTTCTCTGTATTTTCAGAAACAGCATAAGCCTTGCTCATGTGGGATAATGTAATGTCATGGAGTGCTTTTCATATCTATTATCTTTTTTAAAGTTCAAAATGACTTTGAATTAGGTAGTTCGAATTACCTTTTGAAAGGGTAGTTACTGTTATTATTCCCATTTTATTGATGATGATTCTGAGGCTTGAAGGCTTAAGTAATGTGGGAAGTCATATGTTCCAGTAGGAGGCTGGGAGCTGGACTCTTAAAAAACTTTTTATTTTATATTGGAGGATAACCAACAATAGATTAACAATGTTGTGATAGTTTCAAGTGCACAGCAAAGAGACTCAGCCATAGATACACATGTATCCATTCTCCCCCAAACGCCCCTCCCATCCAGGCTGCCACATAACACTGAGCAGAGTTCCCTGCTATGGATAACCTTGTTGATTATCCATTTAAACTACAACAGCATGTACATGGCAATCTCAAAATCCTTAACTATCCAGTTTAGGGGCTGGATTATTGACTGCAAATTCCATGTTTTGTGGGCTGAACAGAATACCAGAGGTAAAAGGATGGAAAATGCAGTTTCTAAAATAATACCCATCTACTTAAATGTCAACTATGACCATACCTTGTGCTTAGTATAGACATCAGCCTCAAGACTATCTGGTTATAAATGTTACTAAACAGATATAATCAGGGAATCCTCTTGTTTTCCCTGGACTGATCTTCAGTTTCTCTATGAGCATTGGTTATCCATCTGAGATGCAGTTCTCTGTTTAGATGTTTTCAAAAACTTAGAGAAAAACATCAGTTGTTTCTGCTTCTAAGGTCCTTGTTTCCTCTCCTACTTCTCAAACTTTCTTCCTCTCTCCACAGCTCAGACTGCCTTTTGAACACGAAGGCAGCAAGAACCAAAAACCTGAGGATCTGAGAAAGACAGAGGGTTCATTACTAAGCCTTCCTCTGAATCTCTTCTGCAAGATTTCCAACTGACTTCCACACCTGGAGCGGAGTTGCTTCTCATCGCTTCTTTACATGGAAAGTTAAACACTGACTTTTTAAAAAAGTATAGAGGTAACAAAATCATATTATAATCAGGAAATAAAACAAATTGGGGAAGCCCTTGCTAATATGACTACTTAGCAATTTACCATAATTTAGTTTGCCCTTCTTTCCTTTTTTGTATGTTGTGCGATAACCTAGGGTTGGCTGTCTCCTGTCTTTCTATGTGGTCTTTGTGAAAAGAATCCATTCAATTTAGTGCTGTTGGGAGCCAAGTAGAAATTACTGACACCTTC
Source organism: Bison bison bison (assembly GCF_000754665.1). Taxonomy (NCBI): domain Eukaryota; kingdom Metazoa; phylum Chordata; class Mammalia; order Artiodactyla; family Bovidae; genus Bison; species Bison bison. Next base: position 4,860,690 of record NW_011494770.1, read on the forward strand.
CCTGGGGATTTGGAAGAGAAGCTCTATGAGTTTAGCTTCTGCACCAAAGGGCTTGTTGAACCATTTTCCCAACAAAGGTAAGTTCCTCATCCCACCTTCAGAAGATATCCTCATGCTAGCTGCTTAGAGAAGACAATTTTTTTTTCACATTATTGTGATTTGCAGTCATACTGCACTTATAGTATTTTGTTCTTTCATTAACATTATCATCTAAATATTTCCCCTTTCTCTACCTGCCTTATATGTCTCTGGCTTTTAATGATTGTACAATATATCCAGGAAGATGTATCCTCTCATGCACTTATTCATTCCTCTAATTGTTGGACACTTAGATTGTGATTAACCAATAATGAATATTTAATTCCCACTAGGTTGTTTAAATTTTTAAAATTTTAGATTTCAGCTTTTTAAAAGCATGCTTGGTTCACATGCATATGTAACAATGTAAACATGATCAAAAGATTTACAAGTGAAAAGCACATTCCCCAAGCCCCAGCTATCCAGGCCCTCTATTCAGAAGCAATGGTGATCAGGTCCTTCCAGAAGTACTCTATGCATACTCTATGCATGGATGTATATGCACCTCTTTCTATTTTACTGCGTCCTGGCCATAGGGCTGCTTAATACAGTGTGTGGTTTGTGCAAGGACCCTACCCTGAGGCTGCTTTCACTTAGAGAAAAGGGCACAGTTTACTCCTACCAAGGTACTACCCACTGTCTAAGCCTGCAGGGGGCAGAGGGGCAGAGCGGAGGAGCCAGTTTTATAGACTAGAGACCTGGGTGGTTAATCCTGTATTTAGCTAGTTATCTCTTGATGGTAATTTGAGTTATTTCTTGTACAGACTACAACATTGCACCAAAAAATGTCTATATGCACATCTGTGGATTTAATTTTTGGAAATGCAATTGCTGACACGAAAAGCATATGTAACAGTACCCCCATTCACACCGAGGAAGTTCATGACCAGAGGTGGCTGGCGATGTAAAGACTTGCCTGCTTTGGAGACTTCAAGCAAGGGGACTCTTCAGGGAGCTTCTAAAGGGCCGTCCAACACTGTAAGACTCTGGAGCCAGCTGGCATTATTTCACTGCCTCTGACAAGGATTTAACCCTTTGGTTCATCTTTGGTTTTCTCACATTAGAAGAAACCATAGCACTCAATTCACAGGGCTGTTGTGAATGAATTCATACAGAGTTCTTAAAACAGTATGTTGAAAAGGGCTTAACAAATGTTAGCTGCTATCATCATTGCCATCATCATGCTGTTCTTGCAATTCTGGGCAGGCTATCTGAGAACCTCAGTAAGGCCTGAGACACTTTCATACTTTAGGTCCTTTCAATTTAAGTAGCTAGGAGCCTGGCAGGCTACAGTCCATAGGGTGGCAAAGAGTCAGTTCAGTTCAGTTCAGTCGCTCAGGAGTGTCTGACTGTTTGCAACCCCATGGACTGCAGCAGGCCAGGCCTCCCTGTCCATCACCAACTCCCATGGTTTACCCAAATTCATGTCCATTGAGTTGGTGATGCCATCCAACCATCTCATCCTCTGTCGGCTCCTTCTCCTCCTGCCCTCAATCTTTCCCAGCATCAGGGTCTTTTCAAATGAGTCAGTTCTTTGCATCAGGTGCCCAAAGTATTGGAGTTTCAGCTTCAACATCAGTCCTTCCAAAGAACATACAGGGCTGATTTCCTTTAGGATGGACTGACTGGATCTCCTTGCAGTCCAAGGGACTCTCAAGAATCTTTTCCAACACTACAGTTCAAAAGCATCAATTTTTCTTCACTCAGCTTTCTTTATAGTTCAACTCTCACATCCATTCATGACTACTGGAAAAACCATAGCCTTGACTAGACGGACCTTTGTTAGCAATGTTTCTGCTTTTTAATATGCTGTCTAGGTTGGTCATAACTTTCCTTCCAAGGAGTAAATGTCTTTTAATTTCATGGCTGCAGTCACCATCTGCAGTGATTTTGGAGCCCCCCAAAATAAAGTCTGCCACTGTTTCCACTCTTTCCCCATCTATTTGCCATGAAGTCATGGGACCAGATGCCATGATCTTCGTTTTCTGAATGTTGAGCTTTAAGCCAACTTTTTCACTCTCCTCTTTCACTTTCATCAAGAGGCTCTTTAGTTCTTCTTCACTTTCTGCCATAAGGGTGGTGCATCAGTTCAGTCAGTTCAGTTCAGTCGCTCAGTTATGTCGGACTCCTTGCGACCCCATGAATCGCAGCACGCCAGGCCTCCCTGTCCATCACCAACTCCTGGAGTTCACTCAGACTCACGTCCATCGAGTCAGTGATGCCATCCAGCCATCTCATCCTCTGTCGTCCCCTTCTCCTCCTGCCCCCAATCCCTCCCAGCATCAGACTCTTTTCCAATGAGTCAACTCTTCACACGAGGTGGCCAAAGTACTGGAGTTTCAGCTTTAGCATCATTCCTTCC
>NW_011494770.1:4863229-4867142 GCF_000754665.1 Bison bison bison
GTCTGGTATTCCCATCTCTTGCAGAATTTTCCACAGTTTGTTGTGATCCACACAGTCAAAGGCTTTGGCATAATCAATAAAGCAGAAATAGATGTTTTTTTCTGGAACTCTCTTGCTTTTTCGATGATCCAACGGATGTTGGCGATTTGATCTCTGGTTCCTCTGCCTTTTGTAAAACCAGCTTGAACATCTGGAAGTTCATGGTTCACGTATTGTTGAAGCCTGGCCTAGAGAATTTTGAGCATTACTTTACTAGCGTGTGAGATGAGTGCAATTGTGTGGTAGTTTGAGCATTCTTTGGCATTGCCTTTCTTTGGAATTGGAATGAAAACTGACCTTTTCCAGTCCTGTGGCTACTGCTGAGTTTTCCAAATTTGCTGGCATATTGAGTGCAGCACTTTCACAGCATCATCTTTCAGGATTTGAAAGAGCTCAACTGGACTTCCATCAGATATTACTAAAGTGACTGATCACACACACACACGCAGGTCACTGGATTTCAGTGAGGGTCAATTTTGTGATGAATTCTCACTCTGCTTCCCTGTATAACTTGCCACTGGATTAGCTGCCCATCCGTCGGGCTGATGCTGGGTCCTAGCTCCCAGGTGAAGTCCTCCTCTGCCTCTTAGGTAGACCCCAGCAGTGTGGACAGTTCTGGTGGTGTGTGTTTGCGTGCATGTGCCCTTGTGAGGTTGGGGCATAGGGTGATTGCAATTGTCTACCTCACTCTCTGGACAGTCCTTAGCCCAGATCCAGTTGCAGGGGCCTTGCCAGGGTACTGCCACAGGCAGACAAGTGGTGGAGAGGGAGGAGCAGGTGTCCCCACTCACTGACTCATGGGCCTGGCTCTTGACCTCATTTTCCATGTTCTGAAAGGGTTTTGGCAGCAGTACCAACTCCCAAAGTTAGCCGAAGGCTGCATGTGTATGAAACAGTTTGCTGCTCTGTCAGAGGTTGAGAAAAGTTGTTCTTCCTAAAGGTGATGACAATTTTCAGTGTTGCAAAGGGAACAAAGGCATTATTTGCAAATTAACACATCAGTTCACATAAATGTAATTCAAATAGCCTAAACAAGGCCCAGGAGCAGGGTCAGTCCTTTTCTCCACATAGAGACGGTAGGTGTGTAGGTTACCTTCTCATTACCGTGTGGCTGGCAATAACCCCCTGGGGCCCTGGGCTTTTGTTGGTAGCTTTTGTTTATGTCATTTTTGTAAAATCAGTGCAGGTGTTTGAAGCACTCAGGTTTCCTAGAGGCTGTGTACTTGTTATAGAGTGCCTGTGAGTGTTCCGTAAAGTCAGAAAAGGTTCACAGAGCTGCTTTTGGCCAAAGGGGCCTGTTTCAATAGCTCTAAATTGCTCTCGCCGTCTGAGCTCATGTCTGGTCCCGAAGACAGATTGTGTCCTTTCTGTAGTGCCTTCATTTCTTACTCCTTCTGTGTTCTTTTAAGGAATGGAGCCCTGTCCCCTATGTTTCTGCCTGTTTCTGAGGTGTGTATGGGACTGAAGCATATCATTGCATTTCCCACCTAATTAATTACACAAGTATTTCTGAGTGGGCACCAAATTAATATGGCCTCATTTCTTTCTGTGTCCCCCAAATATTTCCCAGTGACCTCAGTAGGGTCATTTCTGTGGTTTGTTTCTGGTTTCACTAGTCTTTTGCTGAATGTGTTTATTTATTTCCATTGTGATACGTATCTAAGTTGAGATTTTAGAAATGTGTTCTTGTCTTAAGAGCAAACCAGATGTCAAAGCTATTTGGTTTTGTTGGTTTGCTATCTGACTCTCTGGTAGATGTTGTAAGGATTGTTAATCCCGGGCAGGATTTTACATAAGAGAATTTAAAAGAGTGGTCCTTTCCTTGGAAGTTTAAAAAATATTACAAAACCAGAGTTCCACGCTGAGTGAGGACTTCGGTCACTCTAACCTTGTGTCTGCTTTGCTATTGACCATGTGAAGTGTGTGAAAGTCGCTCAGTCATGTCCAACTCTTAGCGACCCCATGGACTATACAGTCCATGGAATTCTCTCAGCCAGAATACTGGAGTGGGTAGCCTTTCCCTTTTCCATGGAATCTTCCCAACCCAGGGATCAAACCCAGGTCTCCTGCATTGCAGGCAGATTCTTTACCAGCTGAGCCACAAGGGAAGCTATTGACAATAAAGGGTCACTTCTAATAATAATGATGGTGATTCTATTTATAAGCTCTCTACTGTTTACCAAGTATTCTCATGGTCACAGCTGTATTTGTCCTCCAAATTGCAATATGAAGCACGAGGTGATGCTGTTGTTTAGTTGCTAAGTCGTGTCCAACTCTTGCGAGCCCACGGACTGTAGTCTGCCAGGCTCCTCTGTCCATGAGATTTCCTAGGCGAGAACACTGGAGTGGGCTGCCACTTCCTTCTCCAGGGGATCTTCGCAACACAGGGGATGGAACCTGAGTCTCTGGCATTTTAGGCAGATTCTTTATCCCTGAGCCACCAGGGAAGCCCCGAAGTATGAGGTAGAACCATAATAATTATATGTCATCCTACCCCCTTTTTGACTCCACTCCCTCCAAGAAGGCAATTTGAAAAGGCTCAAGTAAACAGAAAAGGTAACTATGAATCATCTGGGTCTTCTTGACACCGAGGGGATTCCCAGAACGTGGGACTTTCCATTTTGAAATGAAGACAGATCTGGGTGAAGCAGGAGGTGTTGGTCACCCTGCCACTCTCTGCATACCCCAACAGACAACTGTGACCAAGAAGGCCAGTCTTCTCCAGGGCTCTCCATCCATCACACTGCCCTTCCTGATCCCATCTTCTTATACTGGGGTCCTTGCCAGGCCTGCCTCCCAACCCCTACCAGCTCTTATTCTCTATTTTTCTGGAGCAAAGCTTAATTCAAAAAGGTGCCCTGTTAAAGGAAAAAGAGTGAACTCATGTTGATTGTGATTCACCCCCAAACCTCCTAAAAGATAAAGCAAAGAGAAAGGAATCAAGATATTTTTGTTACCATAGGAACGTAAGAACTGACAAGGGGAAATTGGAATGCTTCATCTGCTATAAGACCTCATTACTTGGAGCTCTCAGCAGTTGATGGAAGGAGGGTGGCCATGGGATGAGGTTTAGCCAAGCTACCAATCTGAGAATCCAAAACAGACCAAAGGGCAGCAAAGCAGAGAAAATATACAAGAAATTCTCTGTGAGGGAAATCTGTATTTATGAAACACATTTTGTAAAAGAGATAATGCACTATCATATAATCATGAAAACTAGACCCGGTTGATAATAAGATTTCCCAGGTAGTGCTAGTGTTAAAGAATCCGTCTGCCAACGCAGGAGATGTAGGTTTGATCCCTGGGTTGGGAAGATCCCCTGGAGGAAGACATGGCAACCCATGCCAGTATTCTTGCCTGGAGAATCCCATGGACAGAGGAGCCTCGCGAGCTATAGTTCATAGTGTTGCACAGAGTCAGACACGACTCAAGCGATTTAGCATGCACACACACATATAGAAACTACAGAAGTTTCCAGGTAAAGGTAAAGGGAGAGTTTGTAGAGCTGAGCTTCCCAAATAGAACTAATGACCGCATCACAGCCACGACCAGAATTAATAGACAACTAGTCAGTGGGCAAAACTAGTTTTCAGGGTATCTGACAAATGGGAGAGGCCTGAGAGGTGAAAAGACAGAGAGATAAAACTAGAAAGCATAGCCGGGTGCCCTAAGTATAATCATCCAATGTCCTGAGCACTCCAGTGGGACCACTGCCCTTTGAACATGGTTAGACTTTCAAGTTGGGCTTGTTGTGGCTTTTGGGCAGGCCCTACTGATAGCATATTGAAAAGCAGAGGCATTACTTTGCCAACAAAGGTCCGTCTAGTCAAGGCTATGGTTTTTCCTGTGGTCATGTATGGATGTGAGAGTTGGA
>NW_011494770.1:4867368-4872832 GCF_000754665.1 Bison bison bison
GGGCAGGAGGAGAAGAGGACGACAAAGGATGAGATGGCTGGATGGCATCACTGACTTGATGGATGTGAGTCTGAGTGAACTCTGGGAGTTGGTGATGGACAGGGAGGCCTGGCGTGCTGTGATTCATGGGGTCGCAAAGAGTCGGACACAACTGAGCGACTGAACTGAACTGAACTGAACTGTCATATAGGGCTTCCCTTGTGGCTCAGACGGTAAAGAATCTACCTGCAATGCAGGATACCCAGATTCGATCCTGGGTCAGGAAGATCCCCTGGAGAAGGGAATAGCTACCCACTCCAGTATTCTTGCCTGGAGAATCACATGGACAAAGAAGACTGGTGGGCTACAGTCCATGGGGTTGCAAAGAGTAAGACACAACTGAGTGACTAAGCACACACAGTCATACAATGATTGCTTTATTGTTTTACTATTTACTGACTAAGCTCTTGTAAAAATCCTTACAACGCATTTATAAATTCATAGGTATTTTCAACTAAGTTCTGGCACTTACCTTTTCTCATTGGTGGGAAACTTGGTCTCCTTCTTACAACTCCAGAAAGTTCTTTGACTTCTGAAATGTGGGCAAATATGGAAGCACCGAATTAAATGAATAAAGCTCATGAAGCCATTAAAGCCAGCTTATCTTGTTTCTGGGTATTAAATCATTTGCCTATTCATTGATAAACTTTTATTGAGCACAGTTGTTTTAGGTGTTGGGTTTTATAACAGCAGATAACATGCAGACTATATTCCTAAATTGCTCAAAGTCCAGTCAGTGAAACATACACATTGCCAATGGTGAGAATACTGAATTGTAAGTGCCATGGTAGAGGGTGTGATAGTTGTCCGATGGAGGGCAGCCAATCAAACAGAATTGTTTCAATTGGTCCAAAAAGGGTGAGGTGGAGAATGAGCATTCCCACTGGAGGGAACTGTAGGTGCGAGGGCTCATAGGTGAGAAATGACATGCGGTCTTCAGAAACCAGCAAGCGTCACTCAAGACTGTGTGAGGGGAGGCAAGAGGGAGAATGGGACAGTAATTGTGAGAAGACTGTAGAGATTGGCAGAATTCACAGTATGAAGACCTTAGTGTTCTAAAAAGTTGAAATTTTGGGACTTCCCTGGTGGCCCAGTGGCTAAACTCCATTCTCCCAATGGAGAGGGCCTGGGTTTGATCCCTGGTCAAGGAACTAGATCCCACATGCTGCAGCTAAGACCTGGCACAGCCAAATACATAAATATTAAAAAAAAAAAAAAAAGAGTTGGATTTTTCTTTGAAAAGTCACAAGGGAGACCATTCAGTGACTGCAAAAAGGTTAGTTAGCTTAGTATTTTAGAAAGACTATTGTACTGACAGACTGGATTGTGATATTTCAGATGGGGAATTGGGAAGCCTGAACAAAAGCTTTGTATGGGAAAAGGAGAAGGACAGGGGATAAATACCTAGAAGGTAAAATCAGTAGGGGTGAGAGAGAAAGAGGAATTATCAGAGGCTTCCAGATTTGTTTTGCTTTGGATGACTAGGTAGATGGACACCTTGGTCATTTACCAAGATGGCAAATAAGAAGCCAGTTTTATGGAGAAGATGTGTTCTGTTTTGATACATTAGGCTATATTGGCAGTTTGGGTTTGGAGGAGGTATGGATTTGGTAACCACCATCCAAATGTATCAGTAGTTTTTAAAGCCTTGAGTTGAATGAGGTCACCAATGAGGCTTTGTAGGTGAAAGGGTCAGAAGGCCAAGGATGGCACCCTTGGGACACCGGCATTTTAGTAGTGAGTGAAAGACTTGGAGACTTCAAAGGAGACTTAAGACTGGGGTGATCAGCCATCCCAGTTTGCTCTGGTGTGAGGGGTTTTTTGATATGTGGCATATTCAGTGCTAAAACTAGGAGAAAGTGAAAGTGTCCGACTCTTTGTGATCCCATGGACTATATAGTCCATGGAATTCTCCAGCCCAGAATACTGGAGTGGGTAGCCTTTCCCTTCTCCAGTGGATCTTCCTGACCCAGGAATCAAACCAGGGTCTCCCACATTCCTTACCAACTAAGCTATCAGGGAAGCCCCTTAAAATTAGGAGGCTCCTAAACAAATAGGGATGGTCACTCTACAAAGGAATGGCTAGTAGATGCAAGGAGCGAAATCAAGAGAATATGATGCAAAAAAGAGTATTCAAAGGAAGAAATAGTGAGTTGCAAATAATAATGACATGTGAGATCAAAATAATTATGCCATCTGAATTTGGAAAGATGAGAAGTTTCACGAGCGCTTTTAAGATAGAAGTCAGACCTCAGTGATTTTTAAGAGTTCATGAAAAGTGCAGACAGAGCTTTAGGATCTTTGGGGAGGTTTTTTTCTTTCCCCTGGCTGCCTTGGATCTTAGTGCGGCATGTGCATGCTTGGTTGTAGCCTGCAGGATCTAGTTCCCTGACCAGGATTGAGCCCAGGCCCCCTGCACTGGGAGCATAGAGTCCAGTCTTAACCACTGGACCACCAGGGAAGTCCCTGAGGAGGTTTTTGTTTTGTTTTTAAAGTTGTATTTCTTTTGATGTGGACCATTATTAAAGTATTTATTGAATTTGTTATAATATTGTTTCATTTTTTTTTTTTTTTGGCCATGAGGCACGTGGGGTCTTAGCTCTCCAACCAGAGATCGAACCCTCACCCCTGTATTTGAAGGCAAAGTCTTAACCACTGGACTGCGAGGGAAGTCCCCCTGAAGCAGTTTTTAAATAATGAGATTCTAGTTTTATTGCAACCTTAATTGATCTGTGCCAGCTATCATAAAATAGATATAAGAAGAGAAAAAGGTCTCAGTTTCCTTGATGAAGAAAAGGTAAGTTTTTTTACTGTTACTATGCCTAAATTGTTATTTCTGATTGTGTTCTGATAAGCTCTTATGATTCCCTTAGTCAACATAGTTTATTTAACCCAAGACGGTGAACCACCCCTGGAGTCCCATTGAATCTGGTTTAGGAAGTAATTCTTTGTCATTTTCCTTTCCATAAGTTGTGCAAGCCTCTGATGGTTATTCTTCCTTTATGTATTTTCTACATGATTGGGAGAATACTTGCAGTATTGAGATGCAAAAGTTCTTAAGATAAAAAAAAAAAGGCATTTAAACAAATTAGGACACACCTGAAACTAAGAAAACATTGTAAATCAACTATACTTCAATTTAAAAAATCTGAAATATGACCACACACAAAAAAATTTTAGGAAGTGGAGAAGAAATCAGGGAAGAGCATGAGGCAAGAACTAGAGGATAGATGAAGGAATTCTTCCTGGAGCTTTGTGAAGAGTATCTCTGCCAGTGAAAGCAGAGAGTCCTCATTAAGACAGAGAGAGCGTCATTCTCCTTGGCAGTTGCTGTCTGCCTTGTTTGGGGCTCTTCCAAATGTGCTTTTGCTCCCATCTCATGAAGATGTTGGAAGTCTGTCTCATTTATTCCTAGTAACTTAAGGAAAAAAATCTTTTGGCCATGCTGCTCAGCATGTGAGATCTTAGATCCCCAACAAGGGACCAAACTGCACCCCTTGCTGTGGAAAAGTGTGTGCATGCTAAGTTGCTTCAGTTGTGTATGACTCTTTGTGACCCTGTAGACTGTAGCCTGCCAGGCTCCTCAGTCTATGGGAATCTCCAGGCAAGAATATTGGAGTGGGTTGCCGTGCCATGCCGCGTCTTCCAGGGAATCTTCCCGACCTAGGGATTGAACCCATATCCTTACGTCTTTTGCACTGGCAGGCAAGTTCTTCACCTCTATCGCCAAGCATGGAGTCTTAATCAGTAGACTGCCAGAGAAGTCCCCCTGGTAACTTCCATGCCTCTATTTTAAGCAGCTTAGTTATTATTCTTTACCAGCATGGACAAATGATGGTGGAGGGACCATGACTGGGTAGAAGATATTGGAAAGATGAACTGGAGTTCCACTTCCCAGGTGTTGGTTTACAGGCCATCCTGCCCACTCTTTGATTGGCTGCTCCTGGATATTTCCATTTTTTTGCATTCTCTCTCCTTTTGATAGCCTTAAGTCTTCTATAACTATTTCATCTAAGGTTCATTTTGTTGAACAATCATTCTTGGAGTACCTATTATCTGCCAGAAGTGTGGATATATTCTGGGCTTTAACTGGTGAATGAGACAGTTTCAGGGAACACTGTGTCTGGGAACATGGCCTCCAAAGTTATGACAGCAATCTTGCAACAGCTACCATGGAAGCAAAAACTGAAATATATACTGACAATATTGCCTAGAGTAACCCTCCTTGCACTCTGAGCAAGGTGAGAAAAGTCAGGAGAGTATGTTTTCATGTTTCCCGTTCAAATGAACATTTAGCAATTTAAAAACTTATTAAGCTGCTACTATGTGGCCATACTGTTCCAACTCATATGATCTTTTTAAGAACCCCATGAGCGGTGCTATTATTAACTCATTGATGTAACAGGCACACAAAGAGACTGAGAAACCCTCCAAGGGATAAACTGCCGGGAGCCGGCATATTGCATATTGCATATTGAGTGCAGCACTTTCCACAGCATCATCTTTCAGGATCTGGAATAGTTCAACTGGAATTCTATCACTGCCGGGAGCCAGCATGAGGCACTCCGCCCGTGGCAAAGGTCATGAGGAAGGAGGCTCGGCATACGCAAAGGCGGGATCGAGCCTCAGGAGTCCCCCTGGAAATTCTCAGAGTCTGCCTACTTTCTGCTTTGTGCTTTCACCTACACCTCTGACTTTACGGGGGGCTGTCCCCCACTACCTCTCTCTGAAAAAAAGAGTTAACTTACAGCTCCAGTTAATAAAGTTCCTGGGTGTGATAGTGTTTCAACCTACAAACTCCTTTGGAAATCCTCTAGCCTGCCTGAATAGGTTTTTCCGGCCACATGTAATTGCTCAGAGCCTCCCAACTGTGAGAGGCAGGAGATGTTCTAAACTGTCTAAACACAGATTCCTTTGAGCAGTTAAAAGATTGATTAGAAATTGTATTGGTGAAGGGATTTTCACTTGTTGGGCCAATGTTTGCTGCTAAGTTTCCATATCCCTTACCTGCTGTGTCCCTGGCAGTGTATTGATTGATATAATTGGTGTAAATAGTAGCTTTAATGTTTGTAACCTGGGACCCTTGAGTTAATTCTTTTTCTTGTTATAGCCCACCACACCTTTGCTCTGTAGGAATGCAACTTTATCTAATGCTTTTGGAGGGTGGCTCCTGACCAATCACCTTTAGAAAAAAATAAGTTTTCTGAAGAAAGGGTCTTAAAATGTTAACAGGCCTCTGGGCCAGAAGATGATGCAAATCACCTAAGCTTTTGCATATGATAAGTTTGCAGGAAGAAAGCCTGGCTTGCTGCATGACTCTACCCTTCCCCCATTATCCTCTATGCATAACTTAAGGTATAAAAACTACTTTGGAAAATAAAGTGTGGGCCTTGTTTACCGAAACTTGGTCTCCCCATGTCGTTCT
>NW_011494770.1:4872932-4904204 GCF_000754665.1 Bison bison bison
TGAATTATTCAGCCTCTTTTCTCCACTGAATTTCCTCACTGAGCTATCCTTATTCTATTACTCTTTATATCCTTAATTAAAGTTTAATTAAGCAGTTGTTTCCTGATCCTCGCCGATGCCGTCCCCGCTTCGAATTCCCTGGATCCACCGGGGCTGGACCCCGGCAATAAACAGCTACTAAGTGGCTGAGCCAGAATTCCAGTTCAGGCCATCTTCCTGTAACCACTCTTCTATGCTGTTTCTCCACTGATCACCACTAGAAATCAGTGGCTTAGTAGACAACTGCTGGTTAATCATAGTAGAGGTGGAAGTTTGAGGGGAAGAGAAGAGTAACAGCCCAAATATTGCATTCTTTGGGTGAGTCTCTGAGAAGTTGTAGTGACCACTTAAACCAAGCCATCCTCTATTTTTCTACCAATGGTTTCTTGGACTAACCAATGTCCTAGTATAACTTCAATACATTCAGTTTAATGTTTACTGACTTGGGTCTTGATTTCAAAATTACGTTCCAGTTGAAATTGGTGCTTGTTGATAGTAGAATCGCCATATAACCTCTTCATTTCTAAAGAATATTGAATTATAGATCCTGTAATTCTAGGAGGAAGAAGGCCTCTGCACATCATGTTAGCAGAAGATGGGGTTGCCTTTAAAAATCTTTACTGAACTCTCTAGAATTCTAAATAAAAATTCCAGGAAGGCTTCTGGGCATCAAGGTCAGTTTCAGGGAAAAAGAGATATTTTATTTTCTAGCAAGTTCTCAAATTCTAAGAATCGTCTCTTTCTTAACTTAAATGTTAATAAGAAATCACTACACAACAGTGTCTAAGTGATCTCTTACTGTCTGTGTTCTCCATTGCTTTTTGAGAGCCAACTCTGATTAGATAAAAGAGGGCTTGGGTGAAGTCTTTTTTTCTTGCTGATTTCTGGGCCTCTTTTTCTCCATGAACTGAGTTAGAATTAAGATTACATTCTGGATGTTGTTTGATTTATACTTTACAAAGAGATTGCTTGCATTTCCAATGTGTAATTTTTTGGGCTTCAAAATCACTGCAGATGGTGACTGCAGCCATGAAATTAAAAGACGCTTACTCCTTGGAAGAAAAGTTATGACCAACCTAGATAGCATATTGAAAAGCAGAGACATTACTTTGCCAACAAAGGTCCGTCTAGTCAAGGCTATGGTTTTTCCAGTGGTCATGTATGGATGTGAGAGTTGGACTGTGAAGAAAGCTGAGGGCCAAAGAATTGATGCTTTTGAACTGTGGTGTTGGAGAAGACTCTTGAGAGTCCCTTGGACTGCAAGGAGATCCAACCAGTCCATTCTGAAGGAGATCAGCCCTGGGATTTCTTTGGAAGGAATGATGCTAAAGCTGAAACTCCAGTACTTTGGCCACCTCATGTGAAGAGTTGACTCATCAGAAAAGACTCTGATGCTGGGAGGGATTGGGGGCACAGAGGATGTGAGGAGAAGGGGACGACAGAGGATGAGATGGCTGGATGTCATCACCAACTCAATGGACGTGAGTCTGAGTGAACTCCGGGAGTTGGTGATGGCCAGGGAGGCCTGGTGTGCTGCAATTCATGGGGTTGCAAAGAGTCCGACACAACTGAGCGACTGAACTGAACTGAACTGACTGATCAAAAATCATTTACCTTTAATTATCCATTTTTAGTCTTTGCTGCTACATAATGTTCTCCATTATTAAAGAGTAGCCCATTTGGTTGGTCAGGGGTAAATTCCTTTCCATTTTTCAGACTTATTATATCTCCATTTCATCCAGAAAACTGGCATATTTGATGAGCCTTCCTGTTACAGCTAGCTGCCTGGGCTCACAGTTGACCTCTGCAGACACAGTACAATGGACACTTAAAATGTGTTAGCTACAGACCCTATCTCTGCCTCTAGACTGCACACAGAATCTATAACAGTAGTATTGCTGGGCTTGGAGTCCCCAAAGGAGAAGCTGAGCTGGTTGTATGCTGAGATCTTCTGGATATTGCTGCTTCTCAAAGAGCCTGCTCCCACCACCCCTCCCAGCCAAGGCTGTCTGGGTTGGGAGCCCCTAACCACTCTCTGGGGGCAAGTGCAAGTTACTGATGCCCAGAACCTCCTTGGGCCCATCACAGTCAATCCAAACCATAAGTCACTTCTTTCAGGAGCTCAGAGTTCCTCTTTTCCCTGTGGCTTGAAAGTGCATGTAGGAGAACTTTATAAATCCCTGGACATCTCCTTCCAGCCACAGAGGGAATGTTGAGACTAGTTTTCTGGGTAATCAAATGCCCAGCGTAACCTATCATCCCCGACGTGGTTTACCATCTAAGAATAATGCTTCCTCCATTCATTGTCTTCTTCTATAGTCTCATACTCCATGTTATTCTGATCTAACCTTTCACTAGAGTCCTCCTTTCTGATCCTTGTATTACATTCTCTGGAGCTCCCGGAACAGGATAGACACACAACCACACCCCCTAGCTCCACAACTGACATTCCTCTATCCTTCATGCTTCAATAGAAAACTGCCCCTGCCCTGCCCCCGGCAAGACCCTGCTTTCAAGATGCCTCTCAAATGGAGGCCATTTATCATCAACTGTCCTTCATGTCAGGATTGGGAAATAGGATTGGTGTCCTCTTACATCTTACTGCCACTTCTAGACCATGAGTCCTCGGCCATCATTTGATGTTCCATATTCTCTGTTTCAGTTACTGGAGAGGCCCTGGGCCTCTCACCCCAAGTCCTGCCTTCATTCTGCAGGTCATGACTGCAGCATGAAGTTGAGACCTCATCTGCCACCAGGTCCTTTTTGTTTTTTTTTTTTTTAATTTTATTTTATTTTTAAAACTTTACAATATTGTATTAGTTTTGCCAAATATCGAAATGAATCCGCCACAGGTATACCCGCGTTCAACCTTCTCCTCCATGTCCTAAAGCTACTCACGCCTGTGGCCAACCCTCCTGGATCTGTTGTTTTGCTTCCAAAATACGAGTGAATAAATGGATTGGAGTGTCTGGAACATTAGTGATGATGAGAGAGTGAAGAAGCTGAAATGTGGAATAAGACACACATTGTCATCTCCAGATGGCAGATGCCAGAGAGATTTTCAAGAATTTTTTTTTTTTCTGAGACAGATATGAATTAGTAAGTGAAGAAGATAGAAGAAAGGCACAAAGATGTGCTTTCGATCTTCCTTCCTGTAAAATTTTTCTCCAGATTTTCCCTCCAAATATGCAAAACAACCCTATCTCAAACCTAAAGCATTCTGTGCCAGTAGCCTCACTCAGGGGGAATCCGGAAGATGTGTATATACTGTGTGTGTGTGTGTGTGTGTGTATAAGTGATGGGGTTGATGCCATGGGAGGTAACGCACAGAGTGGGTTGGTGCACAGTGTCAAGCTGTACTGAACTGAATAGAACTCCCATCCTCACAATATTCTTGTCCACCTAGAATCTCAGAAAGTGACTTTCCTTGGAAATTATTCTTGTAGATGTAACTAGTTAACATGGGGTCAGACTAGATTAGGGTGGATCCTGACCTCATGACTGGTTTCCCAAGGAACACCTGGAAACTCCCAGATACTAGAAGAGGCAAGAAAGCCTTCTTCCCTGGAGCCTTTGGAGGGAGCATGGCTCTGATGGCACCTTGGTTTCAGACTTCAGCCTCTATATCTGGAAGAGAATGGAGTTTTGTGGTGTGAAACCACTCAGTTTGTGGTGACCTGTTAGAGCAGCCTCAGGACACTGATACAGCAGGGGAGGAGTACCTTGGTTTCAGCCTGGTTATTCTTCCTTAAAAGCTTATTTCACTTCAAATGTTAAAGGAAAACCAAACTTCCCTCACCATTTCTCCTCCTGGCCTCCTGTCTCCATCACCAGCCTCATCTGAGTTAGAAGAAGAATTAAAAAGTGGGCTTTCCTGGTGGCTCAGTGGTAAAGAATCCGCCTGTGATGCAGGAGACCCAAGTTCAACCCCTGGGTTGGGAAGATTGCCTGGAGAAGGAAATGGCGAAGCACTCCAGTATTCTTGCCCGGAAAATCCCATGGACAGGTGGCCAAGAGTCGGACACTAGCTGTCTCACTTTGTAGCGCAGCAGAAACTAACACAACACTGTGAAGCAATTGTGTGCGTGTGCGTGCTCAGTCATCTGTGTGCCAGGCTCCTCTGTCCATGGGATTTCCCAGACAAGAATACTGGAGTGAATTTCCATTTTCTTCTCCTTGGGTCTCTCTGACCCAAGGATTGAACCCACGTCTCCTGTGTCTCCTGCACTGACAGGCGGATTCTTTACCAATGAGCCCCCTGGGAAGCCCAAAGCAATTATACTCCAATTTAAGAAAAGAAAAGGAAAAAAGAAAGTTAGTAGGAGCACCTAAGAACTGTTTCACAGCATGTTACATAACCCAAGGATTGAAAGATACATCTGAACTTTTTGTTTTTCCCCAAGTCAGTCAGGTTAACACTTGAAAACTCATCTGTAATTCTAGAACACATTTCTCACTTATGCTAATATATGACACTTGGCATTTTATTTTCATTTGTAAGTTATTTTTCTTCAAGTGTGGATAAAAGTCCATTGATATGTCAAGTCTGACTCTTTGCTTAGAAAGATCCAAACAAAAATATAACAGTGGGAAGTGGAAAGGGATAAATAACCCTAAGAAATGACCCTTCATTTTGATCCCTTAAGGCTTTACTTTGCTGACAACTTAAAAAATGCACATGTAATTGCTTCCTGGGAAGAGAAAGCAGGAGTTGGTAAAATGGGATTGCAAGTGCTTGAAACAAAGATAAAATAGGAGATTCATCTGCTGCTCCCGTGTTCCTTTTTAAAGATGAGTGTTGGGATTTATGTCTGCCTTTTCTTGGATTGTCTGTTACAATAGGGGACTTTTATTAGCTCTGCAAAGGAAGCAATTTAGTGGTCCTGTAGGTTTCTCTTCTATTTGGATGAAAGAAAAAAAACTAGAAATCTTTGGGCATCAACTTTTTTAGGGGAATTATCTTTGCTGTCACCACTCAAAAGAGTAGGCTCATAAACTGGGAGGCGAAAACATGTTGTCCTCCTAAATCTTTTTCTTAGAGACAATGTAAGTCTACCGGATAGAAATTCAGCAAAATTGAAAAGCTACATCGGTATTCAAATTATAGGACATTTATTGTTCCAATTGGAACATGTTTGTTCGGATTTAAATAGTAACGTTATTGTTCTGGTATGATTTTCAATTTATCAATCAAAATTATGTTCTTTCATTTAAGAAATATTTGTTTTGTGTTTTCTGTACTATACTTTGGAGAATACACTAGAAAGGATAGCTACTCTTGTTATCAAGGAGCTTATGGGTCAAAGGGTGAGGGACATGTTGGTTCTTGCTAATATTTAGCGAGTGCTTTCTGTGTGCCAGTCTTTCAAGTGCTTTATATGTATGAACTCTTTCCATCTTCAAAAGCTGTATGAAATAGGTAATATTTTTTAATCATTATTTTACCAATGAAGAAACCAAGGCACAAAAAGTTTAGAAACTTGCCTGAGGTCAGACATCTCAGTCAGTTCAGTCGCTCAGTCATATCCGACTCTTTGCAACTCCATGGACTGCAGCACACCAGGCTCCCCTGTCCATCACCAACTCCGGAGTCTGCTCAAACTCGTGTCCATCGTGTCAGTGATGCCATCCAAACATCTCATCCTCTGTCTCCTCCTGCCTTCAATCTTTCCCAGCATCAGGGTCTTTTCAGATGAGTCAGTTCTTCGCATCAGGTGGCCAAAGTATTAGAGTTTCAGCTTCAGCATCTGTCCTTGCAATGAGTATTCAGGACTGATCTCCTTTAGGATGGACTGGTATGATCTCCTTGCAGTCCAAGGGACTCTCAAGAGTCTTCTCCAACACCACAGTTCAAAAGCATCAGTTCTTCGGTGCTCAGCTTTCTTAATGATCCCACTCTCACGGCCGCACATGACCACTGGAAAAACCACAGCTTTGAATAGATGACACTGTGTTGACCTTTGTTGTCAGACACCGAGGAAGTGGTACATTCAAGCCACAAGCTCAAACAGGTTAACCACAATGTTATATTATACCTCAAGTTGGACAGAAAAGACATACACATATCAATAATAATAAATAACTAATAATCACTAAAAAAACGAAATGATAAATGGGGAGATCATTCTGGGTTGATATGGTCAAGGAATCCTTGATGATATGAAACCAAAATTAGATCTGAACAATATCATTTATATTGTTGTCGTGGAGCTGTGCCTTAGTATATGGGAGGTTCTGAGAAGCACGCAGGAGAGGAACTTGGGTGTTTAATTCACTGCATCTCAAACTTCTTTGGCTATGAAGCCATTTAAAATTTTTTTAATTTTGACCACCTGGCGCAGCTTGTATGTTAGTTACTCAGTCGTGTTCTCCAGGCAAGAATGGGTAGCCATTCCCTTCTCCAAAGGATCTTCCCTATTCAGGGATCAAACCTGGAGTCTTCTGCATTGGAGCAGATTCTTTACCATCTGAGCCACCGGGAAAGCCCTTATCAGCTCTTATTTCCTGAGCAGGGATTGAACCAAAGCCCCCTGCAGTGGAAGCATGGAATCTTAACCACTGGACTGCCAGGGAAGCCCCAGAAGCCATTCCCAACGCCTGCCCCAAGGAATACTTAATAAACATCTTTTTAGCGTATGCATTGTCAAGCATAATTTGGGAGAAAAGAATCTATTTTAGAATCATTTATTTACAAAGGCTCCCCTGGATTCTCCACATTTGCTGTCAGTGGCCAGAAAGGATCTAATATTACAGGGGGAAGGGCCACTGGAAATGTCTGTGGATAGAATTTATAGGGTATGAATGGAATTCATGAAAACTTGACAGGATATCAAGTTTTGTTTGTTAACCAAATAACTGGGGCTGTATTATTATCACTACCTCTAGGAAAGCCTTGATAGATTGGTTTTCTCTGGCTAGGCTGAGGAGCATTTTACTTTACATACAGAAAAGACAGTTCTGCTTTCCAGTGGCTCAGACAGTAAAGAATCTACCTACAATGCAGGAGACCCTAATTCCATCCCTGGGTCAGGAAGATTCCCCTGGAGAAGGAAGTGGCAACCCACTCCAGTATTCTTGCCCGGAGAATCCCATGGACAGAGGAGCCTGACAGGCTATATAGTCCACGGGGGTCGCAAAGAGTTGGACACGACTTAGCAACCAACACTTATTTAAATGTCCCTGGTCTTCTATCATTAGTACCCTAGGGACAATGTCTTCTTCTATAGTCATTTTTTACAACATTTTGTCCATATTATAAGGATTGTTTTATAGTCAAACTGGTCACCTGTAAATATAATCATGCTCAATGTCTATTAATGGACCTTGTGTTTTCTTTGGCACAAAAAAGTACAACCAGAGAAACCGAAAGTCACACTCCAACTCCCACTTTGTAAATTTTTGTTCTTTAAACGATGTAAGAATTTCTATCTGTTAAGTATCCTCTTTCTGCTAGAAACTGTGCTATATGTTTGTGTATGTCTTCTCATTTTGACCTCACACTGCCCTAGGAGGTAGGTGGTATTCCCATTTTACACATGAGGGAATGGAGGCACAGAGACATGAAGTCTTCTGCCTGGGGTTAAATAGTAAATGATCAAGGAGTTTGAATTCTGGTTTGCCTTCAAAGCCCACACTTGAAACTCCATTGGATCACTTCCCTAAAAGGAAAAAATTACTGGAGATTAAATCAGCACTTGCAATACTAGAATTTAAAGTATTTCAGGGAACTGAATCAAAGATACACCATTCCTTAGATGACTAAGCAAGGCAATCATTGCATTGTCAAACCATATCAGCTAAAACTTAAAAGTTTTTTTCTAATAGTCTCTCTGACTTACTTGAAAAAAAAAAAAAAAGACCATCATATACTGTTTCATAGCTAAAAGCTCCTCGTTTAGTCATTCTTCTAATGTTTGTCCATTACATTCCTAGGGAGGCAGGATGGAGCCTTCTCCCTTCTTCGACATGTTATTAGGAAATGCCTCTGTTTTCTGGCCTGCTCTGGGACAGACAATAAGCTTTAGCTTAGAACACGTTTGGAGGTGTGTGAGGGAGTCAACCAAGTGTGCCTGGAGGTACCAGTCCATGCCTGCTCCTGCAAAGCCCATGAAAGCCCAGCAAACTTTTGGGGACTGACACAGAGGACCAGAGCCATCACCAGCTTGATGTGGGACTTTAGTGGCACAGATGCAATGTACATAAATGACTCTCATTTTTGTTCTTTGGAGCTGTTTCCTTCTCAGAAATTTCTGACAAAACTGCTAACAAAAGATACGTTAACTTCTATTCTAGAATATAGAGGATTGAACAGAAAAGTAGGCTGTAGCTAAGGCAGGAGGTTTCATCAGATAGTCTTTTTTTTTTTTTTTAAACAATTTTGCCAATAAACAGGCAAAAAAAATACAGGAGTGAGTCTAACTTCCCAGTGTAAGATCCCTAGCATTCTTTACTACATTATTCCCCATACATTATCCACATTCTTACCCATGTATGAATGGCTATTTGTGAAGTGTCTGATAATTTAAGAGGAGAGAACTTGCATGTATTAAAAGCCTACCACGTACCAGACAGAGTGCTGGGTGCTTTTTGTATGCAATCTCTTTTATTTTTTTAAAGGTTTTAAAAATTAATTAGCTTATTTTTGGCTGCACTGAGTCTTTGTTGCTGCACATGAGCTTTCCCTAGCTGAGATAAGTGGGTGTTGCTCTTCGTTGCTGTGCACAGGCTTCTCACTGCGGTGGCTTCTATTATTGTGGAGCACAGGCTTTAGGCGTGTGGCCTCAGTAGTTGTAATGCACGGGCTTAGCTGCCCAGCCGCACGTGGAATCTTCCTGGACCATAAAGATACAACACTGTTTCTGGGAAACATGGATAGTTTTTGTGTGTGTTTTTATTTTTTTCATTTCTCCTCTATTTCCAGATAGATTTAGACACTCAGTTGTCCTGCCTGAACTGTTCTGTTGTTCTTGGTGGCTTCCAATCCTGAAATACAAGACTATATTTTTCACCAGTAAGTCTGCTATGGTTCCACAACCTAAAGCATTGTACATTATTCTCATTCATATATGAATTTGACAAATGTGGATCAGAAAACTATCAGGACTCAGAGGAAAGGCAGAATTCAATGATGGCCCTTTCCCCCTAATTGGCAAGTGATAGCTTTATGGACATGGCTGTTTCTGCAGCATCCAGTGGAATCAATCACATGAGTCATGTCTGTAGCAGTGTTCTTGACCTTGACCTTAAATGTGACTGGTTGGCTGATAACATGCTACCTGGTGAAAATCAGAGTATTTTTCATAGTGTGATATTTTTAAGAAATTATCTTTATTTTTCATTGTTTACCTAGACATGCCAATGAATATTTAGGCCACATTTGAGCAAAAACTCACAAGGTGTTTGTTTGTTTGTTTTTCAAACTTCACGTGTGTACACAAACAACACAATTTTAAGGGTTTGCATAAAAGAACAAAGCATAAGAAATATAGTGAGATACAAGCTCATAACCAATGTTCCAATCAGTGAGCAGATCTGATTCAACATGAGAAAAGTTTACAAAACAAGTCTGTGGTTTGTAGGAAGCACTATCTGGTGACGTGTTGCGGGACACGATCCTCATCCCATCGCGGGAAGCCTTAGGCAGGTAGAGCGGGATGTTCACTCGGCCTCTCAGGGAGTGACGGGCAGGTCAGTGTTTCAGGAAAAAGGTTCTGACTGACTGCGTGTGCTGTCAAAAGGAAAAGCAGGCTTTGTCCATCAGGGCTGGCAGTGATATCTATTCTCTCTTTTGATTTTAACTTTACCTGAACCCTTTGATTCCCTTCTTCTCAAGCATTGAAGGAATTAAACTTGGGAAGTCAGCAAGTGACGATCCAGGGACTCAGAGAAAAAAAAAAAATGTGAAGATAAAGTCCCCAGATGATCCAACAGCTGTGTCTTAATTAGTAATCGGACTCCTTCTATTGAAAGATTGCAAGACAGCCACCAGTAGGCAGGAAAAAAGAAAACAAATGTTTTCACAATTAAAAAAAAAAAATGGATCTAGGAACCTATATGGTTGAAGGAAGGAGACAAATGTAACTAGTTTATGCCTCACATCTCATTTTGCTTCAGATTTTTATTGTACTAGTAGCTGCTTCATAGGCTTAACTGTTAGATATTTGGTAGTTTTCTCTGTGAGTTCTTCTTTAAGACCTAAAATACTTGTGTCCTATAAATTTGAAACTACGAAAAATGCCTCCAGTCTTATTTATTTAAATTATGATATAAATATTGTTTAAACAAGGTTCATTTTCTAAACTCAAAGGAGAGGTTCCATTAGCTAAAACAGTGTCTTCTTCCTTATCTTTCCTGTATCTTCCCCAGTAATTGCTTTCTTTGATTTGATCTCATGAAAATTAGAGTACTCAAAAGTCCTCTGCATCACCAAACCAAAATAAGCGAGTTTGGAAGCAGAAATACATTCAATGCGTTCTCTTTTGAGGACTCACCAAGCTAAGAGCTTCAGAGTATTAAAGCCATAAAGAATCCTGTCAGTTTATAGTTATTACAAGAAAAAAAAAAACCCCAAAAAACAAACCCAAAGTTAGTGTTAATTTTTCACAACTTCCCTTCTTACCCATATCAATAATTTCAACTTATTATCCACCCATTTCATGAGGTTTTCACACTTTCTTTAGGACCTTCTGACCATCCCTCCTACTTTAATGAAACTACAACCAACCTTCCAATTCACCCTAAACCTTAATTCTGCAAGCCTCGGTCTTTCTGCAGGAACTTAATACAATCCAGTCAAGTTTCTCACATTTCATTTGTATGTTAGGAGGGAAAAAAAAGAGCTGCACTTAGGAAATGAGAGTTAGCTGAGGTTCTATCAGCTTGCGAAACAGCTTGATAGTAGCAGAAACAATCATATTATCATTCTCCCCACTACCACACTGTTGAAAATAAAAAGAAAGGGGGCATTGCCAATTTTCATCTAACATTAGTTATGCAGGAACTTCTAAAGAAAAGGTTCAATGCACGGAGTTTAGCTGACTAGAGAAGAATGCTGTAACAAACTGACTTTCCAGCCAAGTATCTGCAGAAAAAATGGCAACAAAATTCCAAGGTGACTCTGCTAGCTAGAGTCATAATTAACCACAGTAACCTGCGAGGAAGGTAAACTCTACCAGACGGTGGAAATATTTTCTTTCCTTAAATGATGTTAATGTCTGCTAAACAGTTGGGTAGTTCATATGAAATGAAAGAGAAAGAAAAATCCAGTTACTATTAACACCAAAGAAATTCACGCCAACCGTAAACCAAAGGTGCTTTGGTACTACAGCCGGAGCAGACGATGGTGTTACAGGGGAGCAGGGAAGTCCCTGATGGGTTATGGAAGGTTATGGAAGCTGACAGGCTTATGGAAGGCTGGTGAGACCTGCCATGCGGCGCATGAGGCCGACACACCACCATGTCCTTGACAGGAGCTGTAGAAACACACGCTAATCAGCTGGCTTGCTAAAACAGAGTGCAACATCGCTGTGCTGAAAGTGACTTCAGGCTTGTTGAAGGGTCTTGTTCATCTGAGGAAACCATGCTTGGTGCCATAGATTAGACACTATGGTCTCAAGCGGAATGCATGTGAAGTTTCCAAAATATTTCCTCAAAGACTTTATTCAGTTTTGGTTTGTGACCTTAGCTGGAAAGCATCAAGATGGACATGGGGAGGCAGTTCAGAAGGACATCTGTGAGGATTTAAGTTGGGCAGCTTTCAGAAGATGAAAAGGTGTTTAAAGTTAAGGCCTTTATCTGCAAACAATAGTATATTAATAAACTCTATACCATATTTACAAATGCATTCTCTTGTATTAAAACTAACAGTATTCTGTTCACAGTGCCATTGTTTATACAGGTAGCAATCCCATAATACTCATGTATTTTGGCATGGGAATCAGTAGCGCTTGATATTTACAGAAGATGTACAGGTGTGAAAATAAACATGTCACTGAATCTGAGTTATTGATAAAAGACAGATTGACTAATGGTGCAAAGGAATGAACTGTACAGCACCTTCCCCTCGCATAGGATAGGAAACGTGGTTTCTTAAATTGAGAAGATGCCAAATCTCTGACCCAAAGTGGCATGGACTCCATAACAAAACAATGAACCCCCTGTTCACGTTTGGGTACATGATTATCACGTTGAATAATCTTTGTCCAGAGTTTTAGATCCATTGTCTAGTGCACAAAATAGAAAAGTTAAAAAGATTTATTATTATTTTATAATAATAATTATTATTAAAATAGAAGGTACTTTCTCTAACACTCTCTCTCGTTTGTGCTCTTGCACTTAAGACCAATATCCTTGGAGTTCCAAATATGCTGGTGTTTTTGTCATGCAGATCAGCAGTCTGATGGCCGAGGCTAAAATGCTCTGGACTCAGGAAGTGCCACCCGTCACAGTGTGACCCAGGGCCCGAAGGGCCACGGCAAGAGCACCTCTTTCTTACTCCCTAGTCTTCTCCTCCAGGGCCAAGCCGGTCCCTGGAATCAGCTCCCTCATCGTGGAATGGAGTTGCTCATTTCGGCAGCTAATGCTGAGGTGACGGATGGCTTCTGTACACTTGGGAAAAGGAGGGAGGCAGGTGAGTGGGAGGAGGGTGGATTCCGAAAAGCTCCTGGATGATGTCCAGAGAGGGGCCGGTTTGATCAGCAAGAGCCCCTCGAAGCCTCCGCCCTCCCAGAGGCCTCTGCGCAAGGAGGCTGTCAATCTCAGTGTGCAGAGCAGGGCGCAGGCATGGTGGGCCCTACGGGGCGTCGCCTTCGGTCACAGTCTGCTCCTCGTCCTCAGTCCCTGGGCCTTTGTGGTCCGGGCTGCCATCGCCACTGGTTCTGTGCTGTTTGGGCAACAGGCTCTTCCACTGGGCTTTGTTGTGCGCGAGATGGCTTAGCATGCTCTCAGACAGGGCGCTGTGTCCTGTGAAGTGAGCCCATTCCCGGAAGAGGGGCTCCACGATGTAGGTCATGAAACCTGAAACAGGCAAGGCCAACGTCATCACCAGCAGGGCAGTAAGACCACTTCTCACACGATTGGGCCCATGATGTACTCGGCCCCAGGGGTATGGAGGCCTCCAAGATGTGGTCCCTGCCCTCAGCCTAGGAGCATAAGGTAAGTCACCTTAGGCTTGGCATTTAATCTCTTGATGCCTCTGTTTTTGCATTTGTAAAGTGTTAAGAAGGGTACCAAACCCATAGAGTTGTTAGGACAATGAAATAACACATGTGAAATGCTTAGAAAGTTCCTGGCACATAGCAAACACTCAATAAATGTTGGCTATTACTATTTGAAGAAGATCCACTGGAGAAGGGATAGGCTACCCACTCCAGTATTCTGGCCTAGAGAACTCCATGGACTATATAGTCCATGGGGTCGCAAAGAGTCGACATGACTGAGCCACTCTCACTTTCATTTGAAGAAGGATAAAGACATATAAGGAAAAAAGTTAAAAAATAAAAAAATGAGCTAGAACTAAGGAAGGTGGCTGAGGGAGGGGAAGAAAGGGAAAGTGACACCAGGAAGCCACACGTGGTTGATTTAGACCATCTGAAGAGTTCATTCATACATTTACCCTGAAGATATTTCTTCAGGATTATCATTTCACATTTTTGTCTTACTTTCAATTACGTTAAGCAACCAGGTGTAGATAATAAAAGTTCATTAGTCTTCAAAACAGATTTTTTCCTGCATAAAAGTTCTGCTTGAATGATGAGATAAGATGGGTTGATATGAGACTTCTTTGTTAGCATGTCTGTTCTCTTAATTATTTTAGCCTTGTTAAACTTTCTAATCACGTCTCACTGTTAATGTGCTTTCCATATTAAGCATGATTTATTAAAGCAAAGATAATTTCCAGTCTAGGTTGGAATTATTGGATTCATCACAAACTTGGATATATTTAGGTTTTATTGTATTTCCCTTGAAATGTTGGTATTGGGAGAAGGGGACTTCTGTGGTATGGGGAGAGTCAAGTTTTTTCAGCATAGTGAAATCTTCTGACAACTATCCCTGTGTGTTTATAGGCATGTGAATTATTAGGCTTGACTGGATTATTTTTTTATTGGACAAACATCCTCCTTTGAGGATGCTCTGGAGATGAGAAAAGGATACGTTGATTCTAAATGTTAGTATATGTGTCTGCATTCTCTCATTAGATGTGAAATACGATTTAAATATTATAAGATGATGTTAGATAACCTGACTCTAAGGAGCAAAAAGTTAAGCCAGCGACTTACTGTGTACATTTTGATAAGGTTATGTAGGGAGCCAGACAATTAAGATTTCATTCTGTAATGTTCTTGCTTGCTATTCTAGACTACCTCCATATCTAATTTTGAATATCTTGCATCTTAAGAGATATTATATATCTAAAAAGATAGTCTGCAATATTGTTACACTATTCTGAAGTTTAAGGTGTGAATATTTACCAGGTTTACCCTAAGTATTAAAAAGTTACAAATCTCACACTTAAAAATCCAGTACTTAAAAACTTGAGCTCATTTTTTTCCTGAAATTACTCTGGAGTTGCATCTCTATATTTCTACTCATTAGATATAAAGACCTCTTATAGGAGATAGGAGAGTGATTTTGAAGTCTGAATAGACACCGTGAGGCAGTTTTTCTCATGAAGCAAAGCTTCTGCATGATTAGATTCGAGGCTGTCGCAGAGGTCCCCACTGTATTTGTGCAAACTGACTCAGATGGTAAAGAATCCTGCCTGCAATGCGGGAAACCCAGGTTTGATCCCTGGGTTGGGAAGAGCCCCTGGAGAAGGAAATGACAACCCACTCCAGTATTCTTGCCTGGAGAATCCCATGGACAGAGGAGCTTGGTGGGCTACAGGATTGCAAAGAGTTGGACACGACTGAGCGACTAACACATTCACATTCACCTTGACTTTGTGGGGACGTTGTCCTCCTGAAGGGGTACATGTTGGGGAGGGGAGAAATGATGGCCTCAGAGTTAACAAGGATTAAAGAAAGCCTCTTTTTCTTTATCTTTCTAGCTTTTGTTTTTTTTAATGGCTTGCAAGATGTTAATTCCCCAACCAGGGATTGAACCTGGGCCCCAGGCAGTGAGACTGCCGAATCCTAACCACTCAACTGCCAGGGAATTCCTATCTCCCTATCTTTCTATGAAAGTCAAAGTGTTAGTCACTCAGTCGGGTCTGACTCTTTGTGACCCCATGGACTACAGCCCTCCAGGCATCTCTGTCCGTGGGATTTCTGAGGCAAGAATACTGGAGTGGGTTGCCATTTCCTTCTCCAGGGGATCTTTTTGACCCAGGGATTGACCCAGGCCTCCCTCATTGCAGGCAGATTCTTTACACTGAGAAACACCAGGGAAGCCCATCTTTCTACAGGTTTCACCACTTGGAGATTCATTTAATTTAGCACCTTCTTTTTGAAAGGCAGAGTTTGATGGGAGTGGGGAGGAAGGTGGGTGAGGGGTGGATATTAAATCCTTGTTTCACTTGGGTAAATGTGAATTACTTAAGAAGAGAATCAGATCAAAGCCTGAGATGGCACTCAGGAAAACCTCATTGTGAATTGGGAAAGGAAAAAGAGAGGACATTTTCAGTCCCAAGGGAATCAGGACAGAGGAACTACCTGCATTATTCACACCCACTGGAAAAATACTTGTTTGGGAGGCTGGAGCGCACAGCTCCCATTAGACTCTGTTTATCTATCTGGGTTTTTGCAGTTTAGCCTGATATGCCCCTGCACACCACACCTCCCAGCTTTGAACCTACAGAGGTGGGAGATGTGGAATGGAGACAGAAAGATTTATTTGCTGAGGGTTGTTTTATAATCACTCTTTCTCTTTATTACTGGTGTGCTGGCGTAGCATCCATGGGATTTTCCTATGCACTCAATCCTCATCCCATTTTAAAAACAGGTATCTATGGTAACCACATTTTCCTGAGCTGAAAATCAGGACATATGATCTGACAAAATAAGTGTGTTCTCATGACAACAAGAGAATAGAATCTCGAAATCAAGTCTGTCTTTCAAATCCAGGTTGTGTGCTTAACAATGTGAGTGCTTTTCTCTGGGGGGTGAAAATGTCTTTAACAGGTGCCTGGCAAATTCCTTTCTAACCAGAGTTTAACAAACTGGGCCCCGGGATTAGGATTTGGGTTAGGGTCTATTTCCTTTGAATCGCATCTGCAGAATTTCCAATCAGATACAGCATTGGATCCAAGGAGGGTGAGATTGAATTCTGTTGATACTGCTGCCCTTCGCCCTCCCCAGCAATTCTGTAGCTTTCTCTGCTTTGGATGCTTCCTGGGTTTT
Source organism: Bison bison bison (assembly GCF_000754665.1). NCBI lineage: Eukaryota > Metazoa > Chordata > Mammalia > Artiodactyla > Bovidae > Bison > Bison bison. The sequence goes on from NW_011494770.1 coordinate 4,889,309, forward strand.
GCTTTTTATAACAACACCCCTCTCCCTTTTTCAGGTGAAGGAATCAGTTTAATTGTAAACAAAACATAACAATATTAAGGGCAATTGGGAAAAAAATTATCAATAATTTCAGTGTTCCAATATATCTACTTTAATATTTGCATATTCCCTTCAGATTTTTAAAAACTAGATTAATTTTGTTCCTATTTCCTTAGGTTGACTTTGAGACTCTTTTGTGAGACTATGGATTCAATTTCACCCTCAGTAATTGGAAGCATATCATTCTAACTGCCTGGTTTTCTCAATTTTCAGCTGATATTTTTGGGTGCCCCGTGCCCTCCCAATCTCCAGACATTTAACCTTGAGGCTTACTGCACTGTGACTGCCTTAAGTTGTCTTAAGGCAGTTGTGTCTAAACTGTCTTAAGGCAGTTAAGAAAAACTTAAAAACTGGTACATGTCAGGGCCATAGTTGATAAGTAAAAGAGTTCAAGTTCTGAGTTTGGTTTTAACTGGAGGAAACTGCAAGGAAAAGAAAGACTTGCTTTAAATGTAGATGGAATTGGTAGAGTGTTTAAAGAAGTGAGAGAAACGAATAGTTATTTTAAAGGAATTAGCATTACAGTTTAACACTTTATTGAAATTGACACTTGAGAGTGTGGCCCTAAGAGAACAAGACTGAAAATACATTTTGAAGTGAAGAAGCATGGGACCCCACATCACATGTGTTTCTGGGCCTGAGTCTGGGGACCCAGCCTTTGAAATTATGCATTGAGGATGAAGGGTAGTGACCAAAATGGAAGGATCCGAAACTATAGATTTTCCATGTTTCAAGTCCTAAAGAGAGTGTGAGCTAATCTGACCTTCAGCAGCCAACAATTGATTCTTGTTATTTTCCTTCATTTGGTTTTGATTCAAGTCTAAACAACAAAGTTAATACAAGTTGTTTATTAAGGGTCCATAACAAAGACTTTACTCTAGTTTTCATCTGAATTGATAATTATTTAGTAGATAGGTCATGACTAGAGTGTTTATTTGGATTTGGTTATTCAAAGGGCTTTGATTAGTTCGGATCTTTCAAAAGCTGCGTGTAGATCTTCTTTGTGACTCTTGGCCGAGGTGCCAAAATTATTCATTTAAAATTACAATTGAGCTCAACTCACCAATTTGTATACTAGGGATTGAATCTTTCTGTTGATTGCAAAGAGGACTGATTTCCAGTTCAAATTTCTGTTCAAGATCACCTAAGAAGAAAGAAGAAGAAACACATTGGTAATGGAGAACTTGCAATTGTTAATGGTCTAGTTGGAAGGAGTTACCTGGGAATTACTGTTTCTTGCCTTGTTGCTAAGAATGCTCTAGCAATGACTGACTCTGCCCTGCTCTGGTAATTTCTGTGAAAATTAAAAATATCAGAGTATCAATGATCATTTGCAATAGGCCCATTGTTAATAGGTATGCTCTGGGATTAGAATAAACTTTTGAACAAAACTTTATAAAAACAGGAAAATGAATGGCCAGTTTCCTGATATGAGATGGAAGTTCTGGTTTGAAGTTACAGATTAAGAAAACAGGTTTTATGTTTTTCCCTCCTTCCACTCTGCCTGACCCTCATCTGGTTTCACCTGAACAACCAGGAATAATAAGTAGGCAGGAAACAAGGAAGAGGGACTATTTATAGAAAGATCTCATATGAGAGTATCTCTAGCTACAAAATTAATCAAAATAAGGGTCTGATTCTTTCATTCTGACTCCTTAGAATTTTACTTAGTATAACTAAAAGTTAAATAAAGTATAAAGGTCAGGATGATCTTTTTTTAAAAAAAAATTAAAAACTTTATATTTTTTACTGGGATATAGCCGATTAGCAATGTTGTGATAGTTTCAGATGAACAGTGAAGGGGCTCAGTCATACATATACATGTAAGGATGATCTTTCTTTATAATGCCTCTGTCAGCTAGAAGACCAAAGGAGAAATACATCATGCAAAGCTTTATCAAAATGCTTTATCGATTCTTCCTGAAGGTGAAAAATGGTGGGTAATTTTCTCATTGGGAAAAACAATCTGGTTGATCAGTAGAGAAGCTGGTTCTCAGAACCACTAGCTGAATTCACCGCTGTGAATGCACCCCTCTAAACCAGAGGAGAAAAACACATATATTTATACCATGTTTACTGTGTGTCAGGCACAGTTCTAAGCATTTTGCCTATTTAATTAATTTAATCCTCACAAGCTCAATAAAACCCCCATTTTACAAGATGTGGACATTGAGATGAAGCATAGAGAAGTTTGTTGACTTAAGTCCTTATGCAATGAGGAGGGGAGCCTAAATTTAATGCTGGAAGTCTGGCTTCAGAAGGTCTGCACTTAACCACGGAGCTACCGTCTTTTGAGATGCCACATTTCTGTCATTTTCTCTGACTGTAGCCATTCCTCCCATGGTCTCTAGGGCCATGGTGATTCTCAAAACCGATGTGAGGAAATCAGTCTGGCTTAACCTGAGGGGTTTAGGGAAGCCAGGTGATAACGGCCTTGAGAGGACAGGTATGACACCATTTAGTATCAAAATGAATTCTCCTCAAGTTTATTTCACTCCTCACCTCCTAAACTCCATTAATAGGGATTTTTCAGTCAAGCATGACACTTGGAGGGAAGTTTCTCTTCCTTCTACCTTCTGTATTGAGGCAGCAAATCTCCTTTATTTCTCTGTTGAAATATCTCTTTTCCCTGGTTTCATTCTAGTCTGGCTTCTATCTTTTTTCAAATTGAAGAATAGTTGATTTACAATATTAAATTAGTTCCAGGTGTACAACATAGTGATTCAATAATTTGATAGATTATAGCCCATTTAAAGTTATTATAAAATATTGGCTATTTCCTATGTTGTACATTACATCGTTGTGTCTTATTTACTTTATACTTAGTAGTTTTTAACCTCTTAATCTCCTACTACTGTCTTGCCCCTTCCTCTTCCTTCTCCCAGCTGATAGCCTCTAGTTCTCTGTATCTGTGAATCTGTTTCCATTTTTTTTTTTTCATTCATTTGTTTTATTTTTTAGATTTATATATAAGTGAAAACATACAGTATTTATCTCTTCCTGTTTGACTTATTTCACTAAGCATGGCACCCTCCAGGTTTATCCATGTTTTCACAAATGCAAAAATTTCATTCTTTTTTATGACTGAGTGGTATTCCACTGTGGACTTCCCTGGTGGTTCAGAGGTAAAGAATCTGCCTGCCAAGGCAGGAGATGTGGGTTTGATCCCTGGGTCAGGAAGATCCTCTGGAGAAGGAAGTGGCAACCCACTCCAGTATTCTTGCCTGGGAAATTCCTGGCAGGCTACAGCCTATTGTGTTGCAAAGAGTCAGACATGACTTAGGGACTAAACAACAACAACTGAAGTATTCCATTATATATATATGTATGTGTGTGTGTGTATATATATATATTTTTATATATATATATATATGGGCTTCCCTGGTAGCTCAGTGGTAAAGAATCTGCCTGCAATGCAGGAGACTTGGGTTTGACCCCTGGGTCAAGAAGATCCCCTGGAGGAGGGCATAGCAACCCGCTCTAGTAGTCTTGCCTGGAGAATCCCATGGACAGAGGAGCCTGGTGGGCTACAGTCCATAGGGTTGCAAAGAGTTGCACATACATATACATATCTCACATCTTCGTCTGGTTTCTTAAAAACTCATTCTTATTTTCTGCTTCTTAGCTAGTTTCTTTAGTATTTCTTCCGCTTCAACTACACATGTTGCCCTACTTGCACTTTCTAAGATGACTCCCATTGTCATAGTCTCCACTTCAGCCTGGTATACAGGGGCCTCAACAGATCCTCTTATTCTTACCTTCTCTGGAACCAATCTGGTCTATAAGGCACAGGGATGGTCCCTTCCCCATACCTCTTTCCATTTCCACTCCTCTCTATCCAGATCAGTGGGACTTTTCTGCAATGATGGTTATATTCTCTCCATTGCCCACTATAGTAGCCCCTTGAAATAAGACTAATAAAACTGAGGAACTAAATTTTACATTTAATCAAATTATTTTAAATTTAATGGCCACACGTGCCTTGTGTCTATCCTACTGGACAGTGCCGTCACTACACATCCTTTAATACCCAGCTCAGATTCTACCATCCTTAGCACTAGATCTTCTCCTGTGACCTCCACCATGAGAGGATTTTCTTCCAGTTGGATCATTTATCCTTTCAACTATTTCAACGGATTTATAAAGCACTATATATTTTAGACACTTTGTTAATCAATGTAGAAAATACAGTGAGGAAAATTGCAGTTTCTCTCCTCCAGGAACTTTACTAATTAGTATTTTGAGCTTGTGAGACATTAACTTTAATACTTTGTCTCCTTCAGGACACCCCCAGTGGAGCTTTGCACATAGGAAAATCACAGCTTTGCTGAGGATTAGACAAGGCTGGAAGCAGATGTTCAATGAAAACTTCTGGGAATCTTGGTTGACTGAGAAGATATCAATATGTTGTTACCATAGGACAGAGATTCTACTTTTTTTGAGTCATTGAAAGGAAGAGGATGAATGATGTTTGAGTTCTAATATCTGTTCTGAGAATTTAACACTGTCTTCCTAATTCATGGAATCTCATCTTTCTTTCTCTCTCTGTCCTCATCCTTGATTTTGGGGCTTTTCCTTTGCTCAACATCATGAATCATCAGAGATATTTTGGCAGGAATTGTTAGCAGTCAGTGGAAACCCAAATCCTAAATTGAAAGCTGGAAGAAGATTAATCAAAATGATACAAATAGTGCTTTATAGAATTTCTAAAAAAATTATTCAGTATGGAGGACAAGCAGTTTGGATAACCAGAGAGTCTAGTCTTCTCTTAAGTAAGCTGAACTTCTGCTAGATCATATGGCTATTAATTAAAAAGGACCTGACACATCGTCTGTACTTTCCTTTCTCATGGAGACATGATATGGAGCAAAGTATATGAAAGCTCACCCTTAGCAATCAGACTCACAAATGTTCTAGGTTGTTCTCTTATAATACTACTTGTTTTTTAGTCACCAAGTTGTGTCCAACCCTTTGCAACCCCATGGACTGTAGCCTGCCAGGCTTCTGTGTCCTTGGAATTTTCCAGGCAAGAATACTGGAGTGGGTTGCCATTTCCTTCTCCAGGGAATCTTCCCGACCCAGGGATGGAACCTACGTCCCCTGCATTGGCAGGCTGGTTCTTTACTACTGAGCCACCAGGGAACCCCTATAATGTTGCACATGAGTATTATTATGAGGACAAATTTTTGCAAAGGCATCTTACAGATTACCTTTATTGGTTGATTCCATCTATTCCACTTAGCTAACAACTTTGATTCGCCAGCTCTGTATGCCTTGCCATCTGCCCAAGAGACACGATCCCTGCCCCAAGCAGCTCATAATTCGGAGAGTGTAAGATAAGTAAATGAAAGGGTTAAACTTCAATCAGTGTCAACAAGAACACATGATTGAGTCAAAACCAAGAGGGACAGGGTGGCATCTTTTCTCTGTCCCATTGTTTGATATCTAAGGATGAAGATCCTAGCCCTTCTCTCATTGGGCTATTTCAATATTTTCTATATTTTATAGTAAAGTATTTATCTTATCTAATCTAACCTCCCGTCTCTAAGTTCATCATATTTCCTTTTGTTTTTCCCTCAGTGGTGATCTTGTAACATGGGCAACTAGAAGTGACCTTTGGATTACTAACCACTCACACTCATTTGAAGTGAAATTTTACAGAATGGACACTACATGAGTGCTTTTACCCAAGGGAAAGAGATGGGGAGCAGAGCCTTCTGGCCCCATGTGAACCCAATCTGCTCTGTTTTGTCTTCTGTCTTTGGGACCATCTCAATATCTTTGACTCATCTTTCTACTGAGGCGTCTCCAAAAGGCTCACTGTTGCTACTTGACCCCCCCACAGAACGGGTATGTGGGACACTTCAGGCTTTATTTGTTCTCAGCCTCTCAGACCTGAGACTGTCGCTAACATCAGGGCACTGTTGTGCCTGAAAAAACATCCTGAGCACTGAAACCAGGCCTGAAGAAACAAGCTGTATTTATAGGCCAAGATCCCACCCAATGTCCAGATTCTGCTGCTAATTCATTGCCTTACTTCTGAATGAGGTTAACCTATTAAAAATTATACCCTAACTTGGGACCATTTGTCTTTTCACAATGTATATATGAGAGGATGAACTCTGACTAAATATGCTCTATTTCTTTATTCACTTTAAGAAAGCAAGGGAAAGAAATACAAAAAAAGTCCAAGTCCTTCTGTCAGAGTGGAAAACATTGACCCCAAATGACATTTAGTTTTTAAGCCGTGCTCAGCTCATTAACACGAAGGTCAGAGTAAAAGACAAACTGTCCTGCACCTCTTATATCCACAGAGAAAAACCATGAAAAAATTATCTATATCCCTCTATTGCTCATGTTACTGTACCTCGTTACTACCTGTTTCCATAGTAAGTCAACTTATTTATTTTTAAATTATTTCCAAAAAAGGGCCAGACGGTGTGCAAAAGGTTTAAAGAGAAAAGTGGGGATAATAAGAGTTGATGAAATAACAAATGTCACAATAGACGATCCATTTCTTGTTTTATTAGGATAAACGCCCAAAAGGAGAGGGGGTGATGAACACTCAGCAATTGGATCCCTACTAACCTTGCCTGTAGAATTCTTCGCAGACCCTTTCACTCCATTGCTTGCTCATCTCCCAGATTCTACAAGGATTGCAAATGTCAGCACACTTCAAGGCAATCTGAGAAATGACAGGGCAGGGAGAGATGGTCAAAGGATGATCCTTAAGCAGCAAATGTACCCCAAGCCCAAGGGCAGTCAGACCTGCCCTTCAACCTCACGGTACCAAGCCCATATTTACAGAGGCCTCCCTGACGTGCCTCTTCAGGAAACAGCACTTATTCACCACCGCACAAAACCCTCATTCAGAACTCCCACTTTACATCAGTGAGAAGGAGAGAAGAGTCACCGTCCAAGGACATGGGGCTTCCTGGAGGGGACCTGGAGTGGGCAGGCCAAGGAAAGCTGTGGCCTGGCTCCTTCTGTTGCTCCACCCCTCATGGGCAGGGAGGCCACAGGGCCCCCAACCAGGCTCGAGTGAGATCACTGGGACCTCACCTCACAGTGACCACATTGGCCGACTCCATACATCACTTAAACTATGTGTGTTTGCATTTATATGGCCGTATCTGTGTGTGTCAGCAATCTCAGACTGCCAGCCAGGGAGCTAAGCCATATCAAGCCCAGGAGTGTTTGCTTGGCAGAGATGAGTCTGGGCCTTCTTGGCTTGCCTCACACAGTTCTGCATCTGGAATGCCAGCTTTTGTCAGGGATGCTGACCCTAGGAGGGGTCCCTTGAATTTCCAAAGAAGCAGGTTCTCCCTCTTAACAAACAACTGCCAAGAAACCACCACCTAGAGGGGCTTCCTGTGGTGTGCCCTCCATCAGCAAGGTCTGCTGGTTTTGACCTAGTTCTTTGGGATCATAGAACTGCTAGCAGTGTTGAGGTCTGGGAGAGCCTGGGTCATATTAAGCTGCAAACTTGGCTGGTTCTTTATTTCCAGGTGAATGGGGGCACCAGTACTTGTGAGAGGAGGTCAGGGGCAGAAGCCCCCTCCAGTTCCTGCCCTTTAGGGATTAATGTGTGTTAGCAAGCTTTCCTTTTGGAATGCAAGTGTCCAGGCCAAATCTTTCAGCTACTCAAAGACTTGAATCTCTAAAATCAGATGCCGGTGGTACCCAGGGGCTAGAAGTCTACGTTGGGAAGAAAGGAGGAGGGAGATTCAGTTTTACAGCTGGGAGGAAGGCATTTCTTGAAAAGGATAGAGCAGTTGGATAACTTCAGAAGGCAGCCTGAAGGCATGCAAGGGAAAAGACTGTATAGTTTAGTCTCCCACATGCCATTTCCCTGGTTTAACCATTTCCCTGGTTAAAGCTGGTCTATCTAGATGCAGCCAGGATCCACTCAGTTAGTCTTTTGTGCCAAAAGGAAAGAAGGAAGATGAGAGAAAATGGAAAATCAAGCAAAAGGCTCTGGTTTGGATACCAGGTCAGACTTCTGCTTCCAAGATCCATTTCTCCCCTGCACTTCACAAATGGCTTCTTGCCATGGAAGGAAGCAGAAAGTGTTGCGCTTGATATGATTCCGTTCATTCAATTAAACAAAATCATTTATTTACTGGTACCTGATAATGTTAAGACTAGGTAAATATCATTGAGCTTCAGATGAATATATGAGTTTAGGTTGTAAAAAGAAGTCAAGCAAGATTTAATAGGCTTGAGGTAAAGTAAAGATACTTATTTCTCAATTTTTGTTAGTGCTATAGTTAACATAATACACTTTTGTATTAAAGGAATAGTTTTAGACATTGCAAAAGTATGATAGTGATCAACATTACATCAAGCCACAAAATGTGGTAAATTCTTACTGCATGCAGCTACCCAGGGGGGCTACTTTGTGGTGAAACAGATACCAAACAAGAAGAAATGAGATATTATCAACGTACTGACATGAAACCCAGATTTTTTTTACTTGCTTGGAAACCACTTAAAAATTTCATGTGTCTCAAGGTTTTTAATAAACTAGGTCACTGCTCTAGCTTATACCATGGGGGATACTCCTTCTTAGATGTGCTAAAATGATTGATTGTATCCTTAGTGTTTTAGAGCAAGGATAATGACGTCTGTTTGTTGTTGTTGTTTACCTGAAGCATAAAGTGCCTGTCGTGTACATCCTCCAGTCTTAGGTCTTTATTGTGGAGGTGAGCTTTCAATCTGGTCAAAAATTCATTCTGTCTGTTGATGTCTGTTGCCAAGATCAAGGAGCCCAGCTGCTGTTCAATATCCTGTCTGCATCCACAGAATGAAAGAGAATGAAAGAGAAAACACACACACAAAGCAAATCCCTTTGAGCAGAGTGATTGATTCTGTCATCATCAGGTGGCTTGTTTTCTCATTTCTGCTTCTGATACTGTTTATTACTCAGAGTCCTGGTCCCTTGCAGGCTAAGCGTGATTCTCTCACCCACCATCATTCTGTCCTTAGATGGGAGGTATGCCAAGGACTGAACAGAGTGACTGAAACCTTGGGTGAACAAAGTTGTGGCAGTTTATACATTCCCACAGTTCCTATGGGTGGCAAGATCGGAAGCCAACTAGAAATGTATGCTTGAAGGAGGTCACAAAGACTCACAGAATCACAGCATTTGGATTGTGCTTTTTAATAGAGCTCACACCAACTCAAACCTTAAGACTTGCATGGGGAGGGAAAGGGTATAATAATAGTAATGAAGCCAATAATAGTGACTGATTCTATGGAATGAAAAGATCCATCAAGGAAGCAAAATGGATAGGCTGGAAAGAGATACTGGAACTTACAAAAGAGTCACAGTAGATTAAGGTACCATTAAAAAGCAGTGTTCACACAATATATTGGTCAACAAATGGTATACAGACAATGGGATGTTTTGGAACAGTAAACCAAATTAGGGCTTTCATGCATCGGAGAAGGAAATGGCAACCCACTCCAGTGTTCTTGCCTGGAGAATCCCAGGGACAGGGGAGCCTGGTGGGCTGCCGTCTATGGGGTCACACAGAGTCGGACACAACTGAAGTGACTTAGCATAGCATAGCATAGCATAGCATATATGGAAAGTAACCAATGGGAGGAAAATCCATATCTATTTTTAAAATTCACCTTTGAAAGTGAAGTATGTTTGGATAGAGTGCACAGAACATACACAAACAGTTTAAGGGATAAATTATAAAATAAACATCTTACAATCACCGCCTAGGTCAAGATCATTGCCTGCCAGTACCCCAGAAAGCCCTCATTGTGTCTCTTATCCAACCCCACTTCCCCTCAACCCCTGAAGCAACTACTATCTTGACTTTTGTTTTAATAATTTCCTTGCTATTGATAATAATTTTACCACCTGTGCATGCATGCCTAAATACTATGGTTTAACTTTAACTGCTTGTTCACTTTAAGTTATGTGGTAAGTATCAGTTTGTGACTTGCTTTTTTTAGCTTAATATATTTTTGAAGGTCAGTTAAGTTGATGTGTGAGCTGTTGTTCATCCATTTTCATGATTAGATTATATGCCAATGTAGGACTGTGCTTCAATGTATTATCTGTTCTACTTTTGATGATCACTTGAGTAGTTTCTAGTTTTTGACTACTATGAAAAAAATGACACAGTAAATACCATTACACACCTCCAATTATATATTTGTAAAGTTTCTCTAGGGACTATGTCCAGGAATAAAATTATTGGATCACAGAGTATGTTCATCTTCAATTTCTTAGATATTGCTGATTATTTTTAAAACAGTTGTATAAATTTACATTCCAAGCAGTAATAGATGAGCTTCTCATCGCTTTACAGTCTTACCCTTTACATTTTTTTTGCCAATTTGCCAATATCATGCAACTCATTATAATTTTAATATGAATTGCCTTGATTACTAATGAGGTTGGACATATATTCATATGTTTATTGGTCATTTCTATTTCTTTCTTTGTGAAATTTCTTTTAGTCTTTACCTACTAGGGCATTACTGGGACAAATGTGGTTTGACAAAAGAACAGATCATTTTGTTTTTTCCTGTCTCCTTCTCTTTCCTTCCCTTCTCCTTTTCTCTTTCTTTGGCTTCCTTGTCCTTCACCTCCTCATTTCTCCTCCAAACTTGATTTGTTACTCTAGACTTTAGTTCTTTTTGCACTTAATTCTTTCAATCTTTGCAATATGTTGTTTTCATAAAAGGCATGAATTTTTATTCTCTGTATAAGGATTGATTTTATTTGGTTCCAGTGGGTAAAGCGTTATCAGAATTGAAGTTCCTTCCACGAATTTCACACTCCTCTGGGTGCTAGGAAACAGGATAAGATAGGAGCAGAGGGCCAGGGGTAAATCAGTGCACCCAGAGCATCCTGCTGCTTGACCAAGAAACACCACAGGGCCCTTGACCTTGGTGCCCCTCTGGAAGATGGTACAGGAATCTATTTACTTGTTCCTGCCTAGCTACCTCGGGTTCTGTGCATTTGAATGAAACAGATAGGAATTGGTGGTGGCCTGGGAAGACAGTGCAGAGGCTAAATTAAGGCCAATATGGTGCAGCAGCTAAACTGAGGCCAGATGGAAATGAGGCCGTGGTCTTGGATTTAATAGACCTCGGCCTAAATATCCAGCCTAACAAACAGTGGACCAGGAAACTAGTATTTCCACTTCTGTTTAAAGTGCAAGAAACATAGGTAAATTCCTGGTGGAAAAAAAATGGCTGGGGCCCATTCAGTCTCTTAACAAAAGATGTTTTAGAACAGAATTTCTGACTTCTCCTTTTACTAAGATTGGCAATGACAAAACACCCTTTATTGAACAAGGCTTCAGTCTCGCTTGGGAACTCCTGTGTTCCTTCTTGATAAATATTTATTATTTGGATCTACACAGGAGGACAATTTTGCTAACATAAAAGACAGGAGTTTGGCAAAGCACAGCACTGAGGCCGAAGAGTGTGAAAGCTGAGAACTGTTTATTATCTCTTTTCCTGACATTAGGTCCTACACTCTCCAGGCCCTTTCAGAGCTCACAGGGACTCTGGTTTCTGGGTTGTTGTAACTGACACCATGTCTCCTCCGATAGGCGACTAAGGGAGTGTGGGCCGGAAGCACTGCTGGCTGGCTCCCTGCCATTCACCCCGGGGGTCTCAAGCCAGAGAGCACACGGCTTATCTCTAATGTGTGGACATCGGTATGTTTCATCTCTAGGTCACTTACGTCATTTCCTTTGGCAAGTGAGCCAGAAGCCTTGATTCTCGAAGCATGCCGATTGTAGATCGCCAGTGGTGATTCTCCAGCACAGACATATTCTAGAAAGAAAGAAAATTAAAACTATAAACGGGGGAGAAGCCAGATACTAATCTCTCTCGCTGAACACAGCTCTGTGGAGGCCAATATTTTCCCTCCGGCCAGTTCATACCGGAGGACACAGAGGCAGAGCAGAAATGAAAGGCAAAATAAAACAACTGCAGTCTATTCTCAAGGCGGTAATAATCATGGGGGAGTGGCAAGACCCTGCTGCCCCTCCAGGGGAGGGCTGAATGAGGGCCTATTTCTAGCGGCCGCAGTCCTGCCTCTGCCCCTATTTTTGAAAACTCCTTCAGGTAACACTCATTGTAGAAGAAAGAAAGAGAGGCAGTAAAAATAGGTAGTAATGGATACCCTAGGGCCATATGCATAATATAATCCAGAATCATACTACTCAACCAAACAGAGGCTGGCCTGTCTGCTGCTGCTATGATCTGTGCCCTGCCCATTATCAAAACTGGGAAGAACCTGTTGGGAAGCTGGTGACATATGCAAACTCCTGAATCCCAGTCAATAGATTTGTGGTGATTAATTATTGTGGATACTAAAGTCTAAGAACCGCTGTCAATAATCTTTGTGACCAGTATAATGGCACTTAGCCCATTAAGTCTGGGTTTGAATCTACAGTTGTTTTCTTCTTCAACGATCTTGATATTTCTTTCTTTGTGAGAACCTCTATTATGTTCAGTCTCTCTGTTGACCTTAAATATGCTGCTTGTCTGAACATTTGCTAACCATTTAAATAATGACTATTTATAACAACCTATTGTGTTCTATTCTAAATTAGCGAAAGAATGGCCTCACCACTGATTTCATCCACAGAGAATAAAACTCTTCTAGTCTCCAGGAGGGAGAAGGCAATGACACCCCACTCTAGTACTCTTGCCTGGAAAATCCCATGGATGGAGGAGCCTGGTAGGCTGCAGTCCATGCGGTCGCTAAGAGTCAGACATGTCTGAGCGACTTCACTTTCACTTTTCACTTTTATGCATTAGAGAAGGAAATGGCAACCCACTCCAGTGTTCTTGCCTGGAGAATCTCAGGGATGGGGGAGCCTGGTGGGCTGCCGTCTCTGGGGTTGCACAGAGTCGGACATGACTGAAGCAACTTAGCAGCAGCAGCAGCAGTCTCCAGGAAATCTTTTTCCTTTATTTTCTTATCTGTTTGTTTATTCATCACTTCTTGGCCTTTTGACTAAGATTAAGAGTCTATTCATTCTCCATTTTCTTTCAAGTTTACATTTGTAAACTTACAAAAATATACAGGAAGATAACATTTATTAAAAGTGAAGTTAAGTTGCCAAAGTACAGAAACAACCTAAATGTTCATCAACAAATAAATGGATTAAGAAGATGTGGTATGATGGAATATTACTTAGCCATAAAAAAGAATGACGTTGTACCATTTGCAACAAGATGGTTGGATTTGGAAGGCATTCAGCAATATGTGAACCGTGAACTTCCTGATGTTCAATCTGGTTTTAGAAAAGGCAGAGGAACCAGAGATGAAGTTGCCAACACTGCTGGAAAAAAAACATCATCAAAACATAATGCCAACATCATCGAAAAAGCAAGAGAGTTCCAGAAAAACCTCTATTTCTGCTTTATTGACTATGCCAAAGCCTTTGACTGTATGGATCACAATAAACTGTGGAAAATTCTGAAAGAGATGCGAATACCAGAACACCTGATCTGCCTCTTGAGAAATCTGTATGCAGGTCAGGAAGCAACAGTTAGAACTGGACATGGAACAACAGACTGGTTCCAAATAGGAAAAGGAGTTCGTCAAGGCTGTATATTGTCACCCTGTTTATTTAACTTCTTTGCAGAGTACATCACGAGGAACGCTGGACTGGAAGAAACACAAGCTGGAATCAAGATTGCCGGGAAAAATATCAATAACCTCAGATATGCAGATGACACCACCCTTATGGCAGAAAGTGAGGAGGAACTCAAAATCCTCTTGATGAAAGTGAAAGTGGAGAGTGAAAAAGTTGGCTTAAAGCTCAACATTCAGAAAACGAAGATCATGGCATCCGGTCCCACCACTTCATGGGAAATAGATGGAGAAACAGTGGAAACAGTGTCAGACTTTATTTTTCTGGGCTCCAAAATCACTGCAGATGGTGACTGTGCCATGAAATTAAAAGACGCTTACTCCTTGGAAGGAAAGTTATGTCCAACCTAGATAGCATATTCAAAAGCAGAGACATTACTTTGCCAACAAAGGTTCGTCTAGTCAAGGCTATGGTTTTTCCTGTGGTCATGTATAGATGTGAGAGTTGGACTATGAAGAAGGCTGAGTGCCAAAGAATTGATGCTTTTGAACTGTGGTGTTGGAGAAGACTCTTGAGAGTCTCTTGGACTGCAAGGAGATCCAACCAGTCCATTCTGAAGGAGATCAGCCCTGGGATTTCTTTGGAAGGAATGATGCTGAAGCTGAAACTCCAGTACTTTGGCCACCGCATGAGAAGAGTTGACTCATTGGAAAAGACTCTGATGCTGGGAGGGATTGGGGGCAGGAGGAGAAAGGGATGACAGAGCATGAGATGGCTGGATGGCATCACTGACTCGATGGACGTGAGTTTCAGTGAAGTCCGGGAGTTGGTGATGGACAGGGAGGCCTGGTGTGCTGCAGTTCATGGGGTTGCAAAGAGTCGGACACGACTGAGCGACTGATCTGATCTGATCTGATCCTAAGTGAAGGACTCCTGTGGTGGCTCAGAAGTAAAAAGTCTCCTGCAATGCAGGAGACTTGGGGTTTGATCCCTGGTGGAAGAGCCCCTGGAAAAGGAAATGGCAACCCACTCCAATATTCTTGGCTGGACAGAGAAGTCTGATGGACTACAGTCCATGGAGGAACAAGAGTCAGACACGATTTAGCAACTAAACCACCATCACCACCACCCTAAGTCAAATGAGACAAAGACGGACACTGTAAAATATCACTTATATGTGGAATCTAAAAAAAATAACAACAAACTAAAAAAAAAAAAAAAAAAAAAAAAAA
>NW_011494770.1:4904304-4905264 GCF_000754665.1 Bison bison bison
CTAATGAAAAAAAAAAAAGAAACAGACTCATAGGGAATAACCTAGTGGTTACCAATGAGAATAACCTAGTGGTTACCATCACCAAATGGTCAACACCAAAATCAGACTGATTATATTCTTTGCAGCCAAAGATGGAGAAGCTCTATACTGTCAGCAAAAACAATACCAGGAGCTGACTGTGGCCCAGATCATGAACTCCTTATTGCCAAATTCAGACTTAAATTGAAGAAAGTAGGGAAAACCACTAGACCATTCAGGTATGACCTAAATCAAATCCCTTATGATTATACAGTAGAAGTGAGAAATAGATTTAAGGGACTAGATCTGATAGACAGAGTGCCTGATGAACTAAAGACAGAGGTTCATGACATTATACAGGAGGCAGGGATCAAGACCATCCCCAAGGAAAAGAAATGCAAAAAAGCCAAATGGCTGTCTGAGGAGGCCTTACAAATAGCTGTGAAAAGAAGAGAAGTGAAAAGCAAAGGAGAAAAGGAAAGATAAACCCATTTGAATGCAGAATTCCTAAGAATAGCAAGGAGAGATAAAAAAGCCTTCCTCAGTGATCAGTGCTAAGAAATAGAGGAAAACAACAGAATGGGAAAGACTAGAGATCTCTTTAAGAAAATTAGAGATACCAAGGGAACATTTCATGCAAAGATGGGCTCAATAAAGGACAGAAATGGTATGGACCTAACAGAAGCAGAAGATATTAAGAAGAGGTGGCAAGAATACACAGAAGAACTGTACAAAAAAGATCTTCACGACCCAGATAATCATGTTGGTGTGATCACTCACCTAGAGCCAGACATCCTAGAATGTGAAGTCAAGTGGGCTTTGGGAAGCATCACTATGAACAAAGCTAGTGGAGGTGAGGGAATTCCAATTGAGCTATTTCAAATCATAAAAGATGATGCTGTGAAAGTGCTGCACTCAATATGCCAGCAAATTTGGAAAACT
>NW_011494770.1:4905364-4905775 GCF_000754665.1 Bison bison bison
ATGAGGAAACAGTGGCAGACTTTATTTTTGGGGGCTCCAAAATCACTCCAGATGGTGACCGCAGCCATGAAATTAAAAGACACTTGTTCCTTGGAAGGAAAGTTATGACCAACCCAGACAGCATATTAAAATGCAGAGACATTACTTTGCCAACAAAGGCCCATCTCGTCAAAGGTATGGTTTTTCCAGTGGTCATGTATGGATGTGAGAGTTGGACTGTGAAGAAGGCTGAGCACCGAAGAATGGATGCTTTTGAACTGTGGTGTTGGAGAAGACTCTTGAGAGTCCCTTGGACTGCAAGGAGATCCAACCAATCCATCCTAAAGAAAATCAGTCCTGAAGATTCATTGGAAGGACTGATGTTGAAGCTGAAACTCTAATACTTTGGCCACCTGATGCAAAGAACTGACT
>NW_011494770.1:4905875-4918739 GCF_000754665.1 Bison bison bison
AGACTCTTGAGAGTCCCTTGGACTGCAAGGAGATCCAACCAATCCATCCTAAAGAAAATCAGTCCTGAAGATTCATTGGAAGGACTGATGTTGAAGCTGAAACTCTAATACTTTGGCCACCTGATGCAAAGAACTGACTCATTGGAAAAGACTCTGATGCTGGGAAAGATTGAAGGTAGGGGGAGAAGGGGCTGACAGAGGATGAGATGTTTGGATAGTATCACTGACTCAATGGACATGAGTTTGAGTAAACTCCGGGAGTTGGTGGTGGACAAGGAGGCCTGGCCTGCTGCAGTCCATGAGGTTGCAAAAAGTCAGACATGACTGAGTGACTGAACTGAACTGAACTACCAGTGAGAAGAGGAAAGGGGAGGGGGCAACATAGGGGAGAGGAATTAAAAGTTACAAACTATTATGTATAAAATAAGCCACAAAGATAGCTTATACAACACAGGGAATAGAGCCAATATTTTATAATAACTATAAATGGAATGTAACCTTAAATTATGAACCAGTATGTTATATACCTGTGAGATACAATATTGCTCATTAATTATACTTCATTTAAAAAAGTGGGGGGGAGTAAAGGGACTTCTGTGTTGGTCCAGTGGTTAAGACTTTGCCTTCCAAAGTGGGGGGGTGCAGATTCCATCTCTGGTTGGGGAGCTAAGGCCCCACGTGACTTGTGACCAAAAAACCAAAACATAAAACAGAAGCATAATTGTAACACATTCAATAAAGACTTTAAAAATGAACCACATCAAAAAAAAAATCTTAAAAAGTTGGGGGCAATTGTGTGACTCTACTTACATTAGATACGAGTCATCAAATGCATGGGGACAGAAAGAATGGCAGTTCCGGGGGCCTGAGGGACTAGGGAATTATTATTTAGTGGGGGCAGAGTTTTAGTTTTGCAACATGAAAAGCATTCTAGAGACTGATTGTGGTGATGACTGCATAATGCAAATGTCTTCATACTACTGAAGTTAATAGTGAAAGTGAAGTCACTCAGTTGTGTCTGACTCTTTGCAATCCCATGGACTGTAGCCTGCAAGGCTCCTCTGTCCATGGGATTTTTCAGGCAAGAACACTGGAATGGGTTGCCATTTCCTTCTCCAGGGGATCTTCCTGACCCAGGGATTAAACCCAGGTCTCCCGCATTGCAGGCAGACTGTATTCTCTGAGCCTCAGGGAAGCCCTGAACTTAATACTGCTGTACACTAAAAAATGGTCAAGATGGTAAATTTTATATTATGTGTATTTTGCCACAATTAATAAAAAATGAGGGAAAAGGAGCAACGAAAATAGTAGTGGAGAGTAAAGGAGGCTGGTCAGAGACTGAAAAGCATTTCATCATTTCATACCCCTATCCTTCTTGCCACTATATCTGTATCATCCATGCAATGCTCAACTTTTTCAGCAAATGAGAAAAAAGAATCTCCCATGATTGACACAATCCAAGGTCCATTAGGCAAAAACAAGTTCAAGAAAACTGCAACCATTCTTTGTTCTAAATCCAGATCATGATTTCTCTCCAGGACTTTGCAGACTGAATTGATGAGGTAGGGTCTTATTCTGACCCTTTGTACAGGCGGCTCTATTGCTATTCATTTCTCTCCTTGCCAGGGAGTCATTATTCCTTACTCACCACTTGACCAGCTCTGAACCTGTGATGAGATTTTGTTACTTTTATCAACTGGTCTATTATCTCCTTTTGGGCATGAGCCAGACACAACAAAAGCCAATGTTTATGAGAAATATCATGCTAGACTAATTTGTTTTGATTGTAAGGTTTATGAGAGCAGAGAGTGATAGGTTAGTGTGATGTAACAGATGTCCTATCCCTGACATGACATTTAATTCATCACTTGTGAGTGCTTCCTTCAAGACTAATTCAAGTAGATGTGACATGAGTGCCCTCACGTGAGTTTTTCAAGAGGCCCAGAAAACTGTAACAAGACCTAATGATAAATGACGCCATATCCTTGTTGAGTGGAACAAAAGCATCGGGGGAATTGCCTTAGGCATTGTTATTTATGCCAGCCTGACTTAACATCTTCATTAATAATCTTCCTGAAGACAGAATAAAAGGATGCTTGGGAGCTCTTTTGGTGAAACCATATTTGGAGATGAGCACCAGGAAAATGGGAGGAAATGCAAGGGGCTTGGAAGCTGGCACAGAATAAAAGAAAATAGTGCATGCGTTACAAATTCTTTCAGGGAGCTGTCATTATCAATAAAAGTATGTTCTGGCCAGAACTGTGTTGGAGGTGAGGGTACTCCAGTGGATTCCAGAGAAGAAGACAAGAAGGGCTGTATAGGGAGGGGGGATTAACATTTCTGAATCACACCTACAGTGTGCCTGGCACTTTACATGATCTCACTGAATTCTCATATAACTGTCTACCGTTTTAATCATTAACACACAGATAATAAAACCGAGCCTAGACAGCATATTAAAAAGCAGAGACATTACTTTGCCAACAAAGGTCCATCTAGTCAAGGCTATGGTTTTTCCAGTGGTCATGTATGGATGTGAGAGTTGGACTATAAAGAAAGCTGAGTGCTGAAGAATTGATGCTTTTGAACTGTGGTGTTGGAGAAGACTCTTGAGAGTCCCTTGGACTGCAAGGAGGTCCAACCAGTCCATCCTAAATGAGATCAGTCCTGGTTGTTCATTGGAAGGACTGATGTTGAAGCTGAAACTCCAATACTTTGGCCACCTGATAAGAAGAGCTGACTCATTTGAAAAGACAATGATGCTGGGAAAGATTGAGGGCAGGAGGAGAAGGGGATGACAGAAGATGAGATGGTTGGATGGCCCTCGATGGACATGGGTTTGGGTAGACTCTGGGAGTTGGTGATGGACAGGGAGGCCTGGTGTGCTGTGGTTCATGGGGTCGCAAAGAGTCGGACACGACTGAGCGACTGAACTGAACTGAACGGAATAAAACCCCAGGTCTCTGAGAGGTTACACAATTAGTCAGTAGCTGAGAAAGACCTTAAACCCAGGTGTGCCAGGCATCAAAACCTAAACTTTGCATACCCACACTTGCTGCCTCGCCGGAGTTACCTCTGCTTGGCCACATCCAAGTATTCAGAGGCTTGACATTTATAAACTGAGGAGTGCCTGCTGTTGTACTTAACTTCCCCCCCAATCATCTATAGTTGCTGTTTTCAAAGAGTATGGTTGGGGACTTCCCTGGCAGTCCAGTGGCTGAGACTCTGTGCTTCCAGTGGTTAGGGAATTAAGATCCCACATGTGGTGTGGCATGGTCCTCTCCTGAAAAAGGACCTTTTTGATCTATGGATGATTGTTTTACTTAGATGTTAGTTTCTAAATCCACACTGGAATTCTTGCAACATACCCCAAAATTGGTGTCATTTCAAAAAATCCTATAGTTTGAATATGTTATAAGTTGAGTAGATTTAGACAGTCTTGGGGGAGAATTTATCATTCAGCCACTCTCAGCCCTCACATCTGAACAGTCTCTGGGTCCTGTTGATTCTTCCATCATGGCGTCATTTATACTCATCCTTCCTTTCACCAAGTGACCCTATTTTAGTGCTTTATTTTCCTTAATTCTCATTTCTTCTATCCACCCTCTTCACAATTTCCACAATGTGAGTTATTTGACAAAAGTTTCTACCATCTCCCTAATCATTGGTTGAAATATAGACTAATGTTTTTTGAGCAGCTACTCATATGCCAGGTGCTATGGTGGGCACTGGGGGTCCAAGAATGAATAAGACAATATTGCTACCTTCAAAGAGCTCACCTAATTTCTCTGCTGCTCGCTCTAGCAGGAGAGAGCTAGCACAGTGCAACTGCGCCTTCTCCCATGCCCTGCTCCAAACCCTACAGTGGTTTCCTATTGGATAAGTTAGGCTTAACTCCTTAGCTCGGCATTCAATGCTTTCTAAAAATTGTCCCAACTACTTTGTTTCTATATGTTGAGATAATTGAATACCATTACCTCTTCTTTCCTACAGAGGACTTATCATTCAAATAAATTATATCATAGTAATAAAATGATAACTTATTATTGACAAAATTATTAATATATGAAAATGTCCTTTCCACTTGCATGCCTTTCAAGGTGGTTTGTTTTCCTCAAACTCCTTTTCCTCTGTTTCCTGGTCAAACTAAAACCTGTCTTCCAAAGTTCAACTCAAATACTCGATCCACAAAGCCACCTGGAATCATCCAGCCAGAGAAGAACTTGGCTCTCCTCTGAGTCTTATAGCTCTTTCTCTCAGCATTCCTCAAGTCCAGAGGCCAGCTAGGCTATGTCCCACTGACGTGTGTGACAGCTGTGTATGCACTTCTTGTTCTTACTAGATTACAAACTACATGTCAGCAGGAAGCCTGTCTCATTCTTGCCATATCCACTCAACCAAGAAAGGACTTTCTATTAATTTGCTAAATAGCTGAACAGATTACTTGATTTCATTGCACAAGTATACTGAACACTCATTATGTTCCTAGCACTGTAATATGTGCTTAGAATATACCAGTGAAGAGAAGAAACAAAGAACTAGAGGTAGCAGGGATAGGGAGAGATAGATAATAAACAATAAACATAATAAATGTTTGGGAAAAAGTATAGCATCCAGAAGATAGCAGATGTATGGAAAGAGGGAAAAGTAGAGCAGAATAGTGGGAATTTGAGTCTTGGGGGTGGAGAAGGGAAGGGAAAGTGGTGAGAGATGAGATTAGAGCAAAGACTTGAAGGCAGGAGAGAGCTAGCCATGCTGAAGAAGAAGCTGTTCTGGAGAAAACAATGAAAGGAAAGGCCCCAAAGAGGGAGCACACAGCCGTGAGGGCCATGTGCAGCGAGGGAGGGGACATACCAGGCCTAGGAGTTAGGTAATGAGAGACCAGATCACATGCGGCCTTTCGGCCATTGTAAGGATTCTGATTTTCACTCTGAGAGAAACATGGATCCAGTGCAGGGGTTTGGGAGGAATGAAATTATATGACTTACTTTAAATAAGATCACTTTGGTTGCTATGTTGAGAATAGAGTCTGGTAAGGGATAAGAATAGAAAGAGGTGTGTGTGGGAGGCAGAGAGCAGTTATCCAGGCAAAAGTTGATAGAGGCTTGAACAAGGAAGGTGGAAATGGGGAGAGTGGTTGATTTCTGTACCTGCTAGGAGGACTCAGTGTTTCTGGCCTGAACAACTGGAAGGATGGTGTTGCTATTACCTGAGATGGGAAAGCTGCAAGTGGAGCAGGTTAAGAGGAGTCTCACGGTTGTCCAGAATAAAAACACATTTTTCAAATTCTTTACAATTAGGTGGGATCATTTGGCTAAATTCTGACCCATTAAATGTAAACAGAAATACTGTGTGGGATATTCAAGTAAGTTGTTTTAAAGGGAACAGTTTCAACTGGGAGAGGCTTCTTTTGCTTTATCCCTTTCTTTTTTCTCACTGTTTGGAATGTGGCAAGAAAGGCTAGAGCTCCAGCAGCTATCTTGGGCAATGAGGACAAATGTCACACCCTAGTGATAGAAGACTGAAGACTAAAAGGATGTTGGGTCCCTCATTCTTAATTTTATGATGCCACCATGACTTCCCTGGACTGTCAACCTCCAAACCTCTTTTATGAAGGATAGAAATAAACATCTACCCTTACTTAATAAGTCACTGCTGCTGCTGCTGCTGCTGCTAAGTCGCTTCAGTCGTGTCCGACTCTGTGCGACCCCATAGACGGCAGCCCACCAGACTCCCCCGTCCCTGGGATTCTCCAGGCAAGAACACTGGAGTGGGTTGCCATTTCCTTCTCCAATGCATGAAAGTGAAAAGTGAAAGTGAAGTTGTTCAGTCATGTCCGACTCTTAGTGACCCCATGGACTGCAGCCTACCAGGCTCCTCTGTCCATGGGATTTTCCAGGCAAGAGTACTGGAGTGGGGTGCCATTGCCTTCTCCGCTAATAAGTCACTAACATATCTCATTATTTAAATTACTTTATTATCATCCACATCATCCCCAAAGAGTTGATAGAATAATGCTGGGTATTTGCATAAAAATTTTAATAAAGCATTTTATAATTCTAAAAAGGAATGAGCAAAATGACCTTAGTAAAGTCAGAAATGTGTGTGTGTGTGCACATGTCCACATACACAGACACACACCAGAACACACAGACACACACAGACTTCTTCTTTCTGAGATCAGTTGTTGCCATCTACTAGGAAAGACTCCCCTGGTTCTCCAAACAGAACTGACAGGTCCCTCTTCTAGCTGCTCATTCCCAGCCCAAGCTTGTATTGGAATATCCAAAACACCTTATACCAACTTTGCTCATGGGCCTTGCTCCTGTGTGTGTTTGTGGTAAGTTGCTTTATCATGTCTGAGTCTTTGCAACTCTATGGACTGTAGCCCGCCAGGCTACTCTGTCCATGGGATTCTCCAGGCAAGAATACTGGAATGCGTTGCCATGCCTTCCTCCAGGGGATCTTCCCCAACCAGGGATTGAATCTGTTGCTCCTGTGGCTCCTGTATTGCAGGCGGATTCTTTACCTTTGAACCACTGGGGAAGCCCAGTCTTGCTTCTACGTGAGTAATTTTCACGTCTTCTTGTTTGTTTACACTTAAAATTTGAGTTTTGAAAAACATACTCCCCCTATATTTTTAAAAATTGATATTTAAAATCACAAATTTCTATGGTAACAGAAGATGTAATGCCTGCCTATTTGTGGATATTGATATTTTAATATGAAACCATTATATCATTCTTTTTATTTTATTTTTTATATCATTCTTTTATGTATTAAATGTATCACTCAGTCATGTCCAACTCTTTGCAACCTCATGGACTGTAGCCTGTCAGATTCCTCTGTCCTGGAGTGGGTTGCCATTTCCTTCTCTAGGGGATCTTCCTGACCCAGGGATCAAACCAGGGTCTCCCGTATTGCAGGCAGATTCTTTACCATCTGAGCCACCAGGGAAGTCCCAAATGTATGTAAGGGAATCTAAATACCAATGGCATTTAGTGCCCATTTATCACCTATTTAAGAAAACACATGAATAATTTATTATTTAAGTCAAAAATGAGAAATTAATTCTTTTCCCTCTAGAACTTAATTATTATACTATTTCCCCATAGAATTTTATTTTAATGTAATATATTTTCATGTGTGAAATTCTTTGATCATCACCCTATCATCTCTCTCTGCAACAAAAATAAGTTTATAAACTGAAGTTTTAATTTAACAAATTTTCTTAACCTCAGGCTCTAAGTAGTTTTACCAGCTGGAGTTTACAGTGCAATTATTATTAGTAACTAACTGATCAAAATACATATATTTCAAATGTGGAAAAATTATGCTTGAGAATAAAAATTTTTGACAATGCCTCTATTCATGAGATAGCTGGGAACATTATATTCCCTCAGTTATGGGAGATTTCCTTTAATATTTTTGGTTGTTTCTTTGGTATTTTTTCACACGAGGGAAATATACAATATCAGCACAACTGGAGCAAGATGCAATATGCAGAATGGATAAGAGAAATGTCTTTGTTTTGAACAGTGGAAACAGGGTAATTATGAAAGAGTAGTGGAAAGCAGAACTGGCTGGACAGTCCTGTGAGCATATTCCAGGCAGGCCAGTTTAAGGAGCTGAAAATGAGTTCTGTGAGCACTATTCATGCCTGTGCGCTGTTTGGAAAGTCTTCGTGTATCCCCAGGGGCACACAAGCCTGGTTTGAAGCTGCTGCCATACATGATTGCCATTGAGAACGAGGAGTGTATCTTATTCATCTTTGTGCCCCAGTATGTGGCACAGTGCCATTTAAATAAGTAAATATTTGTTGAACGGATACGGAGTAATTAACTTCCAAAACCCCAAAGTTCCCTAGCTGCAAAAGTTTAAGTAACTGTAAAAGTGACAGAGTCCTGTTAATTTTTTGGCCTGATAAAAGCCAGACTTGGAATCTTCTGTTGTGAAATCCTTAGACTTAGGTAAAAGCCAAAGAGATTTAAAAGTTACGATAGCAATGGCTCTCCCACTGTTTACTCACAGATGACCAGGATCGGGTAAGTGACTCCAGGAAGAACACAGAGTGGGTGAGTGCATGCTCAGTTGCTTTAGTTGTGTCTGACTCTGTGTGACCCTATGGATTGCAGCCTGCCAGGCTCCTCTGTCCATGGGATCCTCCAGGCAAGGATGCTGGAGTGGGTTGCCATGCCCTCCTCCAGGAGATCTTCCCAACCCAGGGATCAAACCCCCTTCTACCTGCACTGGCAGGCAGGTTCTTTACCACTAGCACCACCTAGGAAGCATCTATAAAGGGAGCATTTGTCAATTGCAAGATAAACAAATATGAATGTATCATCATAAAGAATTTTTCATAATGCTTCTCAGTCTTCATGGTACACTCGATGTAAGGAAGTAAGAATGCAGGAGGTAATCCCACAAGAGGTAATCCCACAGTACAGTAACAAGCGACTACCAAGCGGACAGTGTGGGTAGATGCCTTCTGATCTGTGTGCTGCTGACTCTGTCAGATTTTCACTCTGGGTCCCTGTGTGTACTCACTACTGGCAGTATTCCTGATTTCTCAAGGCTACTCAGGTTCTGCCTTTCTTGCTCCATGGGTCCAGTCTGTGTATCCATCCACTTACTCTTTCAGCAAACCTCCCACCACCCAACAAATATTCACTGAGCATGAGGACTGTGCCAAGTGCTGAGCACACAGCAGTGGGAAAGGTAGGTGCCTAGAAACTTTCAGATTGTGGGGGCTATGGACGTCGAATCAGGAGATGGCTGTTTCTAGAGATAAACATCATGACAGAGGAAGTGAGAGAGGACTGTGAAATCATATAGGAGGGGGTACGGAAGATGGATGTTTAAAGAAAGAGACGGCTTTCAGGAGGAAGATATGTCCAAGTTGAGATGAAAAAGGTGAGTGAGTTAGAGAGGAGTTGGGGAATGCAGGCAATAACACAGAGGGAGTGCATTTCATTAAAACAGGCGGGAGGAGCCTGTGTGTGAAGACCTGGAGCAAGGGCGACACTTTAGATCTTCCTTCCCTGTTTTCTTTTTTTAATTAAAAAAAATTTTTTTGACCATGCAGCATGTGAACTGAACCCAACCAGGGACTGAATCCGCTCCTGCTGCATTGGGAGCCTGGAGTCTTAACCACTGGACTGCCAGGGAAGTCCTTCTATTTTTCAATCATTAGAAATGATCACATTCTAACGTACCATGTATTTTACTTATTTTTCTGATTCCCTTAGTAGAAAGCAGGCATGTTTATTTGTTTTGTTCATCTTCTGTATTGCCATTGCCTGGCATACATGTTGGCTCTGAGATTCTGAGAGTAGTTCAGACTGGATGATGCATAGAACCTGGGAGAGGCATGGTGGGAAGTGGAGCTGGAAAGTGTGGTGAGGGTCAGATCGTAATGAGGCTTGTAAACTGGGCTAAGACATTTGGACTTAATCCTGAGGGCAGTGGGATTTTAAGCAGGCGTCTAAGTGCCACAGTTGAGTTTCAGGAACTCATTCTGGCTCCACAGTGGAGGAAGGGTTGGAGCCAGGCAAGGCTGAGTGTAGACGAGAGGATGAAAGATTTTGGTGCCTTGCAGTTGGGGAGGATCAGGGGTGAGCAGGCTGGGAGGTACTGGTGTTTCATAGGGAGGTATTTTTGTCTTTCTTGACAAATGGGCGGTGGTTCTGCTCCTATAGACTCACTGACTTTCACAGCAGCTCAAAGACCAGTATCAGCAAAAGATGGATTCAAAAAAGAAGAAAATCATTGGAAATGCTCATGGAGACCTGAACATAGGCTGAGATGATACCACTTTAATACCCATTGAAGTCCCAGCCCCGTTTTGGGATCCCACAGTAGGTACGTCATCTGTCTATCTCCAGTAGCATCAGCTCAACAATTTCACATCATCCCAATGACAATGTGTTCTGGTATCACAAACTCTTCATACTTGTAGTCTCAAGAATAATCTTTATCTTAAAGTTGAAAGAGTGAACATCCACCTTTGTGGCAACAAAACCTATCAGAATTTATTTTGAACAAAATAAAACCCTTCAAACCCCAACTACAAAACCTTTATTTCCCCTTTTATCTGAATAATCAAGTATTATCCACCCTAAGAACAAAACAATCCCTTTGTTCTGGAATAACAACACATCTGGCATTTAATAAACCACCAACACAGGTTTTCAAATTAAATCAAGAGTCTATTTGTCAAAGAGAATCTGGCAGAGCAGATTTGCTATCATACAAAGCGGCTGTAAACTGCTGCTGTTTTTTTCTCCTATTTACTGGACACTTTCTTTGATTAAAATACTTAGACTGATGTTGATAAACTGAGTCTGGTGTAAAACAAGACTCAGACTTAATTATACCTTTTCAACCAGTGGAGGCAGGAAGAAAAACAACAACAGGAACATAGTCTGTATTTTCGTTTTTAATTGCTCACGAAACCGGGAAGCAAGACTCCAGAAGATAATGAAGTCACTGAGTTCCTCCCTAACAAGCCCAGTGGTCTCCTTGGTGATGCTGCCAGAGCCCCAGCTCAGGAGGTCTCAGGGGAACAGAAACTCCTTGAGTCCTGAACAAGACCTTGGCCCTTGAAGAAACTACAGCTCTGCTCTGTTTACTGCCCGCTGGAAGATGTCTTTCTCTTGTTTGATCTGCATCTGCCAAAGATACTGCTCTGAGGGCAAGGAGCCTGGATGGACATTGAACTGCTTGTCCATGGGGCAGGCCTGGGTTCATTCAGATCAGGGCCATGGAGGTGCCCACAATGGCAACCTCATGATGAACAGCAGAAAGTTTAGGAAACAGAAAATCAAATTTGAACCTCCTTTTTACAATTTTCACTCTGCTTGCCCGAAACACCTTTCATGCTGCAAAAATTATGGGGTTACATATAATCCTTGCAGTTGCTTGTCAGAGTAGTGGTCATAGGACCCTGTGGGAGGAACACGTCTCCTGGCTCTGTCAACTTTGTATTTACAGTTCAGAGTCGTTAAGAATAAAAAGTGGTTAAAAATGCTGGCCTCTTATAAGTGCTTATGATAAATGACTAAGAAAAATGATTATAAACCTCTTCAAGACAAGTAGGGAATGCAATAAATATGATGCTTCATGGAACAATTATTTTATTCATTGGGTTGCTCTGTCAATAGTTAATATGAAGTTGGACTCTATCAAAAGCAATTAAATTTTTTATATGTTTTATTACAAGATACTGAATATAGTCCCCTGTGCTATACAATGCATCCTTGTTGCTTATCTATATTATACATAGTGGTTTGTATCAGATGATCCCAAACTCCTAATTTATCCTCGCCTTCCCCTTTTTTAACCATAAGTTGGTTTTCTATGTCTGTGAGTCTGTTTGTGCTTTGTAAATAAGTTCACTGGTATCATATTCTAGATTTTGAATTGAACTGAAAGCAATCCCTTTTATAACTGTAATAAGCAATATCATATCTGATTTAATGTTTATTTTGAAAAACTGCTGAACCCATATGTTAGAAGATTGGAGGGTGGAGGGACAGAGAAAATAATTCTCAACTGTATCTCTCACATGCTCTTAGGCACCTCTTAGTTCACCACAGACAGCTGGACTGCTTCCAGTCTGATGACAGAGATGCCAGGTGGAAACGCCTTTATGGTCTTCAAGTTGAACTTGGGTTGGCAGTTCAGCCAGTGAGTCTGACCCAGACAGAGGACAATGGGAGAGAGTCCTCTGGCCTGGCCTTTACTCCAGCTGCCCTGACTCTCTTTATCTCAGGGCAGAAGCACAGGCTGGGCCTTATGCAATGATCTTCTTATTTATTAGAACTAAAAGAGTACAGCCAACAAAAGGAGGGAGAGGAAGCCCTCTTCCATTTTATCTCATTTATAGTAATTCTGGATTGTACACAGTCACGCACAGGGCGTTCTCAAAGCCACATAATTCCTGGCATAACTTCTTGGTTATTCTTTTTGACTAAGTGTGTCTGCATGCACAGTTTATATATATATATATATATGTATGTAAATGTATATATACTGGGCTTCCCAGGTGGTGCTAGTGGTAAAGAACCTGCCTGCCCACGCAGGAGATGTAAGAGATTCGGGTTTGATCCCTGGGTTGGGAAGATGCCCTGGAGGATGGCATGGCAACCCACTCCAATATTCTTGCCTGGAAAATCCCATGGACAAAGGAGCTTGGCAGGCTACAGTCTGTTGGGTCTCAAAGAGTCAGACACTCACACATGATATTATTGCATGCATGCACCCATTATGTAATATATATATGTGTATATTTGTGTGTGTATATATATATATAGTGTGTGTGTGTGTGTGTGTGTGTGTGTATATTTTTCACTCATTATCACAGTTCTTATTATTTTCTGAATCTATAACTCATTTTAAAACATGAATATAAGTTATGGATCTCCTCCCTAGAAACATGTATATAGGTACATCACTTGAAAATCTGCATATAGTTTCCTTAAATCTCATTTCTGTCTCAACCAACAGGCCAGATCAGATCAGTCGCTCAGTCGTGTCCGACTCTTTGCGACCCCATGAATCGCAGCATGCCAGGCCTCCCTGTCCATCACCAACTCCTGGAGTTCACTCAGACTCACGTCCATCGAGTCAGTGATGCCATCCAGCCATCTCATCCTCTGTCGTCCCCTTCTCCTCTTGCCCCCAATCCCTCCCAGCATCAGAGTCTTTTCCAATGAGTCAACTCTTCACATGAGGTGGCCAAAGTATTGGAGTTTCAGCTTTAGCATCATTCCTTCCAAAGAAATCCCAGGGCTGATCTCCTTCAGAATGGACTGGTTGGATCTCCTTGCAGTCCAAGGGACTCTCAAGAGTCTTTTCCAACAC
>NW_011494770.1:4919500-4923402 GCF_000754665.1 Bison bison bison
GCTTTTCTGGAACTCTCTTGCTTTTTCCATGATCCAGCAGATGTTGGCAATTTGATCTCTGGTTCCTCTGTCTTTTCTAAAACCAGCTTGAACATCAGGAAGTTCACGGTTCACGTATTGCTGAAGCCTGGCTTGAAGAATTTTGAGCATTACTTTACTAGCGTGTGAGATGAGTGCAATTGTGTGGTAGTTTGAGCATTCTTTGGCATTGCCTTTCTTTGGGATTGGAATGAAAACTGACCTTTTCCAGTCCTGTGGCCACTGCTGAGTTTTCCAAATTTGCTGGCATATTGAGTGCAGCACTTTCACAGCATCATCTTTCAGGATTTGAAATAGCTCAGCTGGAATTCCATCACCTCCACTAGCTTTGTTCGTACCAACAGGCCATGGTAGGCTAAAAGGCTAGATTGCCAAAGATTTTTAAATATCCTGTGTTTTTAATGGTCTTGTTGAGTTGATATTTTACATAACATGATTTTTTTTTTTCTTGAAATTGAAAACCGAAAAAGTTATGCCAGTTCCTCATTGACAACTTAATGCAGAGGGAAGACTTTCTGGCCCAGGTCATGTTCCGTACAACTAATCTACAGTGTCTATCAAAGAGAGAATATACATTTCATCATATATGCCGAAGTCATTGAGCTGAGGGGAAGGGCCATTCATGACAGGACTGTGCTCAGCTCAAGGCCATGGAAACAGTCCATTTGCAGTTCCTCTGGATTGCGGGTTGGCATCCCCAAAGTACACTGGCTTGTGCTGCCGTTAGTGCCATACTCTCTGCCCTGCTACTCAAAATGTTACTCACACTCCAAGACAACATTTATATCACTCTTTTGCCATGAAGGTTTTTTTTTTAATTTTTTATTTTCAGAAACCATATACATAATCAATTTCTCTTTTGCCTCTGTCTTCCCATCACATTTTGTTTGTAGCTAGCTGCTATAGAGTACTTAGCAAAGGCTCTCCCACTTTAAGCTACTTGTCTCCTGCTGGAGGCCCTGGAGGAGAGTTCTTAGCTTCTTGCACATTGTCGGTGATTAACATGAATTTTAGAGGTGGTATGTATAGTGCTTAGGCACTTTGGCTCTTGAGTCCTAATTCCAGCTCTGCCATTAATTAGCTGCTTATTATAAGGAAGTGTTAGTCGTGTCTGACTCTTTGCAACCCTATGAACTGTAGCCTGCCAGGCTCCTCTATCCATGGGATTCTCTGTGCAAGAATACTGGAGTGGGTAGCCATTCCCTTCACCAGGGGATCTTCCCTACCCATGGATCGAACCCGGGTCTCCTGCTTTGCAGGCAAATTCTTTACCATCTGAGCCACCAGGGGAGCTCACTTAAATTTAATAGCAATTTTCTTTTTTCTGGAAAATAGCTATGACAATAGTACCTACGTAACTGGGATACTGTGAAGATTAAATAATATAATAGATAAAACCATTTAGCCAGTGTTTGAATCATGGTCTGACTCTTGCAGGGCTTCCCTGGTGGTTCAAAGGGTAAAGCGTCTGCCTGCAATGTTAGAGACCTGGGTTTGATCCTTGGGTCAGGAAGATCCCCTGGAGAAGGAAATGGCAACCCACTCCAGTATTCTTGCCTGGGAAATCCCATGAACAGAGGAGCCTGGTAGGTACAGTCCAATGGGTCACAAAGGGTCAGACATGACTGAAGGACTTCACTTTCTGAGTCATAGTAAGTGTTGAATAAAGATTAGTTATACAATTCATTGAATTGAATTAAAAAAATCTTTTTGGCTGCGCTGCACAGCATGTGGGATCTTAGTTCCCTGACCATTCCCTGCTTTGGCAGGATGGAGTCTTAACCACTGTACCACCAAAGGAGTCCCTGAACTGAATTTTAAAAGGAGTTTTCTTTCTCTTTTAGGAGTTTCTTCATATAGTCAATAAGAAATGGTGTTTGATAAGCAATGGTATTTAGCCAAATGTAAAAGCCATCATATTTTTTTGGACATAATTAAGATTTCATATTATTTTCAGGTCCTCTTAATAATTTTTACTTTTAATATATAAAGTCCCAATTTGGCTGATAAAAGTTTTATACTTTTATACTAGACAGCTCTAGGATATTGGAAGTATCTTTATGCCATTAAGTGATACTGTTTTGTTTTCAATACTATTCCTAAATTAAATACATTGATCTCTGGCCTTCAAGAGAGTCCAAGACGGTTTGAGCAGGGGACTGATGAAGTTAATATCTTGAATGTTGGTTTTTAGTCTTCTATGCCAATTTCTGTCTAGTGGTTAGCCAAAAGATCTTTCTCTTTACTATTGAGGATCAGGCCAGACAGTTGAGATGCATAAATTAACTGCTATAAAAAAAAAATAGCTCATTTTATTGTTGTAACATATTTGTATACAAAGAACAGCATGGGTATTTATTCTTCAGAGGCTTTAAAAAAGTTGTTTCTATGTAAGTATACAGAAGAATATATGTATATCTTTGGCAAACTCCTCTAATGTTTTTCAAACTGGGATTAAGTTTTCTTGGATTTTGCACATTTTGAGCATCTGAGTTTGCACCAATGTCCAAGGGCAGGGATTAAATTTTATTTATCTTTGTACCCCTAGATACTAATATATGATCTGATGCATGTAATAAATAGTTGCTAGTTCAAAATATACATGTATGCTCTGCTGAAAAGGCTGCAGAATTTGGTTATATTGGAATGTTTATATTTAACAGAGAGATGAACTATTATTAAAAATTACACTTTAAAAGTTTGAGTAAGGAATCCATTTTTTGAGACCATTTTTAGTATCTGAATAAGATAGATTGCAATATCTTTCTTTTGAGAATCAATTTTTGTTCATTAGCAGTGAGTAGTTAATTGATGAAATTCTACTTTTACTTTCCTATTTTTTTGCATGTTTAACATCTGGCATATTTCTTTCTGACTTTGTGTCCAAACATTCATTCACTACATGTTTTATATATACTATTATACATGTCAAAGCACAGTTTTATGACCCTCATTTTATGTACAAATCAGGCAGTAGAGTAGATACTCTCTTAAACTCCATTGATGTGATTTATTTGACATTGAGAAATTAAAATTAGGCAAGCGTTTATATTATATGAAATCTGCCTGAAATGCAGAAGACCTGGGTTTGATCCCTGGGCTGGGAAGATCCCATGGAGAAGCAACGGGTTACCCACTCCAGTATTCACCTGGAGAATTCCATGGACTACAGTCCATGGGGTTGCAAAGAACTGGACATGACTGAGCGACTTTCACTTTACATTATATGGAAGTAGTTCAAGCAGCCAGTTCTGTTACTTTATATTCTTTGTTTAAAGACATTTGAAAAGTCAGATTTAAAACACAACAAGAACAGAAAATCTATTTGGGAGCTTTCATTTCAGTCATTCATTTTTTCCCTAGTCATATGTTTATGCTTTTCCCAAGCAATACATTTAGCTTCTGAGATAGTTTAGTAAGTTTAGTTCTAATTTTTATTTTCTTTGTTTAGTTTTTAGAACTGGACATGGAACAACAGACTGGTTCCAAATAGGAAAAGG
This sequence comes from Bison bison bison, assembly GCF_000754665.1. Lineage (NCBI taxonomy): Eukaryota > Metazoa > Chordata > Mammalia > Artiodactyla > Bovidae > Bison > Bison bison. The sequence goes on from NW_011494770.1 coordinate 4,923,040, forward strand.
AGTACGTTAAGGCTGTATATTGTCACCCTGCTTATTTAACTTCTATGCAGAGTACATCATGAGAAATGTTGGGCTGGAGGAAGCACAAGCTGGAATCAAGATTGCTGGGAGAATTATCAATAACCTCAGATATGCAGATAACACCACCCTTATGGCAGAAAGTGAAGAAGAACTAAAGAGCCTCTTGATGAAAGTGAAAGAGGAGAGTGAAAAAGTTGACTTAAAGCTCAACATTCAGAAAACTAGGATTATGGCATCTGGTCCCATCACTTCATGGGAAATAGATGGGGAAACAGTGGAAACAGTGGCTGATTTATTTTTCTGGGCTCCAAAATCACTGCAGATGGTAATTGCAGCCATGAA
>NW_011494770.1:4923502-4931382 GCF_000754665.1 Bison bison bison
AAGGAAAGTTATGACCAACCTACACAGCATATTCAAAAGCAGAGACATTACTTTGCCAACAAAGGTTTGTCTAGTCAAGGCTATGGTTTTTCCAGTAGTCATGTATGGATGTGAGAGTTGGACTATAAAGAAAGCTGAGTGCCAAAGAACTGATGCCTTTGAACTGTGGTGTTGGAGAAGACCAATACCAAGGGACTCTTGAGAGTCCCTTGGACTGCAAGGAGATCCAACCACTCCATCCTAAAGGAGATCAGTCCCGGTGTTCATTGGAAGGACTAATGTTGAAGCTGAAACTTAATACTTTGGCCACCTGATAAGAAGAACTGACTCATTTGAAAAGATCCTGATGCTGGGAAATATTGAGGGCAGGAGGAGAAGGGGACAACAGAGGATGAGATGGTTGGATTGCATCACCATCTCAGTGGACATGGGTTTGGGTAGACTCTGGGAGTTGGTGACGGACAGGAAGGCCTGGCGTGCTGCGGTTTATGGGGTTGCAAAGAGTTGGACACGACTGAATGACTGAACTGAACATCATCAAAAGTTTTTCTAAATTCTGTCACCCTGTCCTCTCTTTATGGTCATTACTACCCTAGCTTCAGGTACTGGCTGACAGCCCAAAAGAGCCCAGTGCTGAAGTATGTACCAGGGGGATTCATAAACCTTGGTATGTCACTTCCTATAAGGACCAAAAGCTAATCAGATGAATGGGAAAAGGCTTTGTTTCATGTTCCAGCTGTGCTTTATTGAATTAATGCATCCTCAAGCTCTACCATCTTATATAATGCATCTGTTTTCTGGGAATCCTTCAGTGCAGAAATTCTTCCTGCACTGATTTTTTTTTTAACCAAAAGATATACTACAGTTGAGATCAATGACTCCCTTGTAGGCAATGATTTTGTTAATGACAACCAAAGGTCTTCCAAAAACTGTGTTGAAAATTCTGGGAATAACTCATTTATGATAGAGGGTTATAATGTCTGAAGGAATATCAGAGATAAGAGTTCTTCAGGTCAAACTACTAGTGTTGCTGAAATATTTTATAACAACAAAGTATGCTTATTGTCTTTGATAATATACCTTTGTCTCAGAAGCCAAAAAGGTTCAGAATATAGTCAATATTTTATAATAACTATAAATGAAGTATAATCTATAAAATTTTTGAATCACTATATTGTATACCTAAAACTAATATAATATTGTAAGTCAACCATACTCCAACAAAAAAATTAAAATGTGATTAACAAATGGTCCTAGAGATGTAACATAAGTCTGAATAAGAATTGCATCTGGGAAGTATAATTTATAGAAGTTCTACAAGGACTGGCTTCAACTGGCCGTTATATATTAGATGATTCCCATGGAGACAGATAGTCTCAGACCATGAGAAGGCAGACTCAGGAATCCTGTTCGACCTAGGACAATTTCAAACCTGCTTTGGAGCAAACTGAATTCCTTGGGTATCCTTGCAAACTAATTTTATCTTCCCTGGGGGATATTCTGAACCTATTTCAAATCCATGCTGTTTGGCTGTGGTCATCACTAAGGCTGACCCTGAATGAAGGCTATTTCCAAGAGTGAGATTCAGGTTCCAGTACTGGGCCTAAACCAGTTCACCATAATATATCTTGTTGCCTCCCTTACCTGATATAGGTTGGCGAGGTGGTGGTTCGTTTTGATCAGAAATGGCTGGTTCACCCCTGGGTGGTCAACATCGTGGGCTGCTGCGGCCAGCAGTCCAAGCATGATATCCAGAGGCGTGAGGAAGCTGGCGAGCTGTTAAAAAATGGAGTTGGGAGACTGATTGGTGTGTTTCCCAAAATAGGCTAGCCTTTGTTTTCGCTAAATCACATGGAATGAATCATGGTATTAGTATCGTTTGGGCCTGTCATTCAGACCTTAACCTTCTGAAGCTGTCAGTAAGGTAACAGCCCCATGAAATTTCAGGAAAGAAGAAAGAACTGGGAGGAAAATAACTCAGCAACTCAAATTATGTAGCTCTTCCAGGTGGCCTCCTCTCCTGCTGCTACCCTTGTCGTGTGTTGCTGTCGTAATAGCACTGACTGCTGGCAACACTGCTCTCTGTGGTGGGAGGGGACAGGCAGAGTCTAAGTCAGCCTTGCTCCCAGGAAAGCTGTAAGTGAAGGAAACAGTTGAAGCCAAAGTGATGGGCACATTAAAAAAATCACTTTTGTATATCATTCAGCCAATATATCATTGCCACTTCTTTGAATATGAAATCAATAGTGGATTGAATTGCAAAATTTGCATATTTCTCCAATGTGTAATAGACTGAGGCAATGTGTGAGAAGCTGTCATTTTTTTTTTTTTTTTTGATTAGCTAAGGAAACAAGCAGGAAAATGGGAATCTAGCATTAACTTTAAATATACAACTGTGATATATTACAATTTTCAAATTACTTAAGGATTAAATAAAAAAAGCTTTAAGTTCTTTGGGATATTTTATAAGGATGAGGCATACCCAGTTTTGTCTTGGGAATGTCTGTATATTTAGTGGTTGATGTTAAAACTGATTGAACTAAACAGTGTCTTGGACTGAGGTATCATTTTCCAAAAACCCTAACAAAACTCATCCGATATGTTATACCAGCTAGGTTTTATATGGCTAAGAAATGTTTAGGTTTGGAGTAACCAGAATTATCATCATGTTTAAAATTTTTGATTAATACATTGCATCTGGGTATACTTTTCAGATGTCTTTGATGTACACGGGTTCTCTTGGGCTGGAATTGGGATGTCTAGTTGCCTCAGTAGGAAGTGGACTTGGGTCTTGAGGAGTTGTAATTCTACTTGCTGATCAAAAAACATGAGCTGGGAGACTTTTCCTAGAAAAATTCAGTGTGGTACTATGTGTGGCATAGTATCAAGGCAAAAGCACCTAACTTTTTGAATTGTTGAAGATATCTAAGATGCAGATTGTCATAGAGAGGGTTATTTTTGTCCTAATGCAGCCTTGCAAATATATAAATTATAAAGAAAATTTACTTTCTTTCGTGACTATTATACTTTCTTTCTTTCTTACTTTCATGATTTCAGAGCTGATACTGAAACTTTAAAAAATTTTTCTTTAAAAGATTTTTTTGATGTCAACCATTTTTTTAAAAAGTCTTTGTTGAATTTATTACAATATTGCTTCTGTTTTGTGTTTTGATTTTTTTTGGCTTCGAGGCATGTGGAAGCTTAGTTCCCCGACCAGGGATCAAACCTGAACTCTGCTTTGGAAGGCAAAATCCTAACCACTGGATAGCCAGAGAAGTCCGTGAACCCTTTATATAAGCAATTTGTATTCATGCTATAAAGGACTCATAACCCAGTTGCTCTGTTATGTCGGGTGATCTGGGGCCCCGCAGGCAGTTTACCTGGCGTTTCCAGATGGCCGGGGGGACAGTGGGCTTGCCTTACCTTTGGCTCCTTTAGGTAGCAGTGCATGGCCTGGGTGACATCGGCTGCATGAACAGCATTGTGATACGGGTTTTGGCTGTGGTAATCTTCTTGAACCATGACTAGGAGGTAAACAGATAACTCAATCAGCTAAAAACAAAACACAAAGGACACACGAGCTCAGACTTGTTGAAGTCTCCTTTGCTTAAAAATAGCGGCGACTCCCAAATGCGCAACATGGGGATGCCTTAGAAAGGAAGGTAGTTTGCCAGCTTGGCAGTTCTACTAGGTTGTTAGCGGAGAAGAGGGAGAGGGAGGAGGGAAGAAAGGCTAGAAGGATTTGTGAGGCCCTTGGGATTCCTCACCACCTTCATAAATCACCTCTTTTTGGCATTCATGAAGGCTCTCATTCATAGGCAAAATAAACATGTGGGAAAAGGACAACTTTATTTCACATTATAGTTTAATTAAGTTTGCTGCCATTTATGAATAATATGCCATAAAAGAAGCTTCCTTTTGAAAAGCCCTGCTCTCATCCAAAGATAGCTTTATCACTTAAATAACAAATACAGACCAGAGCAAACCTTGGGATTCTTCAGGTGGAAATTCACTGATCCAACTGAGGAATCCTTAGATTTATTTCTATCTTATTCAGATCAAATGATTATCTTTCATGCCCTTCCAATCTAAGGACCAGAGTGCTCTTGATACCACAGACATAATGCAATTTTGTTTGCAATTTACAGAAGCCACTTGCCGGTTTCAGCTGTTAACCAAGGCAATGCCTAAGATGCAATATATTCAGTGTGTATAGAACATCCTGATTTTTGAGTGTGGCCATATTCTCTCAGCCCAGCCTATGACTTTGGCTGTAGATTCTGGTGTTATTTCTGTCACTGACTCTAGCTTTTTCACGCATACTCTGGTGTGCACACATGCTCAAAGTATCTGCATTCTCCCTCTTTAGGCAAATTGAAATTATTTGGCTCCATTCATGGGGATTACTTCACTCAATCTCTCGGAACACAATTAGCTTGAGGTTATTTGTGTTTCTGGAATGAGCCTTGCTCTGGCTGGTTTCCAATAATCCTGTTGTGCCACATGTACCTTTTATTCAGCAGGTTTATCTTACTATTATATGTAAATCCTGGCTCTATTACTTATGTATATTGGGAAAGTTACTTAACCAAGTTTCCTTTATTTCCTCCTCTATAAAGTAGGGATAATAATAGCTTTGATCTCAAAGGCATACTGTAAGGATTAAACGGGTTAATATATGCAAGTTCTTAGAAGAGTTCCCAGCATGTGTAAACACCATAGAAGCCTGGTGGCTGCTGCTGCTGTTGTTATCATCATCACCATTATTTTCTTCTTGATGTATCAAGTCAGCTTTCAAATTCAAAACACTGCCACGTGGCAAGTCAAAGAAGTCAGGAACACACTAAGAGGCAGAGGGCAGTTATTTGGTGATTAAAAATGTGCCAAGGATGGCTCAGTGATAAAGACTCAGCTGTCAATGCAGGAGATGTGGGTTTGACCTCTGGTCTGTGAAGATTCCGCATGCAGCAGAGCAGCGAGGCCGGTGAGCCACAACCACTGAGCCGGTGCTCTGGAGGCTGCGGGCCACAACTACTGAACCCACGTGCAGCAACTGCTGAAGCCTATGGGCCCTGGAGCCCATGCTCTGCAACAAGAGAAGGCCTGGCACTCTAACTAGAGCAAAGCCTGAGCAGCAACAAAGACCCTCACAGCCAAAATAAATAAATAAATAAAAATATAAACAATGTGCCCTGGATAATTCACTGGAAGATACATAAGCATATACATAAAGTCAGATGAGAGCTGGGACTGCTTTTTGATGAAGAGTGATGGTGCAGTTGGGTGGAAAGATGGTGGGCTTTCAAATCCAACAGACCTGGCCCTGGATGGAGGCTCTGCCAATTACAATTTGTTGACCTTGAGCAAGTAACAAAACTTCTTTGTACTTCTCCTTATCCATGGGTCAAATATTGACAGCACCCAACTTGCAGAGTTACTGAAACTGTTAGAAATAACATACCCAAAACACTGCCTTCAATGTGTTATATACACAGTGAAAGTGAAAGTGAAGTTGCTCAGTCGTGTCTGACTCTTTGCGACCCCATGGACTGTAGCCTACCAGGCTCCTCTGTCCATGGGATTTTCCAGGCAATAGTACTGGAGTGGATTGCCATTTCCTTCTCCAGGGGATCGAACCCAGGTATCCCACATTGTAGACAGACGCTTTACCATCTGAGCCACCAGGGAAGTCCATATACACAGTAGTTCTCTTCTCATTAAAAAAAAAAGCCTATTGAATATTTCAACAACTCATGTCCAGAGTGGCATTATTTGAGGAGTACTTTGCTTGGGTTTTGTTAATATATGAGCAGATCAGTAACTTCTCTGACAGTTATCTGCTCTTGATGGTTGTCTTTACATTGTGGTTGTTTAGTTACTAGGTCATGTCCGACTCTTTTGTGACCCCATGGACTGTAAGCCCGCCAGGCTCCTCTGTTCATGGGATTTCCCAGGCAAGGATACTGGAGTGGATTGCCATCTCCTTCTCCAGGGAATCTTCCTGACACAGGGATTGAATCTGTGTCTTTGGCATTGCAGGCAGATTCTTTACTGTTGAACCATCAGCAAAGTCCCTGTCTTCACATAGCCTTTATATTTTAAGCCTAAGCATAACTAATATTTTTTCAACAATTTAAATAGATAAACTGTATTTTAAAATGAAGATGGATAATTTAAGACTAATATGAGGTCTTCATCTACCATGCTGTGGCTCTTACCACTTTACATTAAACAGTATTGTAGACTGCCATTATTCATGAGAAATGGAGTAGAAATGTGGAAAAAAGGACTTACCTAAAAATCTGTGTAAGGTCACCATATCTAACTTGAAGTGGTGAATGAGTCCATGGGTGTTGAAAAGGTGGCACAGCAATGTTACCAGGCTGTTTCCTATAGGAAAACAGTCAGCTGCTTTAATTCATTTTCATTACTATTAAAATATCAAGACAGACAATAGGATCCAAAATTTTTGTAATGAAAGTTCTCTGATAGGATCATTTCTTTTCCTCTTTAGATATGAAATTATCCAAGTACAAAGGATATTATTATGATGATCTGGTCCCAGGTTTTCTCTTATTGCACAAGAAAAATTAACTCAGACATTTCCCCAATACCACAGGCAATGAAAACATTAAGAGTTAAAAGGAATCTGCCTATAGCAGTACCAGGGGTACATACACACATGTGTGCATGTGTGTGTGTGTGTGTGTATGTGTTTGTATGGGTATTTAAAAAAATGCGCAGTTTAATGGCCACTGAAAATGTGTCTTAGGTTGGTTTCAAATGATTTTTACATATAGGGGTATCTAAGTCACCATATTTCCTATTCTTCCTTTGGAAAATCACTCAAGATGAGATTTGACCATGAGATACTTTGTAACTCAAGTCAGCAGAGGTGCAAAACTGAACCTACAATAACTAAGCATTCAAGAAATATTGTTCACTAGAGAATAAGGACTTTGAGTTTTAAAAGCATTGTAGGGTTTATGACGGAGAAGGCAATGGCATCCCACTCCAGTACTCTTGCCTGGAAAATCCCATGGATGGAGGAGCCTGGTGGGCTGCAGTCCATGGGGTCGCTAAGAGTCGGACACGACTAAGCGACTTCACTTTCACTTTTCACTTTCATGCACTGGAGAAGGAAATGGCAACCCACTCCAGTGTTCTTGCCTGGAGAATCCCAGGGACAGGGGAACCTGGTGGGCTGCCGTCTATGGGGTCACACAGAGTCGGACACGACTTAAGTGACTTAGCAGCAGCAGGTTTTATGAAAGACTGAAATGGACTAAGAAAAGGACTGGTATCTTAAATGGAAAACTATGCGTTGCTTAAGCACACTCATTTAGGGTATCTCATTCTCTGTGTTTTTATAGCTTTCATTATCTTTGAGCTATTTCACAAGAATCAAAATTTTAGATAACCAATATCATCGCAGACAATTCTTGTCTGTGTAAATGAAAATGAAATTAGAGGGAAATACAATTGATTTTCCCCTCCCAGTTTCCCAGCTATTGACAAATTCATTTCAGCCTTTCTTACTGCTTACATATATATGACTCTTTGAATTTTCCTTTGAACTAGCTGTAGCATTTTACTGAATCTGTAACTAATTTAATTAAATAAAATCATTGACATATTCATTTCATATTTTTGTGAGTTGTGATTATACTCTCTTTTTAATAAAGGGCATTGAACTAATTCTTTTGTTCTCGGTTAATTTCATGTGCTGGTCCCCATTTCTCAATTGACTTGAGCAAAGTGAGACGCAAGATTATGAGATACATCCCTATATGGTCTAGCTTTGACAGTGTAAAGCTCATTTTCAGGCTCCCCAGGTGGCGCTAGTGGTAAATAATCCGCCTGCTAATGCAGGAGATGTG
>NW_011494770.1:4931482-4942117 GCF_000754665.1 Bison bison bison
ATCTCACGGACAGAGGAGCCTGGAGGGTTACAGTCCATAGGGTCACAAAGAGTCAGACACTGCTGAAGAGACTTAGCACGCATGCACACAAAGCTCAGTTTCAGGGTCTGAGGCTGTATCTCTCTCCACTACATGTTGTTCGTCAGGAATAGAATGGTGAGGAAAATCTTCTGTAATGACTTAAAACACAAGCCTGGTATATGATGAGTGTGTGCGTGCTAAGTCACTTCAGTCGTGTCCGACTCTGTGCAACACTACGGACTGTAACACACCAGGCTCCTCTGACAATGGGATTCTCCAAGCAAGAATACTGGAGTGGGTTGCCATGTCCTCCTCCAGGGAATCTTCCCAACCCAGGGATCAAACCCTTGTCTCTTATGTCTCCTGCATTGGCAGGTGGGTTCTTTACCACTGGCACCACCTGGGAAGGCCATGGTAGATGATGGTTAGCATTAAATGTGATGTCTTTTACTGATTCCCTATTATCAGATTTGTTCGATGGGCAGTTAAAAATACAATAGGATCTTATTATTTGCTTAAGAGAAACCTCTATAGGCACAAGAATTTAAAAAGTGGAGCCAATAAGAATTTTACTTTTCCCTTCAGCTGCAATCTAAGCTTCTGTACTCTATCCTCAGCAATTATTTTCTTCTCATGATGCCAAGCATATCTGAACAATACTTGCAATGGAGCAGACTCACTCACTTAATAAAAGTGCAAAACCATTGGCTCCAGTAAGAGTCAGGACGGATCAGATATGCCTTTATGTTTCTAGTTTTCATCAACTAAGAACGAATGACCTCCTTTTGCATGTGGCTGAAGTATTACGCAAGGAAAGATCTAATCTGTGCTTTTTAAATGCTTTTGGAGTCATCAAGACCAGAAGGAAATTGTATTAAGATTTGAAGTCCAAATTCAACCCTTATTCTTCATCTGAACGAATTTCCCTTTGCCCTGGCCCTTCTAGGATGGCTGTAGATTTATGAACGTGGGAAAAGAAAGAAGTAAAGAATAACAGTGTTTAAAAATAAATTTTGTTTTTCACAAAATTAATCCCATTTTATGGTGTGTATTTTAGTGAAAATTCTTTTGGGTGACTTACCGTTTGTCAAGCGATCAAACAAGAAAATGTCAAAGTCCCACATTCCCACTTTGGAGAGCATGTGCTGAAAAGGCAAACAAAAAACACCACTCAGATGAATCATATTGGAGACCCAAACATTTACTTTGAGACACAGTGAATTAAAGAATTAAACAGTTGAAAATAGTAGCCTACTACTATCTATGTACAACTGGTTTGTAGTAAAACAAATCTTACTCCACTCCCTAATAATCACAGTGTTGAAGGGATAGGTTCTGGAATCAGACTGCCACATCCCATGACAGCCGCATGTCTTACTGGCTGTGGTACCTTGGGTAAATTGCTTAGCCTCTCTGTATTTCAGTTTTCTAATACATTACCATATGCAAAATAGATAGCCAATGGTAATTTGCTGTATGATTCAGGGAACTCAAACCCCTAGAGTGGTGGGATGGGAAGGGAGGTGGGAGGGGGGTGTAAGTGGGAGGGACCATCACCCATTATACCTATGGCTGATTCGTGTTGATGTTTGGCAGAAACCAACACAATGCTGTAAAGCAATTATCTAAAAGAAAAATAAAAAAAGAAACTATAGCTGATAATACTATTGCTTTGGAGGGCTGTTGTGAAGATTAAATAAGGCAATATACGTAAAGAGCTTAGAGCAGTGCATGTACACAGTACAACACACATGATAGATACAATTTTAACAGCTAAAATTGTAGTTAAAATTTTTAAATTGTTAAAATTGTAGTTTTATAGTCTCTACCTAGGGGAGGAGGTTTACAGTAAAGTTAAAAAAAAAAAAAAGAAATCTAGATGATTGATGAGCAAATTACTCTGCTCAGTGTGGACTAAATGTGAAATTAACCACTGTTACAGACAGGAAACTGAAGCGTAGGCAATTGAAAATATTGGGTAATTTAAAGACCTATCGTCCAATGTAGACTACTGAATAATCTTCCATTGCATGAATTATACCACGCTTCGCTTATCCATTCATTTCCTGGCACACATACGGGTTGTTTCCTCCTTTTGGGTCTTGTGAATAATGTTGCTATGAGTGTAGGTGTACAAATATCTGATTCAGTCCCTGTTTTCAAACCTTTGGTTATGTCTTTTTTTTCTTTGTGCTGTGCAGCATTTGGGATCTTATTAATAGTTCCCTGATCAGGGATCAAACCCGTGCCCCTTGCTTTGGGAGCACAGAGTCTTAGCCACTGGCCCACCTTTCTTTTGAACAATACCTCCTGCTTAGAGTTAGATGGTGTCAGAGTTGTAGTCGCTGACTCTACCCTCACTGTAGCTCCAGTGGCTGCCTTCCTCTCTTCTCATGGGCTCTGCTTCTGCTAAGGACCAGCTCTTTCCCCACCTCCCGTTGAGTGGTCTCCCCGTGTTTTATGATAAAATCCAAAGGCCTCATCATGGCACACAAAGACTTCACAACAGCATCAGGAAATAAAGGGACAGTAGGTTTTGGGTGAAGTCCAGTTTAAGTGCTCTTTTAATCCAGGTCACCCAGTTCTAAAGGCAGAGCTAAATTTGATCTCTGATATCCCGATTTCCAGCCTGTTGGTTCTTCCTATATCTCAGTGTCGTCTTTCTTGGGAGATGGCTGCTGAGAGGCGTGGCATCCATGAGAACGCTGTCAGATGCTCCAGTGCTGGGAGCTTAGCTTTGCTCTCCTTCTGGAGCTTCTCTGGTGGTTCAGAGAGTAAAGAAGCTGCCTGCAAGGCAGGAGCCTTGGGTTTGATCCTTGGGTAAGAAAGATCTCCTGGAGAAGGGAATGGCTACCCACTTCACTATTCTTTCCTGGCTCCTGCCTTGCAGGAAGATTCTTTACACTCTGAGCCACCAGAGTGGATTGCAAAGACCCCATGGACTGCAGCCCACCAGGCTTCTCTGTTTATGAGATTTTTCCAGACAAGGATACTGGAGTGGGTTGCCATTTCCTTCTCCAGGAAATTTTCCCAACCCAGGGATCGAAACCAGGTCTTCTGCACTGCAGGCAGATTCTTTACCAACTGAGCTACAAGGGAAACCCTTGTTTTCCTAAGTGTTGTGCAAAAATGTTTTGCACATTTATAAAAATAAAAATAGCTAGCATGTGCTAGATATGAGTCTATTAAGCATGTAAACATGCTTTACTTTATTTGGTCTTTGTGCCACCCCTATGAGGAGAGTGCTTCTATTAACCTCACTTTATATTAATATATAAGGGAAAAGCCCAGATGTGTTGAGTAACTATTGAGAGGCACAGAGCTCCTCAGGGCCCCGAAGTAGGACTTAAAGTGAGGTGCTACCAGTGGAGGTAGGGGAGGTGGGAGGGTGGGGGGAGGCACATCCTCTTAGCCACTGGGCTGGTACGAAGTGACCGAGGGGTAACTAGCTCACCCTTGCTTGTCCAAGGTAGTCTTCATCCAACAGGTGGAGAGGGGCTTGTGGTATAATTCCACGAAGCAGCCTTGATGCATGGAAGTATCTCTGAAAGCTTAACAGTCTTTTCACCTTTTTCTTGGTGCCAATTTCCCCTGAGTGTGTTGTATCTGTGGAAAGCAATCAAATTCCGAAGTTATACATTTAAAAAGCCCTATTTTCTCCACTCTGTAAAAATAGAGTGCATTATAAAGGAGAGAATCCCAAGAGATGCTCTCAACGCTTTCTTAAATAGAGACCATGTAACTCTGCATTTGAAATTCTTTTAGAACAAGAAGGATATTTCTGATATGTTACATTCATTAAAAGGAGATATTTCTGACTAATTTTGGAAGACATGAATGTGAATTAAAAACCTCATTTTCTTAACAACGTTAGTAAACTTAGTAAATTTACACACTTCTGTATGCAGAACAGTTAAAGAACAGTCATGCTTTTTTATTCTTCTATATTGGAATGGAGGTTCCAGAATTTAGAACAGGTTCTCATCCTACAGGCTCTGTAGTCTGATGAAATCCGTCACCTGAATTAGAAGAGTTGAGAATACACTAGCTTGGACACGAGGAAAGGTTTCCTAATGTCCCAGGAACATCGTCAGCAAAGGAATTAAAACTCTCAGCACAAGAGTGACCTAGATTCTCATGACATGAAGCAAAAAGGGTGTTTATTTTCTGATAGAGTATATTCTCTTTCACTGGTGGCCATAAAAATCTGATCCTGTCAGTAGAGATCTTTTAATACTTCTGTCACATGTGCCTTTTAAAACTTGACTGTTGACTGTCCAGAAATACTCCAAGCACATTATTTGAATGTCTGTCAAGGTAGGTCTCATCTCAGATGAAATTCAATGAATCACTCAGCCACATGAGTGATGTCTGCTGCCAAATTTAGATCTGGAGTCAACTGAATGGTCCTAGTAGGAAAACATACAGTTCATACATAAAGAAATTTTGGTTCCCCTCATGCCTCTTCCCATGTCCCCTTTTCCTCTATAGAACTCAAAATCACAGTGGATATTGGAAGAGAGGAATAGATGGAAAATGACCCTTTTACAATGTGGCGCTCCCCAAGGTCAGGGGATGACCAAAATCAGAAAGTTACTTGGGTTTATTATGCATGCAAAGACTTAACTCAGGGCACACAACACCCACTGCTTTTTGGAAATGCCACCTGATTTAAAATTCTTTTTATTTTCAATTGGTTTTAGATTTCATGTGTGGGGAGATGTAAACAAGACCATAAGGAGATAAGAGCAGTAAACTGAAGTTGGGAGCTTAGGTGCACATCAATATTGAATGTGGGCTCAGTTCTACTGATAGGTTCTCACTCATTTCTGTTTATCAATCAAAGTACAGGTTAAAGAGGTTCATTCGTTAAAAAATGTTTTGAGGTAATTTTCTGATGGTCCAGTGGTTGGGATTTGGCATTTTCACTGGCAAGGTCTGGTTTGATCCCTGGTTGGGGAAATAAGATCCTGCAACGAGTAGAATGAGGCCGCAAAAAAAAAAAAAAATGTTTTGAGTGTTACTAAATGTTACTAAGGGACAGGCACTGTTCCAGATGCTTGGTGAGATCTTTCAGTTCTAGGTCCTCTAGTGAGCAAAACAAAGACCCCCATCTTCAAGAAGCTTGCATTCTAGCCAAGGGAGATATAAAATAAGCAATAAACAAAAAAGAAGTAATTTATAAAAATGAGTTAGAAGCTGGTATGTGCAATGGGGGAAGAAAGGAAAGCAAGGGACAAAGGATCAGGAGTTCTGTGTTGGGATAGCCAAGGTTGCCCTCATTAGAGGCTACGATTTGATCAAAACTTGGAGTACATGAAGGAGCTGACCAAGCAGGTATCTGGGGAAAAGCCTTTCTTACAGAGGTACCAGCTCAACTAATTCCAAAGTGGGAGTGAGGCTGGGATGCTGGCATGTAGAGAGAGAGAAAAAGAGGAGAAAGAGATGTGTTCATAGAGCAAAGTGGAGGTGTGTGTGAGAATTTTACTCTGAAAGCCATTGTAACAACTTGGGCTCTACTCTCAGTAAAACATGGAACCACTGCAAAGTTTTGAGAGGAAGAGTAATATGGAAACACAGCATTTAAAAAGGGTCACTGTGGCCTCTGTATTAAGAAAAGATTGTAGCAGCAAACTTTTGATGCAGTGAGATCTGTTACAGCCCTACTGGAATAATCTTGGCAAGAAATGATGATTTGGTTAGACCATAGGGGTAGCCATGGAGAGAGTTGACATGGGGGGATTCTGAATACATTTTGAATATATTTTCAAGTTTTTGGCCTGAATAACTGGGGGAATGGAGCTGCCATCATCTGAGATGGGGAAGGCTGCAGATGGAACAGGTGTGGGGTGGATTTCAGCTTGATAGGTGTTGAATTTGGATGTCTATTGGAAATTCAGGTGAAGATGTCTAGTAGAAATAAGTGGATATAAAATCCAGAGCTTGGGGGAGAAGACTGGGTTTGAGAAATACATTTGGGAGTGGTCAGATGAGATTAACCTAGGGACTGTGAGTGCAGCACTCACAGTCAAAGTTCATTGAACTGTGCCCTTAAACAAGCACATTTTGTTGTGTGCTTATAAGCAACAATATCCAGTAGCTACAAGCACATTTAGCATGCACATTTTGTTATTTAAATAGAATTTATCGCTAAAAGGAGCCCGATAACCTTGGTGCAATGTGTGAACCTAAGACTGGGGCAGGCAGAGTACAAGATGAACTGTGACTTCTTGTAATGCCGAAAAATAAGGGAGAGTTCAAAAAATGACGGGCTCGTAGAAAAATGACAGAGGAGACAATGTGAAGGGGGTCTTTCTGAGCAAATATGCAAAAATTTGAAACTCAGCATGAATAACAGGAGAGTGGATTATAAATCACTGACTAAAAAAAAAAAGACTCCACCAGCCCATAGTAAGGACGTGCGTAAATAAGTAAATAAGGGAAGAGAAAGCTCTGACCAATAAGGTGGAAGAAACAATGAGTTATTAGTAATAGCAACCTTTATAGTAATAACTGATTCAGGCCAAAATCATTAATAGATAATAAAATTAAGTACAAGTTTAAAAAGCAACAGGATAATTACATAGTATCAAAGTACCTTTTCACAGGTGACATTAATCCAAAAGGAAAACATGGATAGTTTTCTAGTGGACAAATGTATAGGAGGTACCATCTTCACTAACTATTCAACTTCAGCATCACTTGTCATAGGAGGAGCTGATATCTTACTCTGCCTGACGTAATTCACTGAGGACACAACATCACCTGTGCAGTGGTCCTGCCCCGAGGTACATCCCACCCCTCCAAAGAGGTAACATCAGGAAAACCCAAACTGAAGCATATTCTTCAAGTAAACAATCTGTCCGAACTCTTTTAAAAAATTAATTAATTGGAGAATAACTGCTTTACAATATTGTGTTGGCTTTTGCCATACAGCAACACAAATCAGCCACAGGTATATACATGCCCCTGCTTAAACTCTTAAAAAATATCAACTTCATAAAAGACAAAGAGAACCCAGGTATTGTTTCATAATAATGGATACACAGATAACAGTGTGCTTAATGCAATGCACGGCTCTGAACTGGATCCTGGATCAAAAAAAACAATTCCATAAATGACATTAGTAGGACAATTTCTAAAACTGGGATATGGACTTCTATATGAGATAATAATATCCTATCTATAAATGCCTTGACTTTGACAATTGAACTGTGGTTACATGGAAGAATCCCTTGTTCTTAGAAAATACATGTTGAAATATTTAGGGATAAAGGGGCATGATGTGTACAACAACTTCTCAAGTGATTATGAAGAAAGTAGCAGCGAGGCAAATAAAGCAAAATACAACTGGTGCATCTGGGTAAAGGGACTACGAATGTTCTTTGTTTCATTTGCACAAATTCCCTATAATTCTGACATTATTATATAATAAAGAGTCTAAGAAGAGAAAGAATGGGAAGGGACAAATCTGACATAATGACATGGAGTATATTCAGCTTTCAAGGAGTTTTGCCACGTTTGGGAGCAAAGAAATGTGGTGATATTTCTAAAAAAAAAAAAAAAAGAAATGTGGTGATATTTCTATATTGAACTATATAGAATGAAATAAAGTGTGTTGGTAAATAAATGAAATTAATTATTTCTGTGTTACGTATAAACCTGAAAGGAAATATCCGTACAGTGGTCTCTTCCTTTTTTTGGTAGTCTATGAAAATCCTCCCATTCTAAAATACTAGAAGAAAATCTCCCTTGTGGCTGATAGCATGCCTGTGTTTATATAATAGAATCAGAAGCAAACAATTTAAGCTTGGATTATGGAAATATGACACAAACGTAGCAAATTGAAATTATGGATTGTTTCTTGGTAAACTTCCATTCACCTTTCCATGTGAGATATTTTAAGTGGATTCGTAGCTTGTTACATAGATAATGACACTTGTTACATACAGTAAATACAGGTGGTAAGAGATAATTTCTGGTCACCAAAATTATCATTTTGACTAAAATATTGCTAATCTCCTGTTGCTATGAGCTGAGAAGCCATTTTTGCCTTAAAGAAAAGAGGAAAACAGCAAGACTCTCTCATTTTTTTACCCTTGTAGTCAAAATGGTGATAGTCTATTAACATGACAATGTGGATCTCTTTCAATTTTTATTTTCATTTTTGATATTTTTTGTTCTTAATTTTTATTTTGAAAATATTATGTTAAAAATAAAATATCTTAATTACTAAATTATTTGGTACCTTCTAAAATTTTGCAGCTGAGGTAAGGGCCTCACTTGCCCCAGCCTAGTTTTGGCCCTGTCTTGCATCTTTGCAGCAGAAGCTCAAATAATGTGAAAAATGTTAAATATTAAAATAAATCTATACATAAAACCTTCTCATAGTTAATTTTTTATGGTAGTGTGTAGGTTAAAAAATACATTAATAGCATATAACATCATTCATCATGATGTTGAATGTTTTGAATGTTGATGTCAATGTTTTGGAATCATTTGGTTTAATGTGTATTCTTTATTTGTGCAAATTCTTACTTACTGTCTGAGATGGGCAGGTAGGTATCTGCCAAGATACAGTATTTGTTGGTGGCCAATATTTTCTAAAATACAAAGGCATGTCATAAGTATCCATATAGCACTGCTCTCTGAGTTCTTTAATATATGAGAGAATAATTCAGAAGTGATACTGGGTGAACATTTATGAAAATGATAAAGTTTCATTTTCTTACATGAGGACATTCATAAAGCTAAATGAAAAAAATCTTTAAGGTAGCTCTCTTGAAGAGATTCAATAATGAAAGAAAATAAATTTATTTTAAAATAATGTTAATAACTTATTTATCAACTGTCATTTAGGGAGCACTTTGTGCTGTGAGATAATAGAATAGAAAACTAGGATATAAACTGAAAGTATAGTTGGGAGAAAAAATTCATATAAAGAACAACCTGTGAATAAATCACCATGCTGTATAATAATCCTAGGCATTGGCTTTGGAAGCGTTGATATGTGTTATACTGTTATTAAATAAGACCTGAAACATTTATTTCCAAAAGGACTTTCAGTGAGTAGCATATTTTTGTTTTGATTATTAGGAGTACAGTGATAGGCATTTCTGGACAGAAATTTAAATGATTGGCTAGGCTAAATTTGGAAGATAGCTTCATTAAAATCAGGCTTCCCTGGTGGCTCAGATGGTAGGTAGAGACTCTGCCTGCAGTGCAGGACACCTGAGTTCGATCCCTAGGTTGAGAAGATACCTTGGAGAAGGGAACAGAAACCCACTCCAGGATTCTTGCCTGAAGAATCCCCATGGACAGAGGAGCCTGGCGGGCTACAGTCCATGGGGTCGCAAGGAGTTGGACACGACACTTTCAGTTAAAATCAGCTTGCAAAATTTTAAAGAATCTTAACAAAATGTGTAATAATAAAATACTGGGTTTATTTAATACTTCTATAGAATTAAAAAACTTGATTTAAAGGCATTCACAGCTATCCTAATGGTGCTTTCTGTTTGGATTTTGTAGTTTAATGGGCTATGGGTCCCCATATTCTCATTTGGAAGTTACAAAACATTGCTCCAGAAGGTCTCACTGCCTAATCTATGTACGCGTTGACTCTGACTGTGAAAGTCGTTTTCTGCTTGCTTGTTCTCTTACAAATTTCACAAATTGTACATATTAACACATTTCTGCACTATTTAGACACTAATTTTAGGGTTATGAAGTTTATATTGGCACTGCTCATATGGTAATTTTCAAATTTCACAAGCTGGGATTGGCTTAAGTGCAAAAAAATGTTAATAAAAATTATTTTCATTTTGAGTACCTTCTCTATGGCATCTTCTCTTTACAGGGGCTGATACATTTTGGTACTAGGAGAAATCTTAAACCTAGAAATAATATCTGGGGTTAAAAAAAGCTATAAGTTCACCTATATGATGAGGGTGTTTCTGTCAACTGTATACATAGTTCCTCCAACAATGTCTGTATCCACTATTAGGTTTAAAAAGCCCATTTGGGTTTTCCACACCATCTTACAGAAAAACTTGAACGGCCTTTTTGGCCAACCCAATATTTCCAGAATTTGAATAATTAGTAATTGGTACAGAGGTAGCTCAGGTGGTTCTGAGAACAAAGAATGCTTTATGTTTAAGTGGGAACTTGCTTCTAGCAAACATGGAGACTTGACTTCATAAATTTAACATCAATACTTTCAGAGAACTAATTCTACTGAATATTTAAAATAATATTATTAATAAATTACATAATCTGATAATTTTTGTACTAATAAGTGAGAAATAGATTTAAGGCCCTAGATCTGATAGACAGAGTGCCTGATGAACTATGGAATGAGGTTTGTGACATTGTATAGGAGACAGGGATCAAGACCATCCCCATGGAAAAGAAATGCAAAAAAGCAAAATGGCTGTCTGGGGAGGCCTTACAAATAGCTGTGAAAAGAAGAGAAGCGAAAAGCAAAGGAGAAAAGGAAAGATATAAACATCTGAATGCAGAGTTCCAAAGAATAGCAAGAAGAGATAAGAAAGCCTTCTTCAGCGATCAATGCAAAGAAATAGAGGAAAACAACAGAATGGGAAAGACTAGGGACTG
>NW_011494770.1:4942217-4966219 GCF_000754665.1 Bison bison bison
CAGAATGGGAAAGACTAGGGATCTCTTCAAGAAAATCAGAGATACCAAAGGAACATTTCATGCAAAGATGAGCTCGATAAAGGACAGAAATGGTATGGACCTAACAGAAGCAGAAGATATTAAGAAGAGATGGCAAGAATACACAGAAGAACTGTACAAAAAAGATCTTCCTGACCCAGATAATCACGATGGTGCGATCACTGACCTAGAGCCAGACATCCTAGAATGTGAAGTCAAGTGGGCGTTAGAAAGCATCATTACGAACAAAGCTAGTGGAGGTGATGGAATTCCAGTTGAGCTATTCCAAATCCTGAAAGATGATGCTGTGAAAGTGCTGCACTCAATATGCCAGCAAATTTGGAAAACTCAGCAGTGGCCACAGAATTGGAAAAGGTCAGTTTTCATTCCAATCCCAAAGAAAGGCAATGCCAAAGAATGCTCAAACTACCGCATAATTGCACTCATCCCACATGCTAGTAAAGTAATGCTCAAAATTCTCCAAGCCAGGCTTCAGCAATATGTGAACGATGAACATCCTGATGTTCGAACTGGTTTTAGAAAAGGCAGAGGAACCAGAGATCAAATTGCCAACATTGGCTGGATCATGGAAAAAGCAAGAGAGTTCCAGAAAAACATCTATTTGTGCTTTATTGACTATGCCAAAGCCTTTGACTGTGTGGATCACAATAAACTGTGGAAAATTCTGAAAGAGATGCGAATACCAGAACACCTGGTCTGCCTCTTGAGAAATTTGTATGCAGGTCAGGAAGCAACAGTTAGAACTGGACATGGAACAACAGACTGGTTCCAAATAGGAAAAGGAGTTCGTCA
Source organism: Bison bison bison (assembly GCF_000754665.1). Classification (NCBI taxonomy): domain Eukaryota; kingdom Metazoa; phylum Chordata; class Mammalia; order Artiodactyla; family Bovidae; genus Bison; species Bison bison. Next base: position 4,943,049 of record NW_011494770.1, read on the forward strand.
AGGCTGTATATTGTCACCCTGTTTATTTAACTTCTATGCAGAGTACATCATGAGAAACGCTGGACTGGAAGAAACACAAGCTGGAATCAAGATTGCCAGGAGAAATACCAATAACCTCAGATATGCAGATGACACCACCCTTATGGCAGAGAGTGAAGAGGAACTAAAAATCCTCTTGATGAAAGTGAAAGTGGAGAGTGAAAAAGTTGGCTTAAAGCTCAACATTCAGAAAACGAAGATCATGGCATCCGGTCCCACCACTTCATGGGAAATAGATGGGGAAACAGTGGAAACAGTGTCAGACTTTATTTTTCTGGGCTCCAAAATCACTGCAGATGGTGACTGCAACCATGAAATTAAAAGATGCTTACTCCTTGGAAGGAAAGTTATGACCAACCTAGATAGCATATTCAAAAGCAGAGACATTACTTTGCCAACAAAGGCCCATCTAGTCAAGGCTATGGCTTTTCCTGTGGTCATGTATGGATATGAGAGTTGGACTGTGAAGAAGGCTGAGCACCAAAGAATTGATGCTTTTGAACTGTGGTGTTGGAGAAGACTTTTGAGAGTCCCTTGGACTGCAAGGAGATCCAACCAGTCCATTCTGAAGGAGATCAGACCTGGGATTTCTTTGGAAGGAAGATGCTAAAGCTGAAACTCCAGTACTTTGGCCACCTCATGCGAAGAGTTGACTCATTGGAAAAGACTCTGATGCTGGGAGGGATTGGGGGCAAGAGGAGAAGGGGACGACAGAGGATGAGATGGCTGGATGGCATCACTGACTCGATGGACGTGAGTCTGAGTGAACTCCGGGAGTTGGTGATGGACAGGTAGGCCTGGCGTGCTGCGATTCATGGGGTCACAAAGAGTCAGACACGACTGAGCGACTGATCTGATCTGATAATTATTATATAATTATATAATCACTATGTTATAATAATTATAATGAAATTCCTTGCTGAGTTAGTGGCTATTCAAATACTTTTCATATTTTTCTCTTACAGAATTTTAATATGTCTTGTACTAAAGAGATATTGGTATAAACTTATTACTCCTCAAGGTTAGAAAGCATCTTATCAAATGTTGTAACTCCTTGTATCTAGTGTATAATCTTGCTAATAGTGGAAGCCCCATACAAAGTTTGTTGTTGTAATTTGAATCCATTCTTTCAATTAGTTTATAGAAACATCATTATCAAGTACCATTTAAAATAACAAGCTGATTTGTAAAGTGTACGATCCTAAAACTTACATTTATACACTAGCTTTTGAAATCATCTTCTCAACCCCCCACATGCAGTTCCAGAGACCAGGTGCTCCTGCCGCTGCCATTCCTGTGACTGACCTCCACCTGAACACTGTGCCCTGTGTGATAGCAAATTTACTCTCATTTACACATTTGACTTTCTTACTAGACGATAAGGTCTCAGAGGCCAGATTCCTGTAGTTTTCTTTGAAATTTCACATTATCCTGCAGCATATAGGTGTTAAATATATGATGATGGAATTAAATAATTTTGCTGTATCTGTGCTCTAGTTCTGAGTTCAAGAATGATAAGCCTTGGAGAAATCAGGTTGAAATTCTAGTTTTAAATATGTGGTTTTAAAAAAGATGAAAAAAGCTAATTAATGTGATTTTAGGAGTCCTGAAACACAAATAGCAGGTTTACAGTATAACACTTCTTTTGTATAGCCAATTCTCACCATTTTAGGATTTAGGATTCCTGCAAAGTTGGAAGGTTAGTAGAGTTATCCAGGATGGCAATTTTCTTGAAAGCATTCATGAGGGTTTTAAGATTGAAACAACCTATGCTATGGTGCAGTTGCCCTATAGATAAAATTTTTAAGTAGACTAATGAAAAAAAACCAGTAAAGAGATAATATGTAGAAAATAATATCAATGTATTTAAAAAATGTATAATATGGACTTCTAGTTTTCTTGACAAAGTGCTAAATGAGACTAGTGCTCACTTCAACCTACAATTGAAGTATTAAAGACTTCAATCTATTTTCATGTGCTTTTAGGAAATTTCATGGGCTTCCCAGGTGGCACTAGTGGTAAAGAGCCCACCTGTCAATGCAGGAGATGGAAGAGATGCGGGCTGAGTCCCTGGGTTTGGAAGATCCCCTGGAGTAGGAAATGGCAACCTGCTCCAGTATTCTTGCCTGGAAAATTTCATGGGCAGAGAAGCCCGGTGGGTTACTGTCCACATGGTCACAAAGAGACAGACATGACTGAGCGACTGAACACAATACACAGCAAATCTCATAATTTATAATTCAGGCTGGGCTGTAATGGCTTTAGTCAAATCCCAGCTTTCACAGATTAGTATCTCTAGACTTTAAAGTCTCCATTTCTTCATAAAAGAACCAGATGCCAAGAAATCTTTAAAATATAACAACAATATTATGATATTGATACATGATATATATAGAAAGCCCTAAAGACTCCATCAAAAAACTCTTTGAATAATTTATATTAGTGAAGTTGTCAGATAAAAAATGAATACACGAAGATCTGTTGCCTTTCTATACACTAATAACAAACTATCAGAATGAGAAATTAAGAAAATGACCCCAGATACAATTACATTAAAAAGAATAAAATGCTGAGGAATAGATTTAACCAAGGAGGTGAAAGATCTGTATACTAAAAACTATAAGACATTAATAAAAAAATTGAAGACAAATAAATGGAAGAATATTCTGTGCTCATCAATTAGAAGAATTAATATTGTAAAAAATTCTACCCAAAATATCCTACAGGTTCAATGCAATTCCTATCAAAATTCCAGTGACATCCTCCATGGAAATAGAACAAATAATCCAAACATTTTCATGGTACCACAAAAGAACCTAGATAACCAAAACATCCTTGACAAAGAAGAACCAATCTGGAGGCATCACACTGGCTGATTTTAAACTATTTTACAAAGCTATAGTAATTGCATAGTATGATATTGGCATGAAAACAGACAAATAGATCAGTGGAATAGAATAGAGAGCTCAGAAATAAACCCTTCGTATACATGGTCAATAAATTTATGACAAAGGAGCTAAAGGTATATAATAGGGAAAAGAGTCTCTTCAATAAATGGTGTCACCATTTGTAACAACATGAATGGACTTTGAGGGCATTATCTAAGTGAAAAAAGATCAGTCAGAGAATGACAAACACCATATAATCTCTCTTATATGTGGAATCTAATCTGGGTCATAAATACAGAGAACAGATTGGTGGTTGCCAGAGATGGGGGTAGGGGTGACCAAAATGGATGAAGAGGGTATTAAATATTTTAAAAAGGAGAGGAACAGAAAAGAGAATACTATGTCTATTCTGGTCTTTCAAAAGTCATCAGTGGTCATAAATGACCATATTCGTTTATTTTTCCTGTTCATATTACCAGCAGTCAGAAAATAGCACTTAGAAACTAAGGACAAAGACATTACTTGTCCTATAATATCAAGTGTGGAGACTGTCCTCACATGGGTTGATATTTAAGACAAAGTCAGTACAAATGAGCTCTGAAATCCTAGAGCAATTTGATTGAGTTAAAATAGAAATGAAATTCCTTAGCATCTGGGGAATTTTCTAAGGTCTTTAACAGGATAATAAGAAAATCAGTTGTGATATCCAAAAACAAACAAAAATGCATACAACATAACATTAACAATAACAAAATCACCAAAAAATGAGGAAAGGAACAAAAAGAAAACAAGCCTAAACCAAAAGAAAACTCATCATTGCCTTAAAATTTAACTTGAAGTTGGAAAATCAATTTGAGTTAAAAGGAACTAAGTTATTTTAAGTTTCCTAAATGCAGGTTCTGTACAGAGATGTAGTAAAGCCCCATGTCATTAGTTCTTCTATGTACAACAAATACTCACGACTTCTTGATGGCTGTCACTTGAAGAAGAGCTATGCTTCAACACTGCCATTGAGTGGGAGGAAGTGGAGGAAGAGGAGTTTTTAAGGCAAAGAGAATTGTTTCTCTAGTTCTACTTTTTAACATTTACTTTTTTAAATTGCCATTTCTCTTTTATGCTCTTGACAGTGAAGAGAAAACCAATATGGCTGCTATGAGTCATAGAACAGAATGAACTCTTTCCTCAGTTCACCGTATCCACACCTGCTGCCTCGCCTTTAGAAAACGTGCTCAGGAAGTGTTTAAGAGGGTCAAAATCCTTGTCCTCCTCAACCATCCAATGAACTGGTTTATGGTAAAATGTGCTGTTTCTAGTCTATTATTTTGCCTACCCCAAAATCCACTTCAACACATGGATTATGAATCTCTAACTTCCGGGGTTCAGGGATAGTTGAAAAACGATTTCCTTTTTGTAAGGAAGGAAAAGCCTTTAAAAATAAGCTCTTAAGATTTCTCTGGGCAACAGAGAGGTTTTTCAAAATCTCAGTTTGAATGAAATTTAAATGAATTAGTAAGCATCAAATTTCTTTAGTTTAAAAGGAGAAATATGTGCCAGGCACAATGTGGTTTTATTGAACTCTCCGGCTTCTCAGTGTTTGAAATGTTTAGCAAATCCCAAGTTTTGAGGGCAATGGTTTGTGGTGAGCAAATTGAGGTGACCAAACTTTCAGTTGATTCTAAGTCTCCAGAGGTTTAAAAACTGTTGCGTTAACTCTCTAGTTCCCAGCATATATTTAAAATAAGTGTGGTCTTTTATCGGAGTTAAGTGTTTGAATTGTTGTATTTCACTATAAAAATTCCAGATGTGTGTTGTAATATACATCTGCTCCTTGCCGTTCACTCTGTCTGCTCATTCTACACCCCCACCCCGGGAGAGTGGAGTAATCCTCTGAATGTCTCCAGTTGTCCCCTCCAATGTCTCTCACCTACCACTGACAGATTTATTTCTCAAGCACGACGCCTACCATGTTAGCCCCCCTGCTTCAAATTCTTCAGTGGCTCCCCAATGTCTACATAGTTATATTTATACTATTTTTATGGTATTTATGGTCCTTTACAATGTTGATGCCAACTTATTTTCCCATTTTTATCTCCCACCAGTCCCCTTGCAAATAGATAGGTCTCTGTTCTGGCTGCTTTTTTCCCCCTCCCAAGTCCCTCAAGCTTCTGTATGATTCCCATACTTCTCAGCTGATTACTCAATTGATTACTATCTCCATCTATCAAAATGCCATTAACCCTTCAATAGCCCACCTCAAATAATTCCTCCTCATTTCCCAGTCAGATGCATTCAGATCTTCTGTGAGTCCCTCTAATGCTTTGCAGTTGGGATTGGAATAACCAGTGTTCTTAGCTCTCCTGCCCGTTGCTGCACACACTACTATAAGCCCTATTAGAGTAGGACCACGTGGGTGCCGATAGTGGTAAAGAATCCGCTAGCCAGTGCATGAGATGCAAGAGACATGGGTTTGATCCCTGGGTCAGGAAGGTCCCGTGGAGTGGGAGGTGGCAACTCACTTCAGTATTCTTCCCTGGAAAATCCCATGGACAGAGGAGCCTGGCGGGCTGCTGTCCATGGGGTCTCAAAGAGTCGGATATGATTGAGCACACACACACATCTGTATAGTGTGGTGGCTGGCTTAAAAGGTGCTCACTGAACAAGGGAATGAAGGGATAGGTGATTATTTATTATTATTTTTAACCATTAAAAAAATCAAAGTATAGTTGATTTACAAGGTTGTGTTAGTTTCAGGTGTTCAGCGAAGTGATTCAGTTAGACACATATTACATATCTCTACCCTTCTTTCAGATTGTTTTCTACTTAGATTATTATAGGACACTGAAGATCTGTGCTATAGCTCCCTGTGCTATACACACAGGTCCTTGTTGGCTATCTCTTTTATACATAGTAGTGTATATATATTAATCCCAAATTCATACTTTCTCTCTCCTGGTCCCCTCTCACCCTACCTCCTTTGGTAACCATAAATTTGCTTTCTATGTCTGTGAATTTATTTCTATTTTGTAAATAAGTTCATTTATATCAGTTTTTAAGATTCCACATGTAAGTGCTATCATATGATATTTGTCTTTCTCTTTCTGACTTATTTCATTTGATATGATTAACTCTAGGTCTATTCATGTTGCTGTAAATGGCATTATTTCATTCTTTTTGATGGCTGAGTAATAATCTATTGTGTATGTATATATATATACATATTCTTTTAAAAAATATTTATTTTTAATTGATGGATAATTGCTTTACAATAGTGTGTTGGTTTCTGATTCATCAACATGAATCAGCCATAGGTATAGATATGTCCCCTCCCTCTCGAACCCCCTTCCCACCTCCCACCCCATCCCACCCCTCTAGGTTGTCACAGAACATTCTTTCTGGAGTAAGGTGATTATTGGTTGAGGTAGAAACTTTTTCTTTTTCCTACCTCCTGTAGCACATTATTTTCCTCATGATGCATACATACCTCCACAGAACTGATAGTAAGAATGAATTGTCTGGAGCAGACAAGATTCATTCATTTTATACAACAGATTACAGGGTAATCTCCTGTGTAGAAGAACTTGAACTTCTTTTTCTTTTGGAATTTGTAGGATTTTTGAAAACATTGTAAATATATCTTTAGAATGGTTGTATATTAGTACTAAGTGTATCCATCAGCAGAGACCTGGGTAGGAATGTGGACCTCCAAAAATTTTCAGAAAAGGATCCTTTATGTTTTATCTTTGGAAAGGAAGTTCATTGTGAGTGAATTCCTTTCTTTTTATGGGTTATAATGGATGCTTGAGTCACAGTCCACCTGAGTGAATCCTCCGATTTAATGGATTAAATCAAGTGGGTATTATGTGTAGTTGGAATATAGCTCTTTAAATGCAAACACCCCCCTAGTTCAGTAGAGCTTGAGATTTTACCTGCACTTTGAGATTTGTCTCTTATGGCCCAAGGCTCTCTGGGTTATAGTGGCATCTTAGGTGTAATCATACGTGTAACACCATTAAGGAACAAATTCCCACTGAGACTCATACCATTCATGGGTCAAGGAAAGTATAGATTTGCACACTGAGTTAGAGAAGAGAGAAGTAATTTTTAGATGATTATTCTGGTGTCAACTTGCATGAGTACCTGAACTGTCCTCAAAGATATAACTGATGGATTTAATCTAGAACAAGCACCCCTGGCCTTCTATTCCATTTATTCTATCTATAGCAAAAACAGGGCTTGGGGCCAGGGGCTGATGGGACTAAGAAATATTGAGCACCTATGAGACAGTTTACATTTGCCATTTTATTTGATTTTTTCAAAAAAGTGGGTACTGTGAAGTCAGTATTACTAGGTACTTTCTACAGATGAAGCAACAGATTTTTAGAAAAGTTTACTAAATGTTTCACAACAGATAACAGGGTAATCTCCTGTGCAGAAGAACAGGAACTGCATAACTCATAAGCAGCAGAGCAGGGACTGGAACCTAGGTCTATCTGATTTTTCACGATGCTTTGTTCATTATATTCTGTTCTTTATAGAATAGAAAAGGACAAAGAATAGGGGGCATGTGACAGTCTAGCATGGGACCTTATTTTCCCTGAGGTACAGTGATGTATGAATACTCATGGAATCTCAGATTTCCTTCCTTTTAAAAAAGTATAGCAAAACAAAAGCAAGAAAAGGACATTTCAGTGCAATTCATAAATACAAGTGTTTTAAAAACAGTAAAAATGTAAAGGTTGAAGATTAAAATCAGTATCATTGAACAGGAATGTCAGAGTGAGAAATAGTGCTAATATTGAAAGAGAGTCAGTAAAATAACTAGAGAACAACCAGAGAAATAACTTCATAGCAAAACTTGGAAGTGATTCTATGTATGTAACTTTCCTGTTTCTCTCACTAAATGTACAAATGGAATATTGGGAGGTGAATAATAAATCACTTGTGGGTTTTAAAATTGAAAACACATGTATTACTGACACTGACTTAATGTGATTTGATTATTATGTTATTACACAAAGAAATTCGCAGACATTGGTTAGTACCTCAAGCTTTGGAAAAGACTAACATTTTTGTTGTGTACATAGAACAGAGCGGCCGTTTCTGGGGAAGGGAAAGAGTGGGAGGTACTTGGGCAAACAGGCTGCTCAAAATAAAACTGTGACAGGATGCACACTGGCCTCATGTTTAACCATTTCCAAGCCGGGCCTTAAAGTCTCCTAAGATTTTTACCTGAACGGTGTCTGCTGATCAAGATGTGATCTGAGAGTGTAATCCTATTTGTTTCACATGGCCTGTGGGATTTCTCTTCTTTTCTCCAGCTTTCTTTCCTCTAGAAAACTCATCTATCTTGTATGTGTTTTCTAAATATTTCTAATTTTCTCTAAAATGTTAAATAATATTCTAATAGGCAATGGTTATTTAATGAATATATAATATTCTTTGGTAGCTGTCAGTGAATGAAAATAAAGTATTTTAAGCATGAGTTGGTTGGTTTTTTTTTTTTCCCTGAGTCTCTCTTAGTGCTTAGATCTAAGCAGTGTCATAAATACTGGGAAGGCTCCATTTACAACTATTCACTGAGCACCTTCTCTGTGTAGGTACACAAGGTACTGTGTACCTGAATACACAAAATTTTCAAGACAGTGTTTCTGCCCTCATCTACCCAGAGGAAGGTGGTAGAATGCTCTCTTTACCATCTTCACTACTTTTGTTTCTACTTTAGCTATGATGGGAAAGGCATATTTCAACATAAAAATGCCTAGAAATTATCACATAAAGTAGAAAATATGAGCAAGAAAAAGATTATGTGATGATTCATTTTTTTTTTTTTTGGATGTGGGCCATTTTTAAAGTTTTATTGAATTTGTTACCATACTGCTCCTGTTTTATGCTTGGTTTTTTGACCTCAAGGCATGTGGAATCTTTGCTCCCTGACCAGGGTTTGAGCCTACACTCGCTGCAGTGGAAAGCAAAGTCTTAGCCACTGGTCCTCCAGGGAAATCCTGGGATGATTCACTTGCCCCTTGCCCTGGATGGAGTCAGAAGGCAAGATGGCACCTGAGAGGTAGGGAAGGGAAGGGGAAGAGTGGCGAGGACCAGTGGACAGAGCAGGAGAAAAGGAATGAAGAAGATCAGAAGAAGAGAGACATACAAGCACTCAATGGAGGTGTCTCTACTGTTAAGGCCAATCTGAGAAGAAATGTAAGGACCGTGTTGCCTCACCCTCTGAATGCCACATGGGTTTGGGATTTCCTACAGTGAGGTTGTGTTCTTCCTGGTAATGGACTGGGTCTTGCATGTCCTTCCAGATGATTCACCTCAGGGGTAGAGTGGTCGGTCAGAAATATGTTCCTATTTTCAGGACTATAGAACCACAGGGCTCTAAAAACAAGCTTATAGAGGCCTGTACCTTAAAAAAAAAAAGTGAATATACATTTAACTTGCTAGAGCTGTAGAAAGACCTGCTCAAGAAGAAGTTGTGGAGATGCACTAGGCAAGGAGTCAAAGTGGAATGACATAGAAATGCACAAATAAGTAGTATATGAAGTGTCTGGGCTGAGGTTTATCTTCCTTCCGTCTTCTTTGCTCATTAGCCCTAGACATCTCAGAGTGAAGAGTTTAACTGCTGTGCCTGAAGGAAGGGGTGATGGCTATGGAATCAATTCAGCTAAGAGAAATTCAGCTGGAGAGATCCAGAGAAAATCTGTCCTCAATCATCTCAATTGCTCATCTTTCCTTCTGTCTCCATTTCTTCCCTTTCCTTCTTCCTTCCTTCCTTTCTTTCTCTAAACATTAAATAAGGGTTTAGTAGCAGCAGTGTTAGTCACTCAGTCATGTCTGACTCTTTGTGACTCCATGGACTGAGCCCGTCAGGCTTCTCTGTCCAGGAGGATTCTCCAGGCAAGATTACTGGAGTGTGTTGTCATTTGCTTCTCCAGGGGATCTTCCCAACCCGGGGACTGAACCCAGGTCTCCTGCATTGCAGGCAGATTCTTTACCATTTGAGCTACAGGGAATCCCCAAATAAGGGTTTACTTTGGTCTAGACACTGGGTGGTACTGGGGGTGCAGAAATTATGAAGACATGGCCTCTTCTTTTAAAGACTTCCTTGTCAAGAAGGAAGCTCACTCCTGTTCCTCCACAGCAATAATAGTCTAAAACCGTTAGCCTGGCTTGGGAGGGTGATACTGCACTCTCTTGGGACCCAACTGCCCTTCTAACAGGCAGCTAGTGTGCCTGGGGTCTCTAGGAGCAGCTATGACACCATGATGGTTCTTGTTCCATCTTATGCAGGTGAGCCATGTTAACACTGCTCTACTTGGAGACTCAGCCAGAGGGGTGGTCAAGCTAGGCAGAACCTACAGACCGTGACAAAAAAAGTGTAATACCATGTGATATCACTTATACGCAGAATCTTAAAAAATGATACAAATGAAGTTAATTACAAAACAGAGACAGACTCACAGACTTAGAGAACGAACTTACCTGGGGGGAAGTTTGGCAGGAAGGGACAGTTAGGGAGTTTAGGATTGACATGCACACACTGCTATATTTAAAATGGGTAATCAACAAGGACCTACTGTATGGCACAGGGAACACTGCTTAATGTTATGTATTAATAACAACCAATTCTTGGCAAAAGAATTTGAAAAAGAATATATACATGTACATACATATATATGTATATATATGTGAATCACTGCTGTACACCTGCAACTAATACAACATTGCTAATCTATATTAAACTATATTCCAATATAAAATTAAAAGTTTCCCAAAAAAAGTGTAATTCCAAGGGAAAAGCCTTTGGTCTAGAGTGAGATCACCAGGCTCAAGCCTTGGTTCTCCAGTTCTGATAAACCAAAATTAATCCACATGGAGCATATTCAACAAAGAGATTAGTGGAATGTGTAAGGCAATTGCAGTCAGAATGCAAACATCATCTGGAAAAAGTTACTTAACCAATCAATGAATATCTTAGCTTGACTTAGTTTGCAATTAGATAGGCAATATCAAACATACAGATTCTGATGGAAGGGGCAGAAGAAACAGTTTAAAGCTTGGGGTTCTATCTCAGAGGAGCACTCTCTACTTTGGGGAGAGCTGGAAGTTGGGGTGGAGAGGCTGAGAGAAGAGATGGAGGATGGTGAAAAGTCTTTTCCATCCTTCTCGGCGGCTGCTGGTGTTCTGTGCTGGGTTCCCACAGCCAACCCCACGTCCAACTATATTTAGCAAAGCAATTATTCATTTGTATCAGAATTGCCATATTTACTTGTTCTCACCGCTGAACTGTTAGTTCCTTGAGGGTAGGAGCTATGCCTTCAGTTCAGTTCAGTCACTCGCTCGTGTCCGACTCTTTGCGATCCCATGAACCGCAGCATACCAGGCCTCTCTGTCCATCACCAACTCCTGGAGTTTACCCAAACTCACGTCCATTGAGTTGGTGATGCCATCCAACCATCTCATCCCCTATCGTCCCCTTCTCTTCCTGCCTTCAATCTTTCCCAACATCAGGGTCTTTTCAAATGAGTCAGCTCTTTGCATCAGGTGGCCAAAATATAGGCGTTTCAGCTTCAACATCAGTCCTTCCAGTGAACACCCAGGACTGATTTCCTTTAGGATGCCTTATTGGCCTGGCTTGCTGCGATTCATGGGGTTGCAAAGAGTCGGACACTACTGAGCGACTGATCTGATCTGATCTGATTGATCTTTTAATCCCGAGCATTTAACGCAATGGAGTGAATTAAAGAAGGTATGAAAGTCGAAGAAAACATCATTGATTTGGTAATTTTGACCCAGAGGATCCAGTTCTCCAATTAAAAAAAAAAAAGAACTAATAATAGTTATCCCTATTTCAAGTTTATAAGCAGAGAAGCAGCATACCAAAATTTTAAGGAACTTAGGAACTTAGGTTTAAAAAAAAACCAACACAACAAAGAGCTAGAACAAGTAGAACAGGAGACATCTAAGAGTTCCCACCCATCTCAGTAACTGATATTGTTTCTTTGACTCCCATAATAGAATTAATTAAAAAAAAAATCAGGTTCTATCTTTACTGAGGAAAGTGTTTTAAATTCTCCATTTACTGCAAATAAACTTCTGTTGTTTTCAATGATACGCTTTCTAAAGAATTAATGAAATGAATGTCAAATCATTACTTTGACAGCTTGTGTGTTAGTCACTTAGTCATGTCCAATTCTTTGCAACCCCATGGACTGTAGCCCACCAGGCTTCTCTGTCCTCGGGATTATCCAGGCAAGAATACTGGAATGGGTTGCCATTTCCTTCTCCAGGGGATCTTCCTGACCCAGGGATTGAACCTGGGTCTTCTGCATTGCAGAAAGTTTCTTTACCGTCTGAGCCACCAGGGAAGCCTGGTAGCTTGTGTAGGATATGTTCTTTTTTTTCAAGCATATGTGCTAAGCCAGCTTTCCCAATGTATGGAAATCAGCCTCTTTCTTAAAATGCCGGGCTCAAACTCTCAGTAAAAACCAAAATCTGCCCAGCTTCTTCAGAGTCCTAGAGAACATCCCTCTGGTAATGACAAGCCACAGTCTGCCCTCTTGATGACCTGGTTGGGCTGACAGATTTCACACTGTTTAAGAATGAAAAGTGAGGGTTGTGCGCTCTGGAGACCCTCCGGAGCAATTCCTCATAGTGTCAGAAAGATCACAATAGGGCGTGAAGTTCAGAAGTTCAGTTAAGTTTAAGGTCATTCACCCTGGAAAGTTTTCATTAACTTTATTTTTTCTCTTTCTTGTACAACCCAATGAATGCTGCAGTTGCAAATTTCTCAGCATGACTTGATCAAAATCCACTCAAAATTATGCCAAGAATCTGCTTTTTAAAGCTATGCTGTCAAAATCTGCAGCCCTAGGAGGCTTAGATAATTCAGAAAGTATCTGATTTTCAGTAAACGGATTTCTAGCTATATTGAATTTCAGATTCTTTCAGGAGCTCCAATTCTGAAATATTTTTCTTAAAAGCAACCAAACTTTCTGAAAGTTACTGTAAAAATACTTTACCAACTTTAAGCCAACAAACTTTGTCGTTAACAAGCCACAATCAATAAAACTATAATTACAATAAAATAGAATACTTTTATAATCATTTTAGAAGCCATAGAGCTAAATGTTTCATATTTAAGATACTTTAGAACCAAATGCTATCACTGATAAATACAAAACTCAAATTGGATTAATAACTACCTGTTAGTCAGCAGTGAAGAGCTTAAGAAACAACTAAACTCGAGTGCTACTGGATTTATGAGATCAAAATGGAAGGCACTTGGGAAACGTTGGGGGGCATTTTTGAATGTCACAACGCCAGAAAGAGGCTGAATGGAATTTAGAGCACGGGAGCCAGGAATGCTGGGAGTCCTGAAGTGTGCAGGACAGTTCCACACATCAAAGAGCTGTCCGGTATCTTGTTCCAAATTTTCAATGCCTACTGAGGTACCCATGGAGGTGAAAATTCTGCTTATAACTAATTATCTGAACCTAGAACTTAACCCTGTTTCCTTGTTTTCCATATAAGCACAAAGTATTCTTTTGTGCTTATATGTAAAGTACAAATTAATAGTTTGTGCTTTACAATATAGCTTAATATTCCCTTGTCAGGAATGCAACTACCATGCAAATTAAGGGAGGAATGTAATTTTGGCAGGGAGAGGTGGACAGGACTCTATCAGCAGTTGTTCTCAGGAAATCACCAGTGGCAAGACTGCTTACAGTAATGGGTTGTGTTACTGATATAACACACTTGTTGCAGTCTCTAGTAGTAGCTACATTCACAGAATCATTCACAGCAATTCGGCACGTGGGTGCAGTATCTGACTACATCGTGGTGCCTTCTAAGGAGGTTATCCCTGGGCATTTACATATGAAAACATTATGTAATGTTTTCATTCAATGTGGCTTGTCTTGTCTTTTTGCTTTATAATACTGCCAGGACCTTGGATTGATTTTTTTTTTTTTTTTATGTGAACAAGTAGGCTATGGACTTCCTATCAAAATAGTACAGGAGGACATTATAAATTATGTGCTATAAAATAGAAGCCTTGAGTCTGAGAAGGTTAGAAGCCATTCTACCATGTGAAAGCCTAACTGGTGAAGGTGGTAAAGCAACAGACTCCAGTCCTGTAAGAAGGTCCTCGTAAGGATGCAGGATGTGTCTCGTTCCAAGCAAGAATGAAGGTCAGAGCCCCCCATTTTCACTCATCCAAGGGGCATTATTATGGTCTTTACTATATCCTCTTACACAACTATTTACTTAGTATCTTTCTTTAAATCAAATGAATTCATTTTTACTTAAATGTACTTAAATCAATTTGGTATCAATAAAAAATAGATTTCATGCACTAGTTACATTTTCCTTAGTACATTAAAATAAATGTTACTATTAAAGGAAAAGAAAAAAGCTTATTCCTATAACAGTAAGATCTTACATATCCTTTGATATGTACATTGTACTTTGGGAAATTGTGTTATAAGTGATATATACTAACAAAGGCTATAGGCTTGGAAAACACAATTTAAGGGTAAAGGATGATTTAGTCGTATATGTTAATTTTCTTTATTTCTTAGGAAAAAACGTATGTTCTTTTTGCTAAAATATATCCTAAATATTGTATTTCAAGTGTTAGCGCTTTGTCACAAATATGAATACTTTAGAATGGAATATATATTATATGATACCTGTACCACATAATGTTGCTAGTCTTTATGAAAATATTCTTTACTGAACTCTTATTTGAAAGACTTCTTGTAACAAGGCAAATCGTCAGCCACTGTTGTCAGCATATTACGTACAAATTAACTATAGTAAAAATAGAATACACCATCCATAGCAACAAGTCTTTTTGAATAAACACCATAAATAATTTGTTTATTCATTCAACAAATATTTGTCAAGCCTTTACCAAGTGTAAAGCACTGTTCAGGACATTAGGATACAGCAGTGAAAAAAATAAATCTTATTTCCTTATGTGACTTTTATTTTATCGATATGAAATGAGAATAAGCAAAATTAATTTTCATTAATTCTGAGAAGGAAGCCTAAGTTTGGCATCAGGGGATGTGCATACACGATACTGCCATTTGACATTTAATTCTATACAGTTAAGTGATTTTAATGTTCTTTTGTTTAATGTCTTTTAACAATATACTGTTTTGTTGAGCTCACATAGCTCAGAGGCACAGAAACAAACAACCTAATCAAAAAATGGGCAAAAGATCTAAAAGACATTTCTCCAAAGAAGACATTGCTGCTGCTGCTAAGTCGCTAAGTCGTGTCCAACTCTGTGCGACCCCATAGATGGCAGCCCACCAGGCTCCCCCGTCCCTGGGATTCTCCAGGCAAGAACACTGGAGTGGGTTGCCATTTTCTTCTCCAATGCATGAAAGCGAAAAGTGAAAGGGAAGTCACTCAGTCGTGTCCAACTCTTAGCGACCCCATGGACTACAGCCTACCAGGCTCCTCCATCCATGAAATTTTCCAGGCAAGAGTACTGGAGTGGGGTGCCATTGCCTTCTCCAAAAGAAGACATATAGAGATAACCAATAGGCAGATTTTAAAAATGTTTAGTATCAGTAATTGTCAGACCAATGCAAATTCAAACCATAATGAAGTATCACTTCACTCTGTAAAAATGGCCATCATCAAAAGTCTACAAACATTAGATGCTGGAAAGGGTGTGGAGAAAAAGGAGCACTCTTACACTGTTGGTAGGAATATAAATTGGTGCAGCCAGTTACCATATAATGCTGTGATCCCATCCCTTGTTATATATCTGGAAAAAACTATAATTTGAAAAAATACATACATCCCAATGTTCATTGCAGCACTAGTCAACAGTAGCCAAGACACTGAAGCAACCTTATTCATGGGTTATTGATGGGTTCATCTGTATCCATCAACCGATGAATGGATAAAGATGTGGTATACATATGTTGTTGTTTAGTTGCTAAGTAGTGTCTGACTCTTTTGTGACCCCATAGGCTGTAGCCCGTCAGGCTCCTCTTCCATGGGATTTCCTAGGCAAGAATACTTAGGGTTGCCATTTCCTTCTCCAGGAGATCTTCCCAACTCAGGGGTCAAATCTGTGTCTCCTGCATTGGCAGGCAGAGTCCTTACCACTGAGCTACCAGGGGAAGCCTATATATATGGATGGATACTATATATATATATGGATGGACCTAGAAATTATGGATGGATCTAGAAATTATCATAGTAAGTGAAGTAAACCAGACAAAGACAAATATCATATGATATTGCTGATATGTAGAACCTTGAAAAAAAGATACAAATGAACTTATTTACAAAACAGAAATAGATTCACAGATATAGAAAAACTTATGGTTACTAAAGGGGAAAGGGGGGAGGGATAAATTAGGAGTTTGGAATTAACATATACACACTACTATATATAAAAGAGGTAACCAACAAGGACCTACTGTATAGCCGAGGGAACTATACTTGATATTTTGTACTAACCTATAGCATAAGGAAAAAGAATCTGAAAAAGAAAAAAAAAAACCTATATACATAACTGAATCACATTGCTGTATACCTGAAACTAACACAACATTGTAAATCAGCCATACTTCAGTTAAAGATACATATACACACTATTTTATTGCTGCTTTGCATATATGTCTCTTCTCCTTTTAAAATTCCACTCCACAATGTAAGAAATGGAATTTAAGAATTCCTTAATGCTTCAGCTCAAGTTTTCATTTTTCACATGTAATTTAAATTGTCCTTAAATCACCTTGAGTCACACTTTCTTATTATTCATGCCATTAATATCATTGGTAAATGATTATCAGAGCCTCTTAATTGTCATTTAAAGAAGTATAATGTTCCTTCTCTTAATCTTCTCTATTTAAGACCTTAAAATATAATACCAATGGGTGATTTAAGGTGGTAAAAGCTGTTAAATAGGTAGTTAAAAAATACTCTAGGAGAACATTCCTATCATATGAATACAGTGACATTAATTTCCATACAGTGGGTGTTTCTCACTTATTCAACTATTAATATTAGGTGAAATTTATTCATTATATTATTCTGTTAGTCATTTCCAACCAACTGAAATAAAAACCCACAGTTTTTAGATTATTTTCAAGTCTCAGGTGGTACCATTGGTCTGTTCAAGTTGAGAAAAGGAAATTTTAAAACTAAAAAAGCTAAACTCACAAAGATTGTTTTGAAGTTCAAGTTAATAATTGCTGTTAAAAATAATTGACTCTGACGCCTTCTAAGATTCTGAGAGATCATAAGTCACTGAAGAAAAACCAAGTTATGCCCAAACAGCTTATATGTTAGGAGATTTTGGTTGTTATAATTCTTTCAAAACAGGTTATCTGTGTTTGGCAAGTCCCAATTAAGAGACTATTCAACTGGCTAGAGTATGCTTGTCTTTTGATATATTAATCAATTCTTATCTTTTAAGTAATTTCCTCAGAGGTATTATCACTTATTTGTCTCTGAAAATAATATTTTATATGAAGATAAAGATGCTTTGGCAGTGGTATCAAGAGTAGTGTTGACATTTTGGAAACCTAATGAGACCTAGGAAAAATTAATGTGATAGAGAAAATGCTCTAAGACGTTCTTTAAGAGAAGAAAGTTTGTTGTTTGTTTCCTTTCCACTGTTGGAGCTAAGCCATCAGAACAGTGCCTGACACATAGTAGGTGCTCAATAAATAACTATTGAGTGAATGTGCATGCTCAGTCCTGTCTGACTCTTTTGCTACCCCATGGACTGCAGCCTGCTACGCTCCTCTGTCCATGGGATTTCCCAGGCAAGAAGACTGGAGTGGGTTGCCATTTCCTACTTCCGGGGATCTTCCTGACTCGGGGATCAAACCTGCATCTCCTGTGTCTCCTGATTTGGCATATGGATTCTTTACCACTCTGCCACCTGGGAAGCCAGTTGAGTGAATAAGTCGATGAAAAAGAGGATCCCAGCAGGCTGAGTGTGTCTGGAGACCTGCCTAAGGAGGATGCCACCCTTATCAAGGAGGGTGGTGGGAAGCCTTCCACCAGAGAGTTACAGGGGGATCATCCTTTGAATCTACTGTGTGGCTTTGCAACCTGACTGTGTCCCACACAGCTTTGTGGACTTCTGACTCTTCTCAGTGCTTCCACCGCCTCTTATGCCAACTGAAGATAAAAATAATTAACAGAACCTACCACTGTGTCAAGAGGGATAAATAGAGCTGTACATAAAAAGTGCTCAGCACATAGAATGCTTTCAATAAACATCAGCTAATTTTAGAGTTACAATGATACATTTTATATTGATATTGGATTGAGATCCTGCACTTTCTATGTAACAGTTTAAAATAGAATTGGACATCAAAAGCAATATATGCTGTTTTTGTAAGGCTATATTTAAAGAAGTCTTGCTGTTAGTTATAGAAGATTGGACTAAAGGTTCTAAAGTGGTAGAGAATGCATTTTCACTGTACAGCCAGGAATCACTGGCCATTTCATTGTAATTCAGTTTTAATATTAAGAAGAAGAAACCACTTGCTGTCCAAGGTACAAGGAAGGAGAAAATGTGTTTTTCTTTGCACACGGACTTTCAGTGACTCTCCATTTTATTATTATTAGTTTTTTTTACAGAGTTAACGACAAACTAGTATTCAAGATAGCCTTTGGTCTAGTTCTAACCAATCCCCATGGTTCAGTAAAAGTTCAGCCTAATTTTACATTAATTCTAATTACATGTTCTTCAACTGTGCAATTCCCTCCCTTCAACACTATACATTCACTCTAGGAGTTGAAGACATTCACCTTTAAAATGAACCTAGCCTTTCCCCACTCCTGGTCTTTATTTTGAATGTACTTAAAAAAAAATGTCCATTTATAAAAATCCAACCACTGTCCAAGTACCAATGCCAACTTCCCCATGAGGTCCTTCACCAGAAAGTCCAGTGCTTTCTCTCTGAGAGCCTCCTTGGCACCTGTCAGTTTATCTGGTGTTAATTTATCTGGTGTTTGTCTGAATTGTGTGCCAGCCTTTCCACAAATGTTTTGTTTATCTTTTATCTCCTATAGCTCATGTCCTGGCACTCTTTACATTCTCAATACATGCTTAATCTAGTTTATCTTTTCTTTTCTTTTTTTTTTGAAGAGACTTACTCCAGGTCTTCCAAGGAGAAGGTTTTTTGGATGGACTTTTTGCTTCCTGGTGTTTACCAAGAATTATCTCCAAAATAGAAAATAAAGCAAATCGAGTAAGACACAAAATGAAAGAATGAGAAAAGAAGAAGACAGGAGATGGGGGACTTTATTTTTTCACTTGGCAAAGATTGTCAAAAAATGGTAGGCAAGAGAGGGAAAGGGGGTACTAGGGGTTGCAATCTAAGCTAAGGTTAAGTTCGTTTACTTGACGACTTCTTGGTGACTCTTGAGAGAGAAGGTGCTAGAAATCTTCACGTTGCCTTAGGATCCACAGCCACTGGGGGAATAAGAGCCAGGAGGGAGCATCTTCCAGCCCCTGCCTAGAAGCAAACTAGCCGCAGCCACTGCTGTCCTCATGTGACGAATTGGTTCCTGTGGGTGGTTGTGGGCTGGGTGTACAAAACAGAAGTAAAACTTGTTTTCACGGCTGGATTTTCCTTCCAGATTGTATTACTCACAGAGCACAAATAAACCCAAGAAAGGGAGAGGAGTCTTTGACAGGAGATTATAATTTTCTTTGTTTTCAGTTTTGTACTGTGTAGAGATATGGGAGAGTCGGGGGTGGGGCAGGAATGGGGGCAAGCTTATCCATAAGGATCCACACCATGAGAAAAAGAGAAGCAATGACACAGACTAAGCTGTCCAAGGTAGGGCCCGGCGAACATGTGGTCACTGGGATTAATTTCCCTTTTGGTGGCACCACAGCTTTGGGACCACAGTTGCTGAGGGCAGGTGGCCAGGTGGCACACAGAATTATCTCTCTGGGCCATAAACGCATGGCTGTTAAGGGTCTTCTAGTGACCTGTCTCCACCACCCTCCACCTTGCTTCCTACTTCATGGAAAGACTGAAAGTCACTTGGTGGGAAATTCCTTACTATTTTGCTATAAAACCTATAAAACTTCTGACTCTGCAGCCATTCTTTGTTTCCTTTTCTCTTTGTTCTATTAGACAAGCTGCCTTTTTTTCTAAATCCCTTTATTACCTTTCATTTTGGACATTTTGCTCTGTTGGGGCCCTGGGCAGGTCATCCCCAAATGTGCCTCAGTGGCATATTGCTTATTTCGAATTAAAGTTACTTAGGAAATGGCCAATGTAAGAGAGATACTCTGATTCTCCTCTCTGTGTCCATGAAAGCAGGAAACCAATCTTTCATGGGAAAGCGGTGCTCCCTGTATCTGGAGGTAGAAAGGCACACTTCTCACTGGAGACAGGGAATTTGGGCCGAGAAACCTGCATGAGTAAACCTTGGTCCTTCCTTAGTTTACAAGCCCAAACTCTGTTCAGATTCTTCACCTAACTGGGCACCTCAAACCTACCTTTCTTCACCCTGTCAATTCCTCACAGACATATTTTGTATAAAAAGTATAAAAGTAAGCCTTCTTTGGCCACTTCGTTGGTTCCATTTCTAATTGTCTGGCAAGCCCATGAATTAAAATTTGTTTCTTTTTCTCCTGTTCATCTGTCTTATGTCCATGTTATTATTAGTCCAGCCACAAGAAGTCAAGAGGGATAGAGGGGAAAACTCCCCCTCTCCAACAACTCCCAGTTAGGAACTTTCTCTCATATATTCCATTGTTCTTTCTCAACCAGATCATTCTCACCATAATTTCATCATGCTTAAATGTCTTGCAAAAACAAAACAAAAGAAACGTCCAACCCCATGTTTCCAGCTACCATTTTCTCTCTACCACTTTATTTACAACAATACTTGGGAAACAGATGGGTCAGATATTGCAAATATCAATAAATATTTGCTGCAAGAATGAAAAAGTGAATGCTGCCTAGCACAGCCACCCCCTAAAATGGTCTCCAAAATTTTTTAAAAATTATTAGAAATTAAAGAAATTGCATTTAGAAAAAAAGAACAAATATGTAAAAGAATGAAAAACTGTAAACGGTTAATAAACCACTCTCTTCAATATAAGTCAAATGTGTTTATGTATTACAGATTCTTCTCAAGCATTTCTACATGTCGTCACAGAGAAATAGGAATATGAATAACAGCAATAATAAAAGCCTACTTTTATTGAGGGTCTGTACTGTGGTGGGTACTGTGCGAGTGCTTTATACACGTTTACTCATTACCTTTCACAATAACCCTATGAAGTCTGCACTCTTCAATCCTTTTCCAGCCCAGGAAGTTGGAGAACAGAGAGGTCTGGGCAGTTGCTACTGCTAGAATCCAAACCAAGGCACCTGGGTCCCACCACATTCAGGGGGAAGCTTTAATTTTTTGTCTCATTGCAAGTGGTTAAATTTGTTCTATATCTTTAAGGGAATGTTTAAATAAGGAACTGCTGTGTGACTGCGTGGAAAAACAATGTCAAAAGGCATGAATCCTGGATCTTAACTCTTTGATTATCATGGAGTGAGTCACTGGGCCTCTCTTTTTTGTCTGCTGGTTTTTTTGCTTGTAAAACTGAGAAATGGGGCTGAAAGATCTCTTGAGTGCCTTCATTTAAAAGCTTATATATGCAAAGTGCTGTTTAAATGTGAATTAGAAGTTTGGTTTTATGTTCTTTGGAATAAACTTCATTTTTAAAGGACAAGCCATCATTGCGAAGTACCACACATGGCTTCCATAATCTCCCAATCTCATAACTTCCAATCAGATTTCCAAGGAAGCCTAGCAAATAATGTTTTCTAGACCGTGGGAGCCACTTCATTTTCTGCATCCTGATAGTACTTTATTTAGAAAAAAAGGTACATGCTCTATTTCTGGTCAACATTGAGTTTTTTTTCTTTTTAATAATTTTTTTTGCCCTGAATATGAAAGGAATACATGCTTGTGACATAACAACAGAAAAAGGAAAATAATAAGCACCTAGAAATAATCCCTGTTAAAATTCTGGTGTGTTTTTAAAAACACAACTGAGACCTTCTTATAAGATATGCAATTTGCATCCTGCTTCTTTTTACTTAGGGTATTATAAACATTTTCAGAAACTGTCTTTCAATGATGCAGTTTGCATGACAGGAAATAACCAATTCCCCCTTGAGAAAAATTAAAGCAACTGGTGGCAGCCTCAAATCTGACTTAAATTTGTCACAATAGTGATTCCATTTCCTTCTTGGGGACAGTTGACAAGTGTCCTCAGCTGTCACCACCACACCCTTCTCTTTCTTATCGAAGCACACAAGGTCAGGTGATGAACTGAGCAATTTGTCACTCAGCACCATCTGACAGAATGTAGGAATATTGAAAAACAGTTGAATAGTTGCAAAGCCTAGTATTTAGGTGTATAAATACGAATTTCCAGTTAAGTTATAGAAACATTTGTTCAATGATACTGAAGCAGTTTCATAACAAAAAGGGAATTGTTTAAATGTACTATAAAAAAGAAAATAACGATTATAATGCAAGAAAAATATTTACTATTGTAACTGGCACTTAAAGGTACTATATGGCATACACGACTGCCTTTGAATATTAAAATTCATATATATATAAAGAAGAATTATAGCCCAGTACGATAAAGAACTTGTACTCTGGCACTGTATTTTTGAGGTTTGAATTTTGGCTAACAAGTTATTTCCTGGGAGAGTTGTTTCTCCTCTTTGAGCTTCAGTTTCCTGGTAGCTCAGATGGTAAAGAATCTGCCTGCAATGCAGGAGACCCAGGTTGGGAAAATCCTCTGGAGAAGGGAATGGCTACCCACTTCACTATGCTTGCCTGAAGAATTCCGTGGACAGAGGAGCCTGGTGGGCTACAGTCCATGGGATTGCAAAGAGTCGGACACAACTGAGTGTCTAACACTTTCATTTTCACTTTTTCCTCATTTTAAATAGTAGTGCCTACTTCATAGGGATCTTGTGGGGATTGAATGAGTCAACCTACTTCATAGGGATCTTGTGGGGATTAATGAGTCAACCTGTGCAAAGCATGTAAAGCAGTATCTAGAACCTAAAGGTTCCACACATCTTAGCTATTATTATTGTTGATGATATTATCATTTGATATGTGTATGGCATAACTGACTTACGTCAGTGGTTTCCAGATACCCATGGAAGGGCCAGGTTTGCTGCACCAGATCACTTCAGCTTGTTT
>NW_011494770.1:4966319-4982299 GCF_000754665.1 Bison bison bison
TTCAGCTTGTTTTGAGGATATACTATCTGGAGATTCAGGTTCAAGGTGTTTGCAGTTACAGTGTGATGGATACTTTCTTGAATATATGGTGGGAGCACAGAAGTAGGAATAATTAGCTTCTTAGGAGGGCCAAAATAGTCTTCATAAAGGTCATAATACTGCATGAGGGCTTGAGCAGTGAATACAGACCCCCTCTCCCTATCTGTGGGTTCCATATCCTTGGGTTCCACATCCATGGGTTCTGCATTCGTGGATAAGGAGGGTGGATATTGTCAGGGATTTGAGCATTCACTGATTTTGGTATCCATGTGCGTGGGGCTCCTGAAACCAATCCTCTGTGGTCCCCAGGAACAAATGTAGATGTCTACTAGGAGAGGAGGTGCCCAGTATAGGGGTGCACTCAGCAGAGGCAGTAGATAGATCCAAAGTCTGACCACGTTTACAGTGGACCTACTAGGAGCCAGATGGGCTGCAGGACACATTGATTTCATGTACCTCTCAACTCGTCCCAGTGAAGCTGGTGTTACAATGTCCTTCCACCTGTGTGGACATTAAGTAGTTTGGGTACCTCTCCCAGGCTCACAAAAGATGTAAGATTTAAACTCGGGTCTGACTTGAAAGTTCATTGTCTTTCCATCAGTCTCTTCTGTTGACCATGGTTCAGTGTGCATGGGGCTCTGGCGGGCAGCCACAGTAGACCCTACAAAGAAGCAGCCTGCAAGGGTGTGAAGACCTCTCATTTCTATGCTCAAAGCAGCCCTCCTGTGCTTCTCGAGCTTGGGGAGACTGCAGCCTTGGGGAGCCTTGCATGAGATGGCTCCAGCGCCAGCCGCCTGCTTTCTGGGCCAGGGATTAAGCGCCTCCCAGGTTAATGTTGTGGTGGCCGTTGTTAGGCGCAGTGACACTGGCCACCTTCCCTTGGGACTTTCCTTTGTAATTGCTGCCACTTTTCTCAGGCATGGGTTTCACTGCCCTCTCTCCTAAGGTTACTTATCAGTAATAAACCACCCAGGTGCCCCAAGGCAATTTAGTTTGCTAGCTAGAAAGAAAACAAGATTTTGATCTTGTGTGTTAACCCTGAGATCTCAGTTTGGAAACACACAAAAGATTTTAAGGATGGAAACACTCTATTTTCCATATATGTAGTTCAATGGGGATCATGGTGAGTCTTTCAGAACTTTTGAAACTCTGAGGGTAGACTGGTAATCAGAGGACATAACCCCTCATTTTGTTTACTAATGAAGTCACAAGAGATCGCCTGTGCCTACTTCTGGGTAGGAGGTTGAATTTAATGTTATTTAACAAACAAGTCATTCTAGCTCAGTGACTCAGAGGGAAACTTCAGTCAAAAGAAACTTGACTTGCTCCTACTTCCCTCTATATTTTACTGTCTCCAGAAATCCAAAGACGCCACTTAACGCCAGAAATACTCCTGGTGGGTTAGGGTTTTTCTCAAGGAAATGCTGCAGTAGAAAATTACCATTTCTGTGCTGTTTTCAGGTGAGTTAGCAAACCCTCTGGGCTCTGACACAAGGAGCCACGTTTGTACCAAATAGAATCCTTGAGGGGAGGGAGGAAGAGGGGGCAGGTATCTGAACTGAAGTGTCTAAATTGTTTCTCACAGAGGAAACAAAATTGCTGGTGAAACTTCCTTCCTCGTGGGCTTTATCATCCACTGTCTTATGCTTTGCTAAATCAAGAATATTGTAAATTGACACTCTAGGAACATCTGAAGAAAGTAGTTGATCTTGTGATACCTGTACTGGCCATATGGCTCGTGGATGGATGTGATTCCCAAGTGGAGCATCCAAGACAGGCTTCTTTCCCCTGCACTCCAGGCCCTTATTTCCAGCTTTGCACTGGGTATTTCCACCTGGACTATTCCGCAAACAACGTGTCCCAACTGAGCTCACCATCTTTCCCCCATCCCTGTCCACTTTCCTCACCAATGACTTCACCTCTGGTCTTCAGTACCAGCATGCTTTATCTCCTCTTCTCCATGTCATCTCTAGATTTACATCTTCATTTCTACTGCCATCATCATATGCCGCCTGACTATATTTCTTTTGGGAACATTGGGACTGTTCCTCCTAACATATGGATGTGAGTTAATTTCCTGAAACACTGTTTTATCCACATTTTTCTTACAATTCTCCAGCAATTCTCTTTCCTTAGTAATCAAGTTCAAATTCTTTATCGTGGCATTCCAAGCCTTTTCATTTTCTCTCCAGTCAACACACTACTACTTTTGGGCCCTTCTTCCTACTCAGTGACTTAACGTCTCCCATGTCAGTCCAGTTTCACCTCTAGGCAATTTCTGAACCAGCCAACACTCTGCCTTATCTTTTAGATTTCAGCACAAGATCATAAACCCCTCTTCTCCTGCTCAGGGCACATCAGTAATCTTTGCCTTCTCTTGTCTTTGATTTACTGTCCATGTCAATTATTTGAGAACTAATTCATTTATGGCCTTGTATGGTCTTTGGTTTAATGGGTATTTGTCTTAGCCATCTAGTAATGTTGTTGGGTCTTTGAGGCTAAAGGAATATCTAAAGGTTTCTTTTAAACACTCAGAATCTTTAGCCCTGGGATAGATACTGTAGGTGCCACCCTGCCACCCCACAGTCCTTGTGGGCTAGAAAGGGATTATTAAGATATCTGTGTTCAGTGAATCTGGCAGACTTTGGTCCATTGTCGTCTGAGACAGGAGCTAGCCATCATGTAAAAGGTGGTTTCAGCCCTGTGGTTACTGGTGTGGTTCAGGGCACCCTGGCCTCATGGCCTGTTTGGCATAGAGTGAGTGTTTGCTGAATGAATGGATAATAGCCCAGAGGAAATACTGGGCTTATGGATTCAATTTTCTGTTTTTTATCACTCAGATAAAAAATAAATTTGTTAAATGATGTTGGCCATGTTAATAGAAGGCAAGGGCTATTTTCTGTTCTGGCTTTAGACGGTGAAAACTGTTTCTTTTTGAATGTAGCTTTCCCCAGACAGTCAGAGATAATGCATGGATCCTACTTGAATACCTCATCCTCCAATAACATGTATATCCAGCTGAGTAGATTGGGTGATGACTTTTTCCTGCTTCCTTAGGTCCTGAAGCCCTAAACCCTAAACCTCCGTGTGCAGCCTTCCTTCACATCATTATTGCTTCAGAGTTGCTCAGGTTTTAGATCCTCCAGAAAGCCTTCTCTCATTTCCCCAGACACAGTTGATTCTTCCTTTCTCTCACTTCCCCAAAGTTTATTCCTCTCTCCTCAGAATCTTGTTTACACGTCAGTCGTGTCCAACTCTTTGCAACCCCGTGGACTGTAGCCCTCCAGGCTCCATTGTCCATGGGATTTTCCAGGCAAGAATATTGGAGTGAGTTGCCATTTCCTTCTCTAGGGGACCTTCCCGACCCAAGGATCGAATCCTGTCCCTTGAGTCTCCTGCATTGGCAGGCAGATTCTTTACCACTAAGCCACCTGGGAAGCTCACTTTTGTTCTATACTCATGTATTATTATTAGATGTATTACATCACATCAAAATGTATCCTTGCTTATGTCTCTGTAAAAGGACTTCCTTGGTAGCTCAGTTGGTAAAGAATCTGACTGCCTGGATCGGGAAGATCCCCTGGAGAAGGGAAAGGCTGCCCACTCCAGTATTCTGGCCTGGAGAATTCCACGCAGTCCATGGGGTCGCAAAGAGTCAGACACGACTGAGCGACTTTCACTTTCACTTTCACATCTCTGTAAATTCTTTGAAGCCAGTGGCTATGTCTCCTGTATCTTTGTACTTTTGGTGCCTGGCACACTGTTTACCCTAGGAGGCAATCTACCAATGGCCAGTGATGAATAGTGACAGGGAACGAGGGAAACAAGGCAGACACCATCAACTCTGTCTTCTGCGATGCAGTGGCATTTCGGTGGCTAACCATCTTATGGGTCTGGCCCTTCCGCATCTGAAGTGCTGGGAGTCTGCAGCCAGAAACCCTGAGTGTCCCTCATGGAGTATGTTCCAGGTGAGTCAGCAGGCACCACAACCACAAACAGTGCCTTGCCTTTCTTCCAGAGGAAGGCAAATATTGAACTCTGAAATTGTGGGGCGTTACCTTGGCATTGGAAAAGTCTGAACTGGTCCCAACTAGCGCCTTCCTACTCTGTTTGGAGAGCTCGGGGCTGGGGTTCAGGACTGGTGGGGTATCATGCTCTGAGCATGACTTCTTTCAAATCACAGTAACACTTTTTAAACGAATGTTTCTATTTTATTTTCTGTTTTTAATTTTTTTGGCTGCCATGTGGCATTTGGAATGACTGTTCCCTGCCCAGGGATCGAACCTGTGCCCCTTGCAGTGGAAGCATGGAGTTTTAACCACTGGACTGCCAGGGAAGTTCCTATTTTTTTAAATTTTTCTTTTATTTTTAGAAAATTGAGACATAACAGCATAGAGCATTGTGTGAGTTTAAGGTGTACAACATGCTGATTTGATACCTTTATATATTACAGTATGATTACTACCATAGTGATAGCTAACACCTCTATTCCTTCCCCTAGTCATCATTTCTTTTTTTGCGATGATAAGAGTTCAGACCTAGTCTCTTGGCAATTTTGAAGTATATAATACAGTATTGTTGGTTAAAATCACTATGTGCGAGCGTGCTTAGTCCCTTAGTCGTGTCTGACTCTTTGTGACCCCATGGACTGTACCCTACCAGGCTCCTCCGTTCATGGGAATCATGGGTAAAGAATCTGCACACCAATTCAGGAGACATAAGAGACTCGGGTTCCATCCTTGGGTCTGGAAGATCCCCTGGGGGAGGAAATGGCAACTCGCTCCAGTATTCTTGCCTGGAAAATTCCATGGACAGAGGAGACTGGCAGGCTATAGTGCACAGAGTCACAAAGAGTTGGACGCGACTGAGCAGGTATGCATATATAGAGATCTCCAACAAGAACCTTCTGTATAGCACAGGGAACTATACTCAGTATTTTGTAATAAGCTCTGAGGGTAGAGAAGCTGAAGGAAAAAATATATATAGCTGAGTTGCTGTGTTGTACACCTGAAACTAACACATTGTAAATCAACTGTGTGCTGTGCTGCGCTTAGTCGCTAAGTTGTGTCTCACTCTTTGTGACCCCATGGTCTGTGGCTAGCCAGGCTCCTCTGTCCGTGGGATTCTCCAGGGAGAAATACTGGAGTGGGTTGCCCTGTCCTCCTCCAGGGGATCTTCCCAAGCCAGGGATCGAACCCAGTTTTCCTGCATTGCAGGCAGATTCAAGTTAAAAAAAAATAAAAAACAAACATGGGAAAAAAGTTATCTTTCAGAAGTTTACTGACAGGCTGTCACCATCTGCTAGGAAATCTCTCTTAGAAAATGGAATTTATAATCAAATTGTCCCCCCCTCTTTTAGATGGGGATATCATTTAGCACCAGATTTGTAACATGCAAGGTGGCTTTTGGTTGACAGTCCTTATGTGAATGTATTTTATATTTCTGCAGGGTGTAATATGTTTAGATGGAAGATTTTGATAAGGCATTTGGGTCTCTGGGTCACTTATAAAGGTTAATATAAATATGTTTGCAAATATTCTATTTTGGAAATCATAATCAAAGGAAAATATCTTGGTAGCTCTACTAAAATTACCTCATGCTTGTACAGCTAAAATTGCCCCGCGTGGAGAGGCAGGTCTAGAGGAATATAACTTTAAATATCAAGATTAACAAACTAACTACTAGGGAAAGCCAATTAGCCAATTAACCTATTACTGCACAGCCCCAGGGCTGGTCTGGAGCTCCAGGTTCTCTGTGGCAACTGTTAGCTAGTGTCCTAAAACCTCCAGCTGATGCCCCTTCTTCCCCTCCAGCTCCACAGTCACTGGGCATGTTTGCTTGGTATGTCACTTCCTTTGCTGAGCCCACATGGAAATCACATCGTGTTGCTCTGAAATGGTTGCCACGGGAACATATCCACCTAGTTATTATCTATTCAGGCTCCTGATTATATTAAGCCAGGAGACAGAGATGCAACAGGGGTCGCAGAAGCCACCTGCTCTGCATAAAACTGTAATTGCTTCTGCGACGTTCACCTCTGTGGCCACCTGTCTCTCTGAACACTCTTCTCTACATTTTCTCCTCTCTTGTTTTCCCCCAAACAAAGTCAGTAAATGAAATTAGTATGTTGGAAATCAGCCTGGGGATAATGTGAGAAATTACATTCCTTACCCTTCTGCTTCCTTTCAGTCCTCTGTTTTAGAACCTCAAGTGGAATAAAAATTATTGTCGCCTTTTTTCTCATTCCGTTCTGTCCCTCCATACTTAGATGTAAAGAGGAGTCTTTTAAAGTCTGTGATTCCCGATTCCCACACAATGGTGCTGAAACCAGTTTCCTGCTACTGATCCAGAGTAGCTTTGAGAAATTCATATAGATGCCTCTTTTCTAAATGGTATAAAATATAAACAGGAAATGAAATTGGCTATTAACAAGTAATTTTATCTCACATGTCTATTGATCTGGGTGAATTTCTTATGAGGAGGATTTTCTGATCTTTACTCTCAGATTGCAGGTAACATAGGAGGGGCGTTGGCTTGGACTTCTCTTTTTGTAGGAAAAACCATATAATCCATGGGCATTGTAATTTATTGTCCAAGCATGGATATTATGGTATTTGAAAGGTAGCATTATTAATAAGTATGCCTAGACAACAGGTACAAATTAGGGTTATCGCAGGCAAAGCAGGTATATATTGTCACCTTATACATAGATGACAGGTAAATGATTACCATAGTACTCTGCCCTCAAAGAATATGGGGAAAGGAGCACCTCTTGAAGAAGAATATTTGTGCATTTAGAAATTATAATTGTGGAGTTTAAAATCTGGATCAGCAAGAGAGTTTCACTTTGGCTTATCCTCCTACTGCATGTAAATTTGGTTAATGTGAGTCCATTCTTAAAGTCATGGCACCAAGGAATGAAAAGAAAAAAATGTTGTTAACAAAGGAAAATAGGCTGGATTGAATTTATCTATAGAGATATCATAAACTCCTTTACCTCAATTAAAAAATCTAACTTAAAGGTTGGTAACTTTTTTTTTCTGTAAGGGGTCATGGTCTTTGTTACAACTGCTCTGCCATGTAGGGTGAAAACAGCTGTAGACAACATATAAATGGATGGGCATGGTTGTATTCCAGTAAAATCTTGTTGACAAAACAGGCAGGGTAGTGACACAGATTTGGTGCATTAGCTATTGTTTGCCCATCTCTGTTTGAGTTCTGTTTTAATACCTAGAAGCTGTGTTCTGATGGAAGGGCAGTTGTTTTAGTTATGAGTTCTGATGTCTCCTGTCCTATTGTGACAGGTTGGGGTTGTGGCTAATGGGAGAAGTACATGGATCTTACTACTTAGTGCATGTTTTTGCTTGTGCATGTCTCAGCCATTCAAGGCATAGCTGAGGTGGGTGGTAGAGGGTAAGCTGTCAAGGACACACCGGACAGGGAATGGCAGCCATGTGGTTCTCAAGAAGTCTTATAGGAGGAAGGTTGCAGGGATGCAGACACAGGGAAGAGAGGTTATGATGATAGTTTTACCTGTATTTTTTTTTTTTTTTGGTAAGTCCTAGATGAGATTCTTGGGAGAGTTTACAGAACTGAAGGCACTTGAGGAAAATGGGTCTGTGCCTATTCTTGGATAATTTGACTCAAAATTAAGGTAAATTACATTAAAAAAAATCACTTGAATTTGGTACTTATGGTGTAGAATTGGAATCAGCTGGTAAAACTAAAAGTTTTTGGAGGAAGTCCCAAAATATTCTTAGGGGTTTATTTTACATTTTTTATAAAGTTATATTTAAAATGCTTCCCTTTAGGTGAAAAGCAGACACTAACAACTCAGGCATACCACAACATGGACAAGGATGAGATCAAAGAGAATTAAGTAGATTGTATACTATAAGGCAGTAGAAGATATGACACATATATCCTATGTGACTCTGTATAACACAGATAGCCACACATCTGCTGCTACTTAGTGACAAGCTGCTTTAGTTGTAGACCAAGGAAACTGTGGAGAGTGACCACAATAATGTCACTGCTTCTAGATAATGGAATGGGTAGTATCACAAATAAGGAAAAGTCTCAGAGGGCTTCAGTTCTGTCTGAGCTGCTCAGTTAAATGAAGAAGATGACTGACATTTATAATTATTTAATATTATCTTTTTGAGGAGACCCTTTATTCAGTAAGTTAACAGAAGCTACTAAAAGGTCAACAACTATCAAGAGAATATCATTTAGGAACTTGGAGTCTATGTAGGGATGAGGTTTTTTTGTATCTAGGAGAAAAATTGAGATAACTTATAAAACAAAGTACAGCAAAGGCAAATTAATATTGCCTTAGCATATGTTACTGATAAAAAGAAATGAGTGAAACGGTTGTCAGAGTGGAGTGCAAACAGATGAGAAAGGGAATTATAAGATGGATGGCCAACACTGCCACTCAATGGGTGGGAGGTCACGCACAACAGGCGAGGTGAAATAGGGATGGAGGACAGAGAGCAGCCTGGGTCAGGGGAAGGAGGCTAAGGTTGGGTCTAGGTGCCAGGAAGATCCTGGCAGATCCACAGCAGAGGGAAGACAGGAAAGCACCTGGTTACAGATGATCTATTATATTGTGAATAATATAACAATGAAATATTATCTACATTGACTTTCTGTTGAAATTTTTTCTACATTCCAATTTTTTCAGCTTAAAAAAGTAAAACAATGTGTTGAAAAATCTAAGTGTTACAGAAGCCTAAGATGTAGACAGTTAAATATTCCATAGTTCCACCTGCAAAGATAACCATTATTAGCAGTTGATGTTGCTCATTAATACTAGAATAAATAAATTTTAAAAAAGAGTTTATCATTTGGAACCTTGGAATTATAGGGGGAAATGTCTCCTATTTTCCTATTTTGTTCATCCTGTATATTAGAACCCATGACATAACATCTCATTTACTATTGAAAAGAGGTTTTTTGGTTATTTTCTGCCTCTAACCCTCAGTATGTGGTGCTGTTGAGGGTCCTGGTCTACATGGGACAGTAAATTAGGCCCTTGCTCATCCCTATACTCCTTGGTGAAGCCATGTGCCTGGGACCTGGAAATCCATATAGGTTAGAGGCTGTCTCAAGGGGTAACTTCCATGGGTAGCTGGAACAACCCATTCAGGGTTATAAGGAGGGGTTAAGAGACACTGTTGGCTTCCCTGGTGGCTCAGCAGTAAAGAATCTGCCTGCCAAAGCAGAAGATGTGGGTTTGAACCCTGGGTCAGGAAGATCCCTTGGAGGAGGAAATGGCAACCCACTCCAGTATTCTTGGCTGGGAAATCCCATGAACAGAGGAACCTGGAGACTACAGTCCATGGGGTTTCAAAGAGTCAAACACAACAGCGACTAAACAACAACAGCAACAACAAGCGACACTGTTGGAGCTCTTCATAGGCTGTGACCAAAACTGCATTAGTCTAGTGACTTGGATTCTATCCTCTAAAATGCAATTTGGGGGGAATGGGTGAGGGAGGTTGTCTGTAGTATGGAAAGAGTTACTCCAAATCTCTGT
Source organism: Bison bison bison (assembly GCF_000754665.1). Classification (NCBI taxonomy): domain Eukaryota; kingdom Metazoa; phylum Chordata; class Mammalia; order Artiodactyla; family Bovidae; genus Bison; species Bison bison. Next base: position 4,975,900 of record NW_011494770.1, read on the forward strand.
GTCTCTGAAAGAACTGCAAAAACAGATATTGCACACTGATATGGGAAGTGAACAAGCCAGGAGAAATACACTCCTGTCCATCCTTCATTGATCTTGGGAGGATCTAAGGATCAGAAATAGCAAGTTCCAGTTTCTTCTAGTAATTTTCAGGGGTCAAGATAAATCAAATTACATCTTGAGTTAAGCTTGTTTATGCCAAAGAAAAGTAATACTTTGTGGGTACAACCCAGCACTTTGAAATTTATGGATGGGAAGAGATATGAGAACCAAATACTGAAAACCTTGAAGTAAGTTGTGAAATATATTCATTTCTCTTCATTCCCTACCCCCCAAGTCCAAAGTGAAGGATGATTGTAATAAAAGACATGAAACCTGGAGTGGTGACTGTTACTGGTTTGGGTTTCCAGAGGAACCTGAGATTAAGAGAATTATGAGCCAGAGGTTGAGCAAATCTACAAAAGAGGAATAAAATAGAAAGTGGAAAGGTAGCAATAAATGAACTTCTTAAGTAGTCATAATGGAGGAAGCAGCAGCAAGAATAGACTGAAACGACTTTGCCATGATGAAGAGTTCTACCAGAAGAACTGGTAGAACTGCAAGAAGGGACCTCAGAGACTTAGATTAGATAAAGAAGGGAAATTAGATAATGGATGGTTACTAAGGGCAGTGGTAGAATAGGTTTCCCTGTGGAGTTTTTAAAATAAAATAGAATCTCATCTGGTCTCATCCTGGCTGAAGGTGGAGAGAATGTCCTGGATAGTGAACGGAATCGTTTCCTTGTATAGGGCTTCATTGTTTTGAAGATTTACGTTTTTCAAGCTGACACGACTTCATTGGACACCCCACTGCCGCCCAAGCTCTGAGAGGTAGGGCTGGGCGGAATGACTTCACTATGAAGGAAATCTAAAGACCAAGGGTTAATTTGCAATTGGGAGGGGAGACACAGAGGAAGGAAGGCAGACCTCCGAGGGTTTTGAAGTTCAGAGGGAAGTGGGCATTTTTTTTTTTTTTTTTAAAGGAAACGTTTGTTCCTTTCCAGGTACACTTGATTACTCACTGTTAAGGAGGCGGAAGTCGATGAATGGGTAGGAGCCGCGGCGTTCAGCAGGAACCCCCGTCTGACCCCTCAGTCGTACATCTCCTAGAAAACAAAATCCAAACAAATGTTTGAAAACGTTGCCAAGTGTATTCACTTTTCCTCTGTAAATCCTCTTACCCACTTATGTCACTGGAACCAACACCAAATATCAGGAGAAAAATGATTCCATTCACCTTGTTTAAGAGAGCGCTATGTGGAAAGGGATATTTAACGAATGCTGAGCGTAATGGACTTGGCAATATTCTAACCAGTGAAGCAGCGTGCTGTTATATCGTCTGGAAGATAGGTCTCTGAACATTTTGGTAATTTACAAAGTTCCCATAGTTTTTTTATTCTTCCTATTGCCATAAAGATGAAGCATCTTAATCTGGAGGACAAATCGTATGCTGGGATTAGAGATTTTATTCTAATTGGAAGTTTTAATTACCCACAGTTCTGATTCTCTTGGTCCAGCAGAGGTTTTTATTTTTATTTTTATTTTTTTCTCTGACTGGCATCCACCTTCTTTGCTTCTCAGGTTGTATCATTTGACCTGCCTTAGAATCTGCCAGGGCCCATCGAGGTCCTAGTACTTTAGACACTCAATATGTAAAGTTGCTAGTGTGTGTTAAATCGCTTTAGTAGTGTCCGACTCGCCAAGCTTCTTTGTCCATGCGATTCTCCATGCAGGAATACTGGAATGGGTTTCCCTGCCCTCCTCCAGGGGATCTTCTCGACCCAGGGATCGAACCCATGTCTCTTATGTCTCCTGCATTGGCAGACAGGTCCTTTACCATTAGCGCCACCTTTACAGGTGCTAAATGTTTCCAGTACTTATTCATTTGTTGTTGTTCAGTTGCTAAGTCATGTCTGACTCTTTGTGACTCCATGGACTGTAGCCCACCAGGCTCCTCTGTCCTTCACTATCTCTCAGACTTTCTCAAATTCATGTCCATTGAGTCAGTGCTGCTATCTAACCATCTCATCCTTTGCTGTCCCCTTCTCCTCCTGCCTTCAATCTTTCCCAGAATCAGGGTCTTTTCCAATGAGTCAGCTCTTCATATCATGTGGCCAAAGTATTGGAGCTTCAGCTTCAGCAACATTAGAACAAGGTAGACCTTGGATAAACTTAGCTCAGATACTTGCTACCTGTGTGATATTGGAAAATTTATTTCTCTGAGCCTCAGTTGCCTCACTTCAAAGTCCATTGGTTGGAGAATCTAAAATAACACTTGCTGCCTGCAAATAAATGCTGGTTTTACTTTCTTCTACACACCTGCAAAGCTGGGATCATATTTTGTGTTCTGCATTTCTCCATAGTGCTTTGTGTGTTGTCTGGTATTTCAGTTCAGTTCAGTTCAGTCGCTCAGTCGTGTCCGACTCTTTTCGACCCCATGAATCACAGCACGCCAGGCCTCCCTGCTACTGCTGCTACTGCTAAGTTGCTTCAGTCGTGTCCGACTCTATGCAACCCCATAGACGGCAGCCCACCAGGCTCCCCCATCCCTGGGATTCTCCAGGCAAGAACACTGGAGTGGGTTGCCATTTCCTTCTCCAATGCAGGAAAGTGAAAAGTCAAAGTGAAGTCGCTCAGTCGTGTCCGACTCTTCGAGACCCCATGGACTGCAGCCTACCAGGCTCCTCCGTCCATGGGATTTTCCAGGCAAGAGTACTGGAGTGGGGTGCCATCGCTTTCTCCACGCCAGGCCTCTCTGTCCATCACCAACTTCCGGAGTTCACTCAGACTCACGTCCATCAAGTCAGTGACGCCATCCAGCCATTTCATCCTCTGTCATCCCCTTCTCCTCCTGCCCCCAATCCCTCCCAGCATCAGAGTCTTTTCCAATGAGTCAACTCTTCATGTGAGGTGGCCAAAGTACTGGAGTTTCAGCTTTAGCATCATTCCCTCCAAAGAACTCCCAGGGCTGATCTCCTTCAGAATGGACTGGTTGGATCTCCTTGCAGTCCAAGGGACTCTCAAGAGTCTTTTCCAACACCACAATTCAAAGGCATCAATTCTTTGGCGCTCAGCTTTCTTCACAGTCCAGCTCTCACATCCATACCTGATCACTGGAAAAACCATAGCCTTGACTAGACGGACTTTTGTTGGCAAAGTAATGTCTCTGCTTTTGAATATGCTGTCTAGGTTGGTCATAACTTTCCTTCCAAGGAGTAAGCGTCTTTTAATTTCATGGCTGCAGTCACCATCTGCAGTGATTTTGGAGCCCAAAAAAGTAAAGTCTGACACTGTTTCCACTGTTTTCCCGTCTATTTCCCATGAAGTGATGGGACCAGATGCCATGATCTTCATTTTCTGAACGTTGAGTTATAAGCCAACTTTTTCACTCTCCTCTTTCACCTTCATCAAGAGGCTTTTTAGTTCCTCTTGTCTAGTATTTAGCAGACTCTAAGTGAATGTCTTCTATTGACTAGATTAGATATAAAGACCAAATCCACCAATTAGTGCATATAACATGAAATCAGAGGAGAGGTAAAAATACGTGAGACCCAATATATTTCTGAAAGACTTGAACTGGGGAAGGTTTCAGTTCCAGGAGTAATGGGTCCACTTCCATAAACCACTCTTTCCCAGACATGAGGTGGCACCAGGGCCTCCACCTATGAGTGAAGAGGAGGAACAGTCTTCTCTCATTAACTCCTGGAGTTTACCAGGGCCTGGGTGAGATCTCCATCAGTTATAACTCATGTGACTGACTGTTTAAAATATTCCCCACAGATGGGCCTTGTATATACATGGGCTTATGATTTACGAATTTTATACTGATGCTTTACTTAATGGTTTGTACAATCTGATGTAATGCCATATTGATATTAAAGAATGTTACAATTTACAGAATACAGGAAAGTGGGAGGAGGAGGGAAAGGATGGAAAAGTACATTTCAAAATATGAATATAATGAGTATAATCTTGCATTAAACAAGAGAATGCTGGCATTTCATAAGTTCATTGGGGTGGATGGTCATTAGTTATAGGAAAGCCACTGGCAAAACATGAAGAGTTTTTCTCTTCTTGGGTTGTCTTTAACATCTTATGTTTATTACTCTTTAAAGAGTTTACAAAACACTTTCACAGACATTATAGTACATTTATTTTCTTGTTTCTCTCTTTGGATCTTCACAATAGCCTTGTAAGGAGAACCACTATTATTCCTCTTACTTTATAGGTGAGAAAACAGAGGCTCAGAAAAGAGGGTGAAGGGACTGCTATTTCACCCTACTGGTCCCAGCTCAGGTCTCAGGCCCCTTAAAGGCATTCAGTAGACTGACTTTATTTATTTTTAAACTTCATTATTCTTTATTGAAGTATAGTTGTTTTACAATATCATACTAGTTTCAGGTATATAGTATAGTGATTCAGTGTTTTTAATAGATTATACTCTTTTAAATGTTGTTATAGGACAATGACAATAATTCCCAGTGCTATAAAATATATCCTTGTTGCTTCTCTATTTTATACATAGCAGTTTGTTTCTCTTAATCACATACCCATATCTTGCCCCCTCCTCTTCTTATTCCCCTCTGGTAACCACTAATTTGTTTTTTGTATCTGTGAGTCTTTCTGTTTTGCTATATATATTTATTTGTTAATTTTTAGATTCCACATATAAGTAATGTCAAGTGTTTTTGTGGTTTTCTGTTTGACTAATTTCACTGAGCACAATATTCTCTAGGTCCATCCCTGTTGTTGCAGTGGCAGAATGTATTCTTTTTATTGACTAAGTAATGTTTCACTGTGTATATATATACTGTATCTTCTTTATCCATTTGTCTATTGACTTTGAGTGCCTGAATTTATGGGTGCTTGAAGCTTACAATATGCCAGCAAATTTGGAAAACTCAGCAGCTGCCACAGGACTGGAAAAGGTCAGTTTTCATTCCAATCCCAAAGAAAGGCAATGCCAAAGAATGCTCAAACTACCGCGCAATTGCACTCATCTCACATGCTAGTAAAGTAATGCTCAAAATTCTCCAAGCCAGGCTTAAGCAATACTTGAACCGTGAACTTCCTGATGTTCAAGCTGGTTTTAGAAAAGGCAGAGGAACCAGAGATCAAATTGCCAACATCTGCTGGATCATGGACAAAGCAAGAGAGTTCCAGAAAAACATCTATTTCTGCTTTATTGACTATGTCAAAGCCTTTGACTGTGTGGATCACAATAAACTGTGGAAAATTCTTCAAGAGATAGGAATACCAGACCACCTGACCTGCCTCTTGAGAAATGTGTATGCAGGTCAGGAAGCAACAGTTAGAACTGGACATGGAACAACAGACTGGTTCCAAATAGGAAAAGGAGTATGTCAAGGCTGTATATTGTCACCCTGCTTATTTAACTTCTATGCAGAGTACATCATGAGAAACGCTGGACTGGAAGAAACACAAGCTGGAATCAAGATTGCCGGGAGAAATACCAATAACCTCAGATATGCAGATGACACCACCCTTATGGCAGAAAGTGAAGAGGAACTCAAAAGCCTCTTGATGAAAGCGAAAGTGGAGAGTGAAAAAGTTGGCTTAAAACAGTTATCAAGACAGTATGGTACTGGCACAAAGACAGAAATATAGATCAATGGAACAAAATAGAAAGCCCAGAGATAAATCCACGCACATATGGACACCTTATCTTTGACAAAGGAAGCAAGAATATACAATGGATTAAAGACAATCTCTTTAACAAGTGGTGCTGGGAAATCTGGTCAACCACTTGTAAAAGAATGAAATTAGAACACTTTCTAACACCATACACAAAAATAAACTCAAAATGGATTAAAGATCTCAATGTAAGACCAGAAACTATAAAACTCCTAGAGGAGAACATAGGCAAAACACTCTCTGACATACATCACAGCAGGATCCTCTATGACCCACCTCCCAGAATATTGGAAATAAAAGCAAAAATAAACAAATGGGACCGAATTAACCTTAAAAGCTTCTGCACATCAAAGGAAACTATTAGCAAGGTGAAAAGACAGCCTTCAGAATGGGAGAAAATAATAGCAAATGAAGCAACTGACAAACAACTAACCTCAAAAATATACAAGCAACTCCTACAGCTCAACTCCAGAAAAATAAATGACCCAATCAAAAAATGGGCCAAAGAACTAAATAGACATTTCTCCAAAGAAGACATACAGAGGGCTAACAAACACATGAAAAGATGCTCAACATCACTCATTATCAGAGAAATGCAAATCAAAACCACTATGAGGTACCATTTCACACCAGTCAGAATGGCTGCGGTCCAAAAGTCTACAAATAATAAATGCTGGAGAGGGTGTGGAGAAAAGGGAACCCTCTTACAC
>NW_011494770.1:4982591-4990280 GCF_000754665.1 Bison bison bison
TAGATGTCCATCAGCAGATGAATGGATAAGAAAGCAGTGGTACATATACACAATGGAGTATTACTCAGCCATTAAAAAGAAAACATTTGAATCAGTTCTAATGAGGTGGATGAAACTGGACCTATTATACAGAGTGAAGTAAGCCAGAAGGAAAAACACCAATACAGTATAATAACGCATATATATGGAATTTAGAAAGATGGTAACAATAACCCTGTGTATGAGACAGCAAAAGAGACACTGATGTATAGAACAGTCTTATGGACTCTATGGGAGAGGGAGAGGGTGGGAAGATTTGGGAGAATGGGATTGAAACATGTAAAATATCATGTATGAAACGAGATGCCAGTCCAGGTTCGATGCACGATACTGGATGCTTGGGGCTAGTGCACTGGGACAACCCAGAGGGATGGTATGGGGAGGGAGGAGGGAGGAGGGTTCAGGATGGGGAACACATGTATACCTGTGGCGGATTCATTTTGATATTTGGCAAAACTAATACAATTATGTAAAGTTTAAAAATAAAATTAAATAAAAAAAAAAAGTTGGCTTAAAGCTCAGCATTCAGAAAACGAAGATCATGGCATCCGGTCCCATCACTTCATGAGAAATAGATAGGGAAACAGTGGAAATAGTGTCAAACTTTATTTTTTGGGGCTCCAAAATCACTGCAGATGGTGATTGCAGCCATGAAATTAAAAGACGCTTACTCCTTGGAAGGAAAGTTATGACCAACCTAGATAGCATATTGAAAAGCAGAGACATTACTTTGCCAACAAAGGTCCGTCTAGTCAAGGCTAGTCTAGTTTTTCCAGTGATCAGGTATGGATGTGAGAGCTGGACTGTGAAGAAGGCTGAGCGCCAAAGAATTGATGCTTTTGAACTGTGGTGTTGGAGAAGACTCTTGAGAGTCCCTTGGACTGCAAGGAGATCCAACCAGTCCATTCTGAAGGAGATCAGCCCTGGGATTTCTTTGGAGGGAATGATGCTAAAGCTGAAACTCCAGTACTTTGGCCACCTCATGTGAAGAGTTGACTCATTAGAAAAGACTCTGATGCTGGGAGGGATTGGGGGCAGGAGGAGAAGGGGACGACAGAGGATGAGATGGCTGGATGGCGTCACTGACTTGATGGACGTGAGTCTGAGTGAACTCTGGGAGTTGGTGATGGACAGGGAGGCCTGGCGTGCTGTGATTCATGGGGTCGCAAAGAGTCAGACACGACTGAGCGACTGAACTGAACTGAATTGAAGCTTACAATTAGCAGGGTTAGTCCTTAAATCTAGGTTGTTCAGCTTCATAGGCAAAGATCTCTCCTCAATACTGTTGATTTTTAGCCCTATGAAGTGTACACACCTGGTTTCTAAAGTTAAAAAAGTCATAGCCCCCATTTTAAAATGATACAACAAATTCAGCACTGCATTTAAATGAATTTATATTTTATAAGTGATAGTAAGAGACACATACTTGAAAACCTATGCAGAGATGAGACTGTCTTCATTTGGTGCAAAGCTGGTTGGGCTTGTGGATTTGTTTACCTACTATGTCATCCTTTTGGGCTTTTCCTATGGGTTTCAGGCTCATCAATTGGAATTCACTTCTTCACTAGTATTTTCTTCTCAGTTTTACCGAAGAGTTCCTCCTGCTTTTGTAGTTCTGATGGTATTATTTTCCCAGAAAATTTCTAATATCAATGTGGGTTTTAAAGCCTCTGCCAGAGTTTATTCCATTTGTCCATCTGAAAGTCTAAGGCACAGATGACCCGTTATTCTGTAAGACTTTAGGTTTAGAGAAACTGTGAGGAGATGGCACCAGGTGGCAGAGTGTGTAAAAAGGGGATGATAAACTAGGATCCCATGGATGGAGGAGCCTGGTGGGCTGCAGTCCATGGGGTCGCTAAGAGTCGGACACAACTGAGCGACTTCACTTTCACTTTTCACTTTCATGCATTGGAGAAGGAAATGGCAACCCACTCCAGTGTTCTTGCCTGGAGAATCCCAGGGATGGGGTAGCCTGGTGGGCTGCCGTCTATGGGGTCGCACAGAGTCGGACACGACTGAACAACTTAGCAGCAGCAGCAAACTAGGATCAGGAAACTCCTGTTACTGAGAGGATTAGCATTTCACCATCTTGGGTGACCTTGGGATAATCAATAACCACTTCGAGGTCCAATTTTTTAATATTTAAATTTGTATCATGTAGCATTTTTCCACACCTCACAGGATTGTTGTGAGGAAATTATCAAGTGCCTGAAAAATAACATGTTAACGTTATTGAAAATAATGAATAACGATAACAGTTAACGCTATTGAATTCTTCTGCTGAGCATTTTACATGCATTGTCTCATATATCACCTACCCAACAACTCATCGAAGAAGGTAATATTATTATTATACCATTATGGCAACCCACTCCAGTACTCTTGCCTGGAAAATCCCATGGATGGAGGAGCCTGTTAGGCTGCAGTCCATGGGGTCGCTAGGAGTCGGACACGACTGAGCAACTTCACTTTCATTTTCACTTTCATGCACTGGAGAAGGAAATGGCAACCCACTCCAGTGTTCTTGCCTGGAGAATCCCAGGGACGGGGGAACTTGGTGGGCTGCGGTCTATGGGGTCGCACAGAGTCGGATATGACTGAAGCGACTTAGCAGCAGCAGCAACAGCATACCATTCACCAATGAGGAAACTGAGGCCAATGTAAATTTGATATTTTGTCTGTGCTCAGAGCTAGAGAGTGGAGAGTTAAACTCAGAACTGGTTCCAAACCCCATGTTCTTCACCAACCATCCTTCTATAGTATCAGGATAAAAAACTTGGATAAAGAGTTAAACATTAACTTTTTATTGCATAATGTATGCTCTGATTGTTTTTGCCCATAAACCAAGTATATATTCATCATTTTTCTTGGAAACTAAATACCAGGGAAATCCAGCCCCTTGATGAATTCGAGATTCAATCAGATAGATGTTTATTCAAATAGCACTTCAGTGGAAATGGACTGTATGACTAAGACAACCAAATCCTGCTCTGGATCAACAACACATCTATTATTTTTAAGTAAGAAATGGAAGGCAATTATTAAAAATATTATTCAGCAGAACTCAAACGACCTGGCAACTAATTTACTCAAGCTCTTTGGCCTGGAGAATTCCATGGACTGTATAGTCCATGGGGTCGCAAAGAGTCAGACACAACTGAGCCACTTTCACATTCTTTCTTTCTTCCTGAATTAAGATAATTTTTTTAATGATGCAATCCCACTTTTGAGAAAAAGAGACAAATAACAGTGAAACATGTTGATAGCAAAGATACCCAAACAAACAAATCAACAGCAACAGCAACAAGCTACAGAACCCATACTTGAAAGATTCTGTTAAATGGTTATTCTGGCTGTAACTACAATTACAGCTTGGGAAGCAGGTACTCATCAACCTAACAATGGCCTTTAGGTATAGTAGATCATTGCTTTAAAATAAGGCTAAAATCCTGTTAAAAATATTAATGAGGCAAGAGTCAGGATGACTGTAAGTTGGCTAACAATGCATTTCAGGAATTTTTCAACATGAAAAGTTAAATACAAACCAAAGATTCTGTATCTTGAGAGTTTTATTGAAGCAAAGCTTGAATGGGGTAAAATGAATGTTTTCAGTATAAGTTCTTATATAGAAAGGTCTTGCTCCTTCTCCCTGCTTTCAGGAACACCTTCTGATATTAAATTGCTTCAATATGTTCTTGCAAAGAGAGAAATGATTCAGTAACAATGGTTCCTGGAGGAGCAGAGGCCACTGGTCTGAGGAACAGGTCGAATGGTGTCCTGCCACGCTGCTTTTACTGGCCCATAGTCTCAAGCAATTATCTATTTACCTAAGGCCTTATATCCAAGCTAAACAATTATTTTAACTATTCATGAGACTCTTGTTTAACTGAAGCAACTTTTTTTTTTCCTTCTGGCAAATGAAAGGTGCTGTGGAAGCAGGGGAGGAAGCGTTGACAGCTCGGAGTTGTGTCCTCGGTCTGTTCTTATTGTGTTCCAAAATGAAACAAACAGCAGGGGAATTCTTATTTTGAAAGGGCTGCTTCTCTTTTGCCCCTTCAGGCTGAAAACATAACATGTCGTCCTCGGGTATTTAAAGCTGCCAACATGGGCAGGGAGCTGAGACAGCCACTCACCCTCCCAGGGGACGTGGTTCCGGGATGGACCTCTTGCCCACTTGGCTTCTCAGGCTGTCTCTGTTTAATAAAAGCTTGGGAGGGAGCAGACATTATGTGGCCTCTTATGTAACTGGGAAAGAGGGCGGAGACTCTGACAGCGATGACAACTTACAGTGGCTGAAACACGGGCCACGTGACAAGAACCAGACTCCGGCCCCAGTCTCGGTGTCAAGGTCATCTCAGGGTGGGGAAAACAGGTAGGAGAGCGACAGAGCAGGAGTTACTGTGCTCTTAGTGCATCTAAGATGAATGAAAAAGACTTTGAGACCAGCTGCAGGAACCCAGGATAGATGTTGATAGGGCATCACAATGAACGAGGAAGATGAGATGGCGGTAGAGCCAGAAAGATGCTCTCGAGCAGCCCAAACACAGCAGGAGAGAAGATGCGCTCATGAAAGGTATTCCTCTGAACTTTCTTAGAGATTTCTAACTCATGTCACTGCCACACACTTGCAAAACAAAGGCAGAGAGAACCCAGATCCACGAATCTCACACAAGCGCTTCAGTAGGCTGCCCTGCCTCAGCCCTGGCGGCTTCAAATATTTCAGATGACTATTCTCAATTAGCAAAGTGAATTATTTCTCCTAAGACATTGATCTAGCCAAACAGAGGAGAAAGGTTGTGCAATTTAATCACTCCACAGATTTATGGGATACGACAGACAGCCAGTTTAGATAAGTCAGGCAGAGAGAACTGTTCTGAGGACTGTGAGCTCACAGGAGACCCAAGATGGCTGATGAGACCCAAGCTTCCCTCCCAGAGGTTTTATCTTCTGCTTTACTTTCTTGAGTGAGGCTGTTTGTTACTCAGAACCTGTCCAGTGATCTGTTGCACTAATTGTGCACTTCTGGGCTACTGCTGAGGGAGCTTTGTGTGTAGGAAAGAGAGGGACCAGGAGTTAGTTGTCCTGAAACCACGCTTTTGGCACAAGGAACAATATAAAGTTTTCTTTGCATGTGAAAAAAAGTTCTTTCTCTCTTCTCTTCTAAAAAACCTTGAACTTCACGTCAAAATCAGACAAAGGGGAATTTCACCAAGTTAGAGTCAATATTCTATTGCCTAACTGTATTACTCTGCAACTTTAGTTTAGAATTATTAAATATGTTGTAACAAATGAATATTTTGGGACTTAAATGGTGTGAAAATGAATATATAAATAGCAGTGCTTTTACGTTCTAGCATGGGTATGGTATGTTTTAACTCAGACTAGATATTTTTCAGCTTCACGGTTTTACAGAGGGAAAACAAGGGGAAAAATTACAATTTCTAGGAATACAGGAGACTAATAAAAAGGGATATTGAACAAGAAGCAGCAGGAATGCCTTAAGAGAATTCCAAGAAGCTGCTAAAAAAAAGCCTGAAAAGAACACAAAAAACATATATTCTCTCAAAGATTGAGAAGAAGGGGAATAATCTGAGGAGTCATTTTAGGGAATACATGATCTGGATCTGCCTTAAGTAATGAAAACACCAGTGTAAGCTTGCACATTATTCACTTATTTCTGGGATAATGCTCTTTATCTTCAGAATGTCACCAAAGTAAATTTTGTTTTTCAATAAATGTATAACATACACTCACAATGCCTGATACATTATAGGCCCTCAAAGAACCCCAGTAACTATTATCATCATTTTGTTACTGTTCTGAGATTCCTGTGTCCTCCCCCATAATGTTGCTGCTGCTGCTGCTAAGTCACTTCAGTTGTGTCCAACTCTGTGTGACCCCATAGACGGCAGCCACCAGGCTTCCCCATCCCTGGGATTCTCCAGGCAAGAACACTGGAGTGGGTTGCCATTTCCTTCTCCAATGCAGGAAAGTGAAAAGTCAAAGTGAAGTCGCTCAATCGTGTCCGACTCTTCGAGACCCCATGGACTGCAGCCTACCAGGCTCCTCCATCCATGGGATTTTCCAGGCAAGAGTACTGGAGTGGGGTGCCATTGCCTTCTCCATCCCCCATATTAGTAGGTATTATTTAGGAGAATTTTAAAGTCAGGAACTCTTTTAAGGACTGTACATATATGAACTAGTTTAGTCCTCATAACCATCCACCTGAGGCAGGTGTGTGTAACATCCCCATTGTGCCAAGGAATATAGAGTTTGTAAGTCAACTGAATTGGGATCAGAGGCCACTTGGTCTTGGAAGTCCTTGCTCTCTAACCCACCACTGTGCAGTGGCAGTGTCTCCAACCTCCACAACAATGACCAGTCTGTTCATTGATGACGTTATTCATGGCTTCCTTGATCTTTCCAGGTGTGTTTCTCCTCTTCTGCTGGGCAGGTCAGGGTTAATGGAAGTCAATACCAAGGCTATGTCCTGGGGAAAGCTGAATCCTGGTGCTTCGTGCCAGTACTGCAAGCCCAGGACAAACAGTGGAGCCTCAGATTTTAACATGAGATGCCACAAGTCCCCAGTGATGCAGGTTAGACCACATGGAGTCTAGATTCCGCTGGAGAGCCAGGTATCTTGTAGGGTGGTAGAACTTTTGGGTAAGTGTTTCAACAAAGGGGCCAATTCTAGGGTAGGCTCTGAGAAGACCTTAGATTAATTCAGTTCATTTCAATAGATATGTATGCAAAACATTATACAGAGTGTTGGAGAATAGATAGGGAAAAGGAAAAATAAAGGTAGAGAAAATGTTATGTTGGCTTTCAGATAATTAATAGTCTATTAGAAGAGATCAATAGAAATGAGTAAATATATAAGCCAGAAGGACTCTAACTTTTAGCGAGACTGGGATATTTGGGTTTGGATCCCACTCTCAGAAGTGTCATGAGGTTTTATGATTTTATATGGACAAATAACTTGGATATTTCTGGGTCTAAAATGACTTCATAGTAATCCTGTAAAAATGTGTCAGTTAGTAGAATTGAAAGAGAATTATTTGATGTCTAATTTGAAAATTTAATATAATTTTACATTTAAAAGAACTTCATATTTTAGAACAGTGATTGAAGCTGTGATTTAGACTTTCATACCAGGTCTTCACTAAGCAAATTTCTGTGGGTACAGGCAAATAATTTAAATTAGCAAAGTTATTTTCAGAAACCTGCTATCAATAGCAGGCGATGTCCTTCATATCTAATGTGTGTTAGCTTTCTGGAAAAAAAAAATTACAGCAGGAGAGGCTCGGGAAAAGGAAGAAGAGGAGGAGGAGAGAGAGGAGGCCACAAAGAAAATGGACACAGGGAGGGACTGAATCCTGGGGCTGAGGGACAGGAAGGTATCAGAGATGATTTGTGGATTTCTGTCTTGCGTGACTGGATGGTTGGTTCTATCACAGAAAAAGGAAATTCTCAAAGAGGAGTCATTCATGTCCTTCATTTGATAAATGATATTTATAAGACATGATATTTTTGGCAGGAAATACAATGGTGAAGAACCTTGGGAAGAATCTTGGCCTCATGAAGTTTGTAATCTATTAGAGGGAACACTACAGAACAATTACGCATAGATGTAAAGTTGCAACTTTGGGT
>NW_011494770.1:4990380-5001870 GCF_000754665.1 Bison bison bison
GGTAGTGGAACAAAGAAGAGATATACTGATGTTAAGAGTAATGAACTTCCCTTTGTTAGGGAGGTTGCTGTGAGCCTCCTTGAGGAGGTGACATTTGATTGGAGATCTGAAGAATTAACAGTAGTTAATTTAAGGTGAACACATGTCCTGATTTGCCCTGGAGAATCTTGATTTAGGCCTCTGGTCTTGCCTGCTGTATTTAGTAATATTGCCCCTTTCACATTCAAAAGTATCCTGATTAGCTGACACATTACATGATTGCCCTGACTGCAGCAATCCAGGCAGACAGGCCTGCGAGTCTATAAGTTTATTGCAGGAGGATGGCATATCTGAGCTCCTGTAACAAGGCCTAGCATATTCCAGAAATAACCAAGTGGATATGGCGGGTCATAGGCAAAATGAGGTTTGAGAGGTGTCAGGGCTTTGCAGGGCAGGTTGAGGAATTTAACCTTATTCCAAGAGAATTAGAAAGCGATGGGATGATTTTAAGAGGAAGATGATGTAATCAGATTTTCATGTTGAAAAAAACAATTTTGGGTGAATAACAGAGAAGGATTGGAAGGGGCACGAACAACTAGTTAGGAGATCATTGTAGTAGTTCAGGTGAGAAAAATGGTGACTTGGAGTACAGTAGTGGTCCTAGAAGAGATGTGAATAGAGTTTAGAGATGGGTAGTAGGGAGAGTTGCCTGGGGAATTGCCTGGCAGGTCTGAAGGAGAGGGAAGTATTATAGATAGTTCATAGATTTCTGGCTTTCCTAACTGGATGATTGATTGTGCTAGCCATAGAAAAAGGGAATTTTAAAAGGACCAGGTTTGGGAGAAGTTCATGTGATCAACTTTGGCTACTCTAAGTATTACTGGGATTTCAAAGGAAAAATATCAAGTAGGCAGTATGGGTCTAGACCCATAGGGAATGTCTGGGATGGAGATATAAATTTATAAATCAAATAAAACTATGGGCATGTATACACATGTCTAGGAAATGAAGTGATAAGTGAATAAGGCTTGGCATGCAGGTTTAAGCAACGCTAACATTTAATATCTTGCTGGAGGAGGAGTCTATAAAGGAGAAGAGATAGCCATAAAGGTGGGAAGAAATCCAGAAGTTCATTTTGTCTTGGAAGAGAGCAATTCAAGAGAGAGGCAATGGTTTTCAGAGAGATCTTGCTGAAAGCGTAAGTGAAATGATAGTTGAAAAAAGTCCATTGGTGACTGAGTGACAGTAGTGTGAAATAGCAGCAAAGTCCTTTGGACATCACCTGGAGTTGGGAAACTGAGACGGTTTTATTAAGAAGCCAATATTTAGATGATCTTAAATGATAAGTAAAATTTTGAAAACTTGCACTTTATAGAGTTGGCTTGCAGTTGATACAGTTATGATCATTGAAATGAAGGGAAGAGATTTTAAAGAAAAAATCATGCTGAACTTAAGAACAGTGGTAATTCTTAAGATTGATATTAATATCAAAATATAATTTGAAAATTGCACAGAGGACAAAATAGCTGCAAATTTTTGCAAAATATAGTGATACCCTATCACTTCTCATACCTAAATACACTTTGAGAAAAAAAAAAGTCTCATGGAAATTAATGCCAAGAAAAGTATTCATTGGAAAGAAAAGGATGGGCATGTTAATGAGAAGAAATGTAATTAATAAGATAAAATACCATGTCCCAATATTGCTGAATAATTTCTTGTTTTCTTGAACTTTGAATAATTTGAGAGAAGCGTTTCAATGTATTGTTTGTTTTCATGTGCTTCTGAACTTCCTGATTCTGGCCGGGAACAAGGACAAACCTGCCAAAATACTGCAAGAGGAGATGTTGCTGATCACAGGCAGGAAATACTCAAAGTCCCACGAGATGGCCTGTTCTTAGGAGACTTCCACACCAAGTCTGCTGACCTCAGAAGGACCATCAGGCCACCACGCTCACTGCTGGAGCTTGCTCAGGCCCAGGAGGTGTTTAGGAATTCTTCATTCCAGGCATCTGTGCCATCATGGCACTTGGGATTCTTTTAAGCTCCAAGTGTTGTTCATTCTTTGTTTGATTTTGAGAAGGGAAACAGATGGCAAAAACTGGACTCAGTTGGGAAATGGCTGAATCCATTATATTATATCCATGTTATGGGATGGTATTTTTCTATTAAAACCAATCACTTACATTTCCACAGTAATGTGTTGTGTTCAGTCATTAAGCCATGGCTGACTCTTTGTGACCCCATGGTCTGCAGCACTCAGGCTTCCCTGTCCTTCACTGTCTCGAGTTTGCTCAAATTCATGTCCATTGAGTCAGTGATGCAATCTAACCATCTCATCATCTGTAGCCCCCTTTTCCTTTTGCCTTCAATTTCTCCTAGCAACAGGGTCTTTTTCAGTGTCTATAGTAATAGGTAATATTTATTGAGCATTTAGTATGTGCTAGGTAATGTTCGAAGTACTTTTCATGAATTAACTCATTTCATCCTCTTAAGACCCTCCCCCTTAGATAAATACTGTTGTCTATGTCATACCTGAGACACAGAGGTGTTAAATTACTTTTCCAAGAAGACATAGTCAGTAAGCACAAAGGCAGATTTGCAACCAGGGTGACTGATTCCAGTGCTAAAATCCCTGTTCAAATATGTCTTGATCTGAAGTGAGAACCATGTTATATTGTTAAAAGAGGGTGGGTATTATGTAGTATTGGAAAGTTGTATCACAAGGAAGAAGTCAATAATATGAGAAGCCATTTACTACCTCTATGACCTAGGTGAGTATTAGCCATTCTGAGTTTCATTTAATCTGTTTCATTAAGTAGCGATAACAATATCTGCCCTGTATACCTCATGGAAGGTAGGAATCAAATCACATGGATAAAAGTGGTTTGTCAATAAAGTTTTATTATTAAGAATATTCTTATTTTATATTGCTATATAAATATTAAATATATTACATATAATATAAATTCTCTATTTTTTGTCTTATGTTTTATATATTGTATAAAATTATTGATATTGCTATAAAAATCTACAAAGGAGCATTATTCTTGTATGTAATTAAGTGTGAATTAAAGGTGCTATAATCAAATGTGCTTGTGAAACACAGAGTTTTAGTGAAATTAAACTTTTAAAAGTGCAATGTTATGGGCTAAATCGTGCCCCCCATTTATATATTGGGCTTCCCTGGTGGCTCAGACAGTAAAGAATCTGCCAGCAATGCAGGAGACCTGAGTTCATTCCCCGGGTCAGGAAGATCCCCTGGAGAAGGGAATGGCTAACAACTCCAGTATACTTGCCTGGAGAATTCCATGGACAGAGGAGCCTAGCAGGCTACAGTCCATGTGGTCGCAAAGAGTCAGACTGAGAGACTAACACTTTTCACTTTCACATTCATATATTGAATTTGTAATTCCCTAGTACCTCTGAGTATGACTGTATTGCCAGATAGGACTTTTAAAGAAGTGATTAGGTTAAAATGAAGCCATTATGGTGGGCTTTAATCCAATCTGACTTGTGTTTTTATAAAAAGAGGACACGTACATACACCATTTTTATTTTTTGGGCCATTACCCCACACCCCTTATTGCCGCCAAAACCACATGGGCTGGGGGCCCGGGCTGGATGGACAGACACCCCCTGCCCCCAACCCAAAACCCTCCTGTGTGTGGTTGGAAAATTTGTTTTTTTTTTTTTTCTGAATAAAAAATATTCTACTAAAAAAAAGAAAAAAGAATGTTTGGACACACAAGGAGACATGAGCTTTACGTGAGCACAGAGAAAAGGCCGTGTGAGGACACAGCAAGAAGGTGGCCATCTGAAGGCTAAGGGGAGAGGACTCAGAATAAATCATGTTGATATCTTGACCCTGGACTAACCTCTAGAACTGTGAGGAAATAGATTTATGATATTTAAGACACTCAGTCTATGGTATTTTGCTAGGGAGAGAAACTGCGTCTAGTGGCAAAGAAGATGGGCAAAGAAGATGCATCAGAATGAGTTCAATGGCCCCAGCTTATCAGAGGCTTCCCAAATGTCTCCATTCCAATTTTCAGGATCCCATTCCTTCCCAATCAATGCCCTCACTTTAGAAGAAGATATTCTCCAGTGTTGGGAATTCAATTGTTTTGTAATTCAGCCACTAGCAGGATGAGATTCTGGGCTTGGTTTTCAGGAATCTCAGCTTTGCAGCTACAGGAAATGAGTCTTTTTCAGGGCAGACATAGAAGCTTTCAGGTCATTTATACAGAACTTGAGCTGGAAATTCGAATCCTTTAGGTCATTCTTTTCTTTTCCCACTTTGTCCAGCAACATTAGGAGTAAACAGCCAATCTCATTATACTATGCTATGCTAAGTCACTTCAGTCGTGTCCGACTTTGTGCGACCCCATAGACGGCAGCCCGCCAGGCTCCCCCGTCCCTGGGATTCTCCAGGCAAGAACACTGGAGTGGGCTGCCATTTCCTTCTCCAATGCATGAAAGTGAAAAGTCAAAGTGAAGTCGCTCAGTCGTGTCCGACTCTTAGCGACCCCATGGATTGCAGCCTAACAGGCTCCTCTGTCCATGGGATTTTCCAAGCAAGAGTACTGGAGTGGGGTCTCATTATACTTGTTAGTTAAAAAAAAAAAAAAAAAAAAAAACTGAAGGGATTATATATGTGGGCACCCAGAAACTTGTCTCTTAAAGGTATTTGGTTAGGAGCATCCGATATTGATATTTTGCATAGAACTATTGCCGTATCATAGAACTATTGGAGAAGGAAATGGCAACCCACTCCAGTATTCTTGCCTGGAGAATTCCATGCACAGAGGAGCTTGGTGGGCTACAGTCCACGGGTCGCAAAGAGTCGGACACGATTGAGCAACTTCACTTTCACTTTCATTGCCATATCACACCACTTGGACTCATCAGTGCTCCCTTTATTAATGAAAATAATTAGTATCTTTAAATCTAATCAAACTAGACAGCCAATCCCAGACAGTCTAGACCAATACAGAAAACCCATCCATAAGATTCTATTCCTCTTGAACCACTCTGGGTACCAAAATCTACACTAGTCAGGGTTTTGTTTCTCTGAAGAACCCTGACTATCACATGTGAGATTTTTCGGATCCTTCAAAGTATTGATCTTCATTGTGAATATCCAAGAAGGTGGAATCACATAGCATTTCTCAAACACCTTTGTCCATAAAACATGGTTTTCACATATATGTATCTAATACTTAGGTCAAAATCTCAGCACTGGAAGGAGCTTAGAGGTCCCCTTGCACCCTTCTCTGGTACCACCACTCTTTGTATTCTTGTCCTATATGATTAAGTCTACATGTCTGGTACTAATTGCTTTTTGGGGTTTAGACCAACTGAATATTTATTCATTTATTCTTCAAATATGTTTTGAATGCCTACTATGTGCCAGGCCTTGTTCTAGACTCTAAGCATATGGCAGTGAACAAAATAGAACATGCCTGCTCAGATTTGAGAGGGGCAAGACAGACAACAGACAAAATCAACAAGTAATTGCAGATAGGAACCTCATGGAAGTGCTACGGGGTGAAATAAATCAGGAAAGGGGTGAAGGACTTCTGGGTAGCCTGGTGGGGGTGGGGCTGCAGATTAAATAGAGGAGAGTCTGGGAAGGCCCATCTGGGGTAACTTGAAAGACTTGAATGAAATGAGGGAGGAGCCATGGGATCATCCAGGAGAAGCAGTTCAGGCTCAGGGGACAGCAAGCACAGGACACAAGGAACATGCTCGATATATTCTAGAACTAGCAAGGAGGCCAGGACACTGGAACAGAGAGAGTGTGGGAGGAGGTAAGGGGAGAGAAGTGACAAGTGGGCAGGGGTGGGCAAGGAAGGGACCAGGAGTTTAGAGACTCAGAACAGAGACACAATAAGGTTTTGAACAGAGAGTGACATGATTTGACCGATGTTTTTCAGAGGATGGTGCTGGCTGCTCTGCTGACAATAGATTGTTGGGGAGCTTAATACATTCGATAGATCCCCAGACTAATGTTCTGTCTGTTTCTATAACCTAGGTCCTGTCTTGTGTCCTAGTTATGACAAGTCCAGTCAGCCACCAAGTCTTGTTACTGTGTGCTGTCCCCCACTCCCCGGAGGTGGTCTTATCACTTGGCAGGGTAGAAGCTCTATTAAAGCCAGTGTATGCAGGGCCCTCTCTAGAAAAGGAGGCTAAGGCAAAATATACCTTCTCCTGGCTTCATGGAGAAGGCAGAAGAATTGGTCAAGTCACGTGGTTCTGTGGCTACTTAATTTGTACAAATTGCCATCAATTTTACAAGTATGTAAGATACAAGTGAAATTAAAAGATGCTTACTCCTTGGAAGAAAAGTTATGACCAACCTAGATAGCATGTTGAAAAGCAGAGACATTACTTTGCCAACAAAGGTCCGTCTAGTCAAGGCTGTGGTTTTTCCAGTGGTCATGTATGGATGCGAGAGTTGGACTGTGAAGAGAGCTGAGCACCAAAGAATTGATGCTTTTGAACTGTGGTGTTGGAGAAGACTCTTGAGAGTCCCTTGGACTGCAAGGAGATCCAACCAGTCCATTCTGAAGGAGATCAGCCCTGGGAGTTCTTTGGAGGGAATGATGCTAAAGCTGAAACTCCAGTACTTTGGCCACCTCATGCGAAGAGTTGACTCATTGGAAAAGACTCTGATGCTGGGAGGGATTGGGGGCAGGAGGAGAAGGGGACGACAGAGGATGAGATGGCTGGATGGCATCACTGACTCGATGGACATGAATGAACTCCAGGAGTTGGTGATGGCCAGGGAGGCCTGGCGTGCTGCGATTCATGGGGTCACAAAGAATCGGACACGATTGAGCGACTGAACTGAACTGAACTGAAGATACCAGTATTTTATCATCTGTGAATTTAATTAAACTGGTCCTAGAAGGATACAGCAGAGAAGGCAATGGCAACCCACTCCAGTACTCTTGCCTGGAAAATCCCATGGACGGAGGAGCCTGGTAGGCTGCAGTCCATGGGGTCGTGAAGAGTCGGACACGACTGAGCGACTTCACTTTCACTTTTCACTTTCATGCACTGGAGAAGGAAATGACAACCCACTCCAGTGTTCTTGCCTGGAGAATCCCAGGGACGGCAGAACCTGGTGGGCTGCCATCTGTGGGGTCGCACAGAGTCGGACACGACTGAAGTGACTTAGCAGCAGCAGCAGAAGGCTACACAGAAAGACCTTGTGGGACTTCCCTGGTGGCCCAATGGTTAAGAATCTGCCTGCCAATGCAGGGGACACGGGATTACTCCCTGGTCTAGGAAGATTCCATATGAGGGGCAACAAAGCCCATGTGCCACAACTACTGAGCCCATATGCTGCAACTACTGAAGCCTCCGTGCTCTGAAACAAGAGAAGCCGCTGTGATGAGAAGCCCACATGCTGCAACAAGGGAGCAGCCCCCACTCACCACAAATAAAGAAAGTGTGAGACCAGCAACAAAGACCTAGTGTAGCCAAAAAATAAACAAACAAATAAATAGATAAAAATTAAAAAAGAAAGACCTTGCAGTATATTGACTTGAAATAAGAACTGTTTAAGAAGCGTATAAAATATAAAACTCAAGAAACATAAGCTCCTAAAGAGACAGTCCTTGAAACCTGAACTTCTGTGCCTGGACAGTACTCATGTCAGGGTCGATTGAAACATACGTTAATTTACCCATTCAGAACTCTGCTCCCTGGCTTGTTTACAGAGCCATCACAACTACCCTTGGTGACTAAGCTGAAGTGGAGTTAACTTCATAAACAGAGACCATTCGATTTTTTGAACCAAATAATATTCAGACAACTTTTGCCTTTTTCTAGTTTTCTGACACTTTCCCATTCTCCATATCTCCACCAGGAATTTTGACAGGGATTTAACAAATCTATTTGCAAATAGTTGGGATTATAATTCACTAGACCCAGAAACTTGAATTTTTTGCAAAATGGCCTTTGTTTTTGTTTGTTATTTGTTTTTTACTTTCTTGGACTTCCATTCCAACCCTCTATACTGACCTTGTTTAAAACAAAACTATACCTTTTCTACTTTGAGTTCATTCTTTCTGACAAAGAGAAAGAAAGAAAGGGTGTTGATATTTTACTGCTCTCTCTCAGTCTGCTCCTGTTTTTCACATTTTTCTGCTTTTGTGGGCCATAGGCTGATCCTTCTCCATCCTTGTACTTTAAAGAGCATGTTAGTAAATCCTTTAAAAAGTCCTTTCTCTTTGGTTTGCATCACACATTTCTGTTTGCCGTTCATTAGATGAAATTTGCTGTCTTTTGTGCATGTTATAAATATTTTTTAAAATATCTGAACCCATCAGAGAACTTTTCACATACCTTTATTGACTTCTCTAGATAAATCTCTCTGTTCTTGCTTACTGAGATAATTTGTGATCTCAACATAAAGTGACTTCTATGTTCTGTTTCTTTTTTTTTTTTGGCCACAACACACATCTTGAGGGGTCTCAGTTCCCTGACCAGGGATTGAATCCCAGGCCCCAAGCAGTGAAAGCCTGGAATCCTAACCACTAGGTCATTGGGAAACTCCCTGATTTCTATGTTTCTTACCCACAAACCCAAAAGTCCAAGAATATATCTTAGCTGTCACTGGGAAAATGATACCTGAATTAAATGAATAAATATACATTCTAATAAGTTTGTATTTTAGTTTTTTTTGTCCTTATCAAGTCATACAGCCTTTTAGAATCTATTTTGATGGCAATATACATCTTACTTTATGAAATTAAAGTTTAACAATGCCCAGAATTTCTTTCATTACATCATTTTCCTCTTGTGATAATTAAACCCAGAGAAACAGTTCTTCATGTCCAAACACAATTATGTGATTTTAATCTGTTTGGATTTGAGAACTGGAACTAAAAAACTGATCCAAATATATGAAATCATTCTTTTGGAGATGATAAATAAATAAACAATAATATTTGTTTTCAATCAATGTTCACTGCCTGCAAATTGTAAGTTTATTGTACTCATGTATGATCATATTAGGAATTACTTTGTGAGCAATATAATATAATGTGCCACTCAAGTGATACCAGGGGACAATTCCTTTAGTATTAACTTCTTAGTTTTCCGTATTTGATGTGCTGCTGCCTATGGCTTTTATCTTGTATAATTATAACTGATGGTATTTTATGCAGTATAGAGTTTCTTCTGCACTGAGTAAAGCTTGGTGCTCTGTGTTTTTTCTCATTTTAGACATTCAAGATTCGATATTGAGTGTCTGTATGTATTTCTCCAGGACTTCCCAACTTTTTCCATTCATAACACACAGAAAATAACATTTGATTCCCACTGGGTTAAATGTATCTGGCTGCTCAAGTTGAGAGCCTTTAGTACTTGAATTTTGGATGACCCAGGCTTCCTTGGCTACCCCACTGACTGAGGGTGATCAACATCTCATCACACTGGAAACCCATTAATAGCACATTAGTTGGGGAACTCTGATCTGTACAATTAAGATAACGTTACCTGGATACAATCCTCAGAGTAGCTTTTATGTTTGATTTATTAGAATATATGCTTCTTGAGGTCAACAGACTTCACAGAATCATGGGATCAATCTTTAGAGATCCTTACTATTCATCAGCAGGGGTTGGGGAGGGTGAGATGTGGGTCATGGAAAAGTGGAGTAGAAAGAATGGACTGTCATTTAAAGCAAATGTTTTATTTCTCTGGACTGACATGGCCATGACCTGGAATAAGACAAGCTCTTACCTTCCTTTAACTTTCTAGTTATATGATTCAGCAGGATACTTAAAATTTCTTTTCCCTAAAATAAAATAAAATAAAAATTTCTTTTCCCATTTTATTTTCAGAATATATGGTCAGAATTTTCCCTCTTCTTCCCAGGATGGGAGGGAAAAAGAAATTAGACTAACATTCTACTCTGCTTCACAACCATCTAAGATCAGTTGTTTTTGATCACATTTTCTGATTTAATTGGTCTGAAGCGCATAGGGTTTTTTGTTTGTTTGTTTTTTGTTTTTTTTTACAAAGTTTCCCCAGGGACTCCAATGGGAAGACATGGATATGAACTACTGATGAGTAGCCCAGTTTGTAACTGAGCACATATGTGAAAGGACACACCTCCTAAAGGATATGTTTGAGGCAAAAGCAAATAGTACAGGAAGCAAGCAAATATTTACACTGAATACTAAGTATCATCTCTGGAAGTTTCTGAGTTGTGTCTCATGGGATTTGGGCACTTCAATTAGGGAAATGGATTATTACTGCTCTGGTGAACTGGGAGAGGTTTTGTGGAAGAAATCAACTTAAGGAACATTTTCAAAGAAAAAGGTAGTAAAAATATGGAGTATGAATTAAAAGACTAGGGAAAAAATTGCCAGAGCAGCAAATGGAGAAATAGACAGAGAAATGGTTCGCTTGGTGAAAGAAAATTTTCATGCAGTGGGTACCAGAGAAATGGGGAAGACTCTTGGCCTTCAGACGAGAATCTCGGTAACTGAGCAACAATCAAGGTGATCTGCAGGTGGCCTGGATCAGATTAGAATGGTAACTGGCACATTTTTTCTTGGACTGGGCAATCAGAACTGAGAAAGGACTTCATCAACAATAATCTGTACTCAAACTCAAAGAAAAACTACAACAAAATAATAAAGCATACTACCATGGAAAATATTTACTAACAAGATTAAGAACACAATAAGGGACAGGTATATTTCATATTACATAGTATACATGTGTGCATGAGAGCTAAGTTGCTTCAGTTATGTTCGACTCTTTGTGACCCTATGGACCATAGCCTGCCAAGCTCTTCTGTCCATGGGATTCTCCAGACAAAAATACTGGTGTGGGTTACCATGCCTTCCTCCAAGGGATCTTCCTGACCGGGTCTCAAACCCATGTCTCCTGCAGCTCCTGCATTGCAGGTGGGTTCTGTATCGCTGAACCACTGGGGAAGCCCTGATATGGCATAAGGAAGTCACAATTCAACTGGAAATAAAATACAGGTAGCAATCCAAAGCCTAATTTTATAATATAGCATCTGTGAAGCCATCTTATATCTACAATTCCTTCAACTAGAAGCACAAATTCTCCAAATTCCAAACCTTTAGCAACACTTTATTATCAGCTTTAAGGAGGATATATTTCTGAATCTTTTCTAGAATTTTCAGGTAGCTTCTTTTTTTTAAACCTTGATGCTCCACACATGTTCAGCCTTTCTCATAGCTAGTGAATGACCCCACGCGAACCTGCCAATGGAAAGATATTATTCCTGAGGGTACAAAATGAACAACCATTTCTGGGTTTTCAAGGTTAATGTTGATATAGCACTCTTTGGGTTAGTTTAAAAATCTCATCTGGTGTCTCAGAGGGCCTACACAATCACTGGTAATCACTGTGTGCATCACTAAGATAGACAGTTTGGCAAGACGGACGGTTCCAGGGGGATTATAAGCCTATGATGGGGCAGGATATTCGTAACTTCTACCAAATAGCCTTCAA
>NW_011494770.1:5001970-5056145 GCF_000754665.1 Bison bison bison
CTTCAAAGTGCCTTCTGAGTGCTAGAGATAGAAAATAAGGAAGAGAGAAAAGGTACACACAAAGAAGTAAATGTTTGGAATGTTATTCTCCAAGGGTGTGAGTTCTGCCTAAATGTGACAAATATATGGCATAAATTAAAAATGTCCCCAAACTATTCTGTTAGTTTATTTTATTCAAGTGCATTTTCTCCCACTTGGGAATATGCCCTATATAAAGATGCATAAAATATTCACTTTGGCAAATCTACTTCCATTCATTTCTTGTTTTTCTGTATTCGGAAAATCTACAACGGTGTCAATATAACATTCTGATTATGTTTTTCAACTTCCCCATTCATTGACTTGGCTTTATACAAAAATAATATTCAAAAGATGGCCCCAAAGAAAATACGCTGGGTACCAGGGTCATCAAGTGAACAATTGCATCTTTCTCTGAGAAGGGAGCCGGGGAAATGGACCAAATTGCAGGAGGTAGAATCACATGTTTGTAGTCTTCTCTTTTCTCCATTTTTAATAGCATGGAACCATTTATTTATTGACTGCTTGAAATAAATTCAAATAGAAGAACTTTGTAAAGGCTGCAGTCTCTGGTAAGACCTACCTGGTGCCAATCTTTTTTGTTATTTATGAGAGGGCCTCAGAGAACTTGAATGTCTACTCTTTTCATCCAAGAGTTTGTGTTGTTGTCAGCTAAAGCGCTTTTGTCTGGAAAAGATGCTGGACGATAATTCACAAGCTCACCACTCTCCTAGGACTGAATTAGGACCCCATCAAACCTCACACTTAAGTGGGTTTCAAATGTGGTTAGAAAATGAGGCACCCGTGTTCTCTGAAGAGTATTTCACTGTTTCTAAGTGAGCAAGAATATTTCATAGCTCCCTCTGTTTTGTTTCCTGTGGGTAGGTGGGAAAAGAGGGCAGGCTGTGAGGTCAGGGTCCTGAGGGGAAAAAATTCCATCCCCGAGGATTTCCATTCACTTGGCTTTTCTTTTTCCACTTTTCAAATTACCTTAGATTTTAAAATAATGGCTTTATTAAAATATAATTTACATATCCCAGAATCCACCCATTTAAAGTATACATTCAGTAGTTTTTAGTACATTCACAGATGTGTGCAACCATCATGACAGGCAACTTTGGAGCATTTTCATCACCTCGGAAAGAAACTCTGTACCTCTCAGTTATCATCCTGTTTGTCCACAATCCCTCCCTCCTTGGTCTTGAGCAGCCACTTATCTACTTTCTGACTCCATAGAATTCCCTGTTCTGGACATTTCATAGAAACGGAATCATATAAGATGTGGCCTTTTGTTCACTTGGCTTGTAATCTCATTTTGTCTTATGACATTTGTAGTCATGTTGTTTTGCACTGTTATGCTTTGAAAACTTTTCACATGTCCCCAACTTTTCTCCTCACAACATTTATGGTCTCTCTGAGTCAGAGACACTCAGCCAAGACAGCACAACAATTAGTGTTTGTGAATTTTTGAACCAACTTCTCTTGTTTTCTTTCGTAATACAAGGGGAAGTTCACTGCAATATCTCTCTAAAGAAAGTCGCTCTGCTTCACTCCCACATTATGAAGCAGTCTCTTCTTGCCTACATGATAGTACATATACAGTACATGTGATGACATGCTAAAAACCCAGGTCTGCATCTCCAGCATTGAGCTTCCTCTACACCTATCTCTCTCTGCTCCTACCTCTATTCCGTCTGATTTTCAGGGTATGCTCTCAGCAGCCTGTTGTTTGGTTTGAAGCTCTCCTGGTAAAAAAAACCAATAACACTGAACTTCAAGTCTTGTGGGCACTGGTGTGCTGGCAATGGAATGGATCACTCCACAGAATTGCTACTGATTATCCACTCTTCCCTATATGGTTCAGAGAAAAGACTGTCTCCCACCAGGACTGATTTGTCAAAACCAGGGAAAGTATAATCACTTTGCTTATTTATTTACATTTCTGAGATAGTTCTAAGAGCAAAACATTTACCAATTTCAGTTGTTGAATATAACTTCACTTGATGCACATCTTCACTGCATTACAATCTAAACAAGAACCTGAGAACAAATTGCCCTCAACCTAGGAATATGCATATGTATATATTTCTCAAAGGGACATATGTATAAATGAAGATTCCATTTTACCACCCTTTTGAAGAAGAATAAGCTATTTAGTTAAGAAACTTTGCATGCCTTAGACATATTGAAAAGGAGGGACATGAAGTTTTTACTTTCTAATTGTTAATCTCAATTCAGTTAAAACTTTTGGATCTCAAAGAACTGCTCATGTATAGCCAGAGTGAAAGTTAATTAGGCCTCATTTTTACAGACTTGACTTAAATCTCAAGTCAAGAAAATTGGAGGGGGATTATCTCCCAATAAATAAATTTAAAAGAAAATGTATTTTTCCCTCTCTGCTTAGAGGTAAAAAAGTTCTTTCTTAAGGAAATTTTGAAATACTTTTTTTTCTTTTGGTTAGCAAAACCTCTGGTTCCCAGCGAGACAGCTTGAAGAAACAGATTGATCCACGTGGGCCCATGCTTTAGTCATCCACCGAAGTTCACTTGTATTTGTTTATGTCTGCACCATTCCTCAACCAAAGATGACCAGCCAGATTATAATCGACATTACATCATACAATTGGGACTCCCCTGGCAGTCCAGTGGTTAAGACTTTGCTTTTCAATGTATGGGTGTGGGTTCGATCCCTGGTCAGAAGTTAAGATCCCACATGCCTTGTGGCCAAAAAACCAAATCATAAAACAGAAGTAGTGTTATAACAAATTCCATAAAGACTTTAAAAATGGTCCACATCAAAAAAAATTCTTAGAGAAATAAACCCTGCAATTATTTGTTATAACAAGATAAAATGAAAGAGAAAGATGTTGCCCTCTTCAATATCCCCTCTTTCTCATTCTGACCTATGAACAGAGAATGGGTGGTAAAGAAAGGACCTAAGGAATTGCAGATATAATTCTGATACATAGAAATGACAGGGCTGGATTTCCCTGGTGGTACAGTGGTTAAGAATCTGCCTGTCAATGCAGGGGACACGGGTTCGATCCCTGGTCTGGGAAGATGCCACATCGCTTGGGGCAACTAAGCCTGTGCACAGCAATAAAGACCCAGTGCAGCATAAATAAATAAAATAACTCAACTGAGAAAAAAGGTCATTGCCTTCTTTAAAAAAAAAATGACAGGGCACCTTTCTAGTTGGCATGGGAAGGTACTTTTTCCCCCAGAACCTGGCCCAGGCTTCCTGCAGTTTGGGTGGTGATTCCCTGTGCCAATGGGAATAACAGCTGGCTTCTCAATAGTCTTCCAAAGCAGCTGCCCCATACACCTTGGTGCTGTTTGCATATAGCTTTAGTTGCTGACATTCAGACTGTTGCTGAACATCTCTAATAACAATACTTTACATTTTACACTTTTTCTTCTGAGTAAAATGTCTTCAATCCTTAGTCAAAGAAGATGCAGTGAAAAATCACCCTAGGATAAAAGGCATGCTCATAGTCAGGGTGGTGTTAAGGTTTCTGTAAATTATTGTGGTCAGGAAAAAAGAAAATGGCTTTTTATATATACTAATGTTGTGACGTGTGCTTTTTGGAAACATTTCAATTTGAGGTCAAAGTAGCATAAAAGAAGAAGGGTAGGGGGATGGGATGAATTGGATGGATTTTATGTATATATATAAATATATTGTGTATGTATGTGTGTTCATGCTTAGTTGCTCAGTTGTGTCTAACTCTTTTCGACCCCATGGACTGTTGCCCACCGGGGTCTTCTATCCATGGGATTCTTCAGGCAAGATTACTGGAGTGGGTAGCCACTTCCTTCTCCAGGGGATTCTTCCCAACCCAGGAATCCTGGGTCTCCTGCATTGCAAGTGGATACTTTATTGTCTGAGCCACCAGGGAAGCCGTGTGTGTGTGTGTGCGAGCGTGTTTTGTATATTATCATGTATAAAATAGATAACTAATGAGAACCTACTGTATAGCACAGGGAACTCAATATTCTGTACCTCAATGGGAAGGAAATCTAAAAGAGAGGTGACATAAGTCTATGTAAAGCTGATTCACTTTGCTGTACTGCAGAAACTAATACAGCATTGTAAAGCAACTATACTCCAAAAAATTAATAAAAATGTAAAATTAAATAAAAAAAGAAGAGTGAAGGAGAAAAAGCAAAAGTATATGGGAATATTTAGAAGTCATTAAGAAATGAATTAGAATACTGAAAGGATAAGTTGCATCTGGACAGGGAAGGGAATATGAGCATAAGAAGAGATGCAAGACAAGTCCAGACTATTCAGAGTGGTGCAGAGTACTCGAATATTCTCCAAGCCCAGGAGTTATAACTTCAGTTACCCAGATATACAATCCAAACACAGAAAACAGAATAATGGGAAAAAGTCTCTTCTGTCAAAGACACATCATGGTGGGGCCTATTAGAAAGTGCTGCAGGAGAACTATCTGTAGGTCAAATATTAAAACTACCTCCGTAAGAAAGAAGCAATCACAGCCTAGCAGGGGATTGGAAAACTTGGCCGATAAAGCAACACCATGAGGGTATTTGGGGCAAACGTTCTGTGGATAATAATCCAAAAAACCTCCACAAAGTTCAGAGTTTAATAATCACCTGCAGGTGACACGAATTCTAAAATACTGCTGAGTCCACAGTGTGGTCTCTGCAGCTTAGTCACACTCTGTCATCTCCGTGTCACCCAGTGAGGTAGAGTACAGTGAAATCAGGGATTAAAGTGGGCAAAGACATGCGGTAAATATGACACCTATCATTCACTTCTCAGTTACATGAGGAGCTATCCTGGAAAGTGGGTGAGAGCTTCATAAATTCCTTTTACTTTTAATATTGAAAGTTAAGAATTCCCTTCTTTCCACTATTTTGCCTCAACTCATTGCCTTTAGCCTTGCATCCCCTGGATAACCAGCATCCCACTGATGAAAGTCATGATTCCCGTATCTGCCTGGGGAGGTTAACTGAGCCCAGCAGCCAAGGGTCAGTCAGGCAGGAGCCCTTTCTCTGAACTCCCAGCCTTCCCGTACATTACAAAAACAAGACCAATGGGGCTACAAGCTCAGAAGTTTTTGTCTTTGCTTTTCACAAATCCCCATACATTTCAGAACAGACTAATACCAGGAGAGCACTTTTGGCATCAGTATGCAAAGTCAAAATACAAAAAAGAATTTCCTGACGCATTCTCTATGTGTAGTTTCTACGAAAAGAATAATTCTTTTTATTCTCCTGCTTCTGAGAAGTGAATAATGCATCAGGAAAAAGTGGTAGATCTATTTTTCTTTTCCTGTTTCAGAGCTGGGAAGCGAAGTCAGACTGTGACATCAAAGGCTCACCAACAAAAAGGGTCTGTATCACTGGTGCATCGGTTACTGCTCTAAGACCCTCTGAAATGTCTCTAATACAATAATGCATTTTTGAAAGGATTTATTGTCAGGCTTAACTAGGGTGGGAAAAGGCTGGAATGGTCATCTCCAGGATGTGCCCTGCCCACTGCACCCGGCTGTCCTGCAAGTGCCAGAACTAAGCCACAGTGACCAGCCATCAGCTGGCCTGGAGCTGAGACCCAGAAGGGAAGGGACAGTGGAGAGAGAGCGTGGTGGTGATGGGTGTTTTGGAGAGAAAAAGAGGCTATGGAGAATTTATGGAGTGTTTTTTCCACTTCTTGAAATGAAATGAAATTGGTGTCCCCTTCCCCCAAATTATGTGGAACCAGTGTTATTCCTAGGTTTTGACTGACTAAAGGACAACAAAAAATTCTCCCTAAAGAGAGAACATAGATACTTGCACATTTTGGATGCCCTGGTCTACAAAAAGATTCCCTAATCCAGTTGAAGTACAATAGATTTCATACTTATGAGGCAGTGTCTGGCAATTGGCTTTTACACCTAATACTTACAGGACACTTTGTATTTACAAAATGTTCCCAAACCACCTTTATTAGCTAAGCCATGATTAACCCTTCTGGTAGAGACTACTGGTGTTTATCTTAGATCTCAGGAGCATGAAACTACCCCCAGCTATAAAGCATACTAATCATTGAGCCAATAGCGTTCTTTCAGGTTGTGAAATTTCTTTCTTGTTCTTTCCTTCCCTTCTTGGAGATATCTCTAGAGTTCAGCTTGAAAACATATTTCTGGTACAGTTCTCTAGATATTTCGTATAAAGGTGGATTTCAATCCACATTACATACTTTCCGAAGGTAGCAATTGATTTGAGATAGCATAGATTTGGCCAGTAAAAGCCTCTGTGTCAGGAAACGTCACTCCACTTCATTGAAAGTGGAAGTGTTAGTCGCTCAGTCGTGTCTGACTCTTTGTGACCCCATGGACTGTAGCCCACTAGACTCCTCTGTCCATGGATTTCTCTAGGCAAGAATACTGAAGTGGGTAGCCATTCCCTTCTCCAGGGGCTCTTCTTGACCCAGGGATGGAACTCGAGTCTCCTGTGTCTCCTGCACTGGCAGATGGATTCTTTACCATCTCAGCCACCAGGGACCACTTCATTGAGGTTCATCTAACTTTTAAACGAACTGGGATATTTAGGTTTGACCCTCTTCCTCAGAGGGTTGTGAGGCTTCATGACTTTATATAAATAAATAACTTGAAGATTTATGGATCAGGGTGATTTCCTAGAGACTCTATAAAATGTCCCAGTTAGTAATATTGAAGCAGGAATATTTTAATGTTTAATTTTTAAGTCAAATAAAATTGTACATAGAAAAGTCCTTCACCTTAAGAACTATGATTGAAGGTGTGATTCAGATTCTCACACCAGGTTTCCAGTAAGCAAGTTTTTATGACCATAGGCAAATAATTTAAACTCACAAACTCTATTTTCAGAAACCATTTGATATGTCTCCTGCATCTGATGAGTTTATGGCTGTCTGAGAACAAAAATCAGATAGAGCAAGGGAGACAAGGAAGAGAGAGAAAGAGAGAGGAAGAGGGCAAGAAGGGAGACACAGGAGGAGGAGGGGAAGGAGGTGATGAGGCTCCAAAGAAAATGGTTCGTGAAGGAGAGCCAGTCCTAATCCAGCTGTTCCAAGCCAACCAAAGCATCTGGTTTCTTTAATTTAGTACACTTCATACTAAAAGGCCAGCTTGTTTACACTGTATATTTTGAGTTATTTAAACTCTCTCTTCCAAACCATTGGGTTTGCAGCTTCAGGGGAGGCTTTTCAAATGTGGCTGGAAAGGATTCCCACATCAATATCACATGGCATGAATGATATGGAAAGAAAAAGTTACGGACATTCTAAGAGTAGTCAGCATGCCATTTCAGACTATTTTACTAGGATTTTCTGAGAGGACTGAAAATGTCCTCAAGTCAGCCTCTCTACCATGCAAACGAGCTCTCCATTTAGGTGGGCACATACGCTAGGGGGTGAGTGCATGCTCCAGGCATATCGGGTATCTCTCCATTGGCTACCCTATTCCAGAAATACTATTTACATTTTAATTAAAACACAAGCTGAAAATGCACAAAGGTATTAAAATCCAAGAAGATCTTATTTGGAACCCTCTGGAAAGACTGTTAAGGTTCAGTCCTTGATCCTCGGTTTCTTCACAGAACTTCTCTCATTGTTGACAGGGCTTTTGTTTTTTCCCTTGCAAGTAGGATGGCCCAACAGGATCCTCCAAACCACTGTCCCTCACCCAGACTCTAGTCCCAAATTTCTAATCATTTCAAAACACTTCTGCTTGGGGGCCCCACTATCACCTGGATGTCCAAACAGAACTCAGCGTTGTACCTACACCAACCCTTCTTCAATTTTATATTTATGTAATTGATGCCATCCTCTCCTGGTCAACGAGCTGGAAACCTGGGAGCTAATTTCAGCTACCGTGTCTCACCACACGTAGCCCCCTCGTCAGAGAAGCTAAGCCCTTTTATCCTTTTCTTTATAATATTTTTAAAATTTGTCCCTTCTTTCCACTCCCATTGCTCTCTCTTCGCTTGATACCCAAACTATTCAATGATTTGCTGCTTGATTTTCCTATATGTGAGACTGAAAAATATATACCTGAAGGCAAAAACCAGAAAAACTTCTGAATATCATGAGTAAACAGAAGGAGCTTAACTCTGACTAGAAGCAATCCACAATTTGAAACCATTCACAAGAAAACGAATTCATAGCGAGGTATTTGGCCAACCATTACATTCACAATGCTCCCATGAGACAGGTTCTTACCCATTTACCTTTTTTGTGGTCCAGGCTGACTGCATCACTGGCCCTGAGCTGATCATTACAGCCCTTCCATTGTCTGGTAATATTTGGCAAATCTCACCACTTTCTCCAGGTTTATTGATCTTTGACTTTTAAACTCAGATAGAATAGAAGTTCAGACAAAGGAACGTTTGCTCTCATTTCTCAAGCCTCTCCAGTTGGGACTGTTTGACCTCATCAAGAGCTGTAACTGCAGTAACTTACAGACCAATAGCAACAGCAATGCCCAAGGGGAAATACAGCTGATAAACAGAAGGCAAGAGCTAGGTGGTGAGGGGTTGGCCATAAACACTTAAGGCCTCAGTGTGACACCTTTGTGGTCTGTGTAATTCCCATTGACGTCAATTCCATGTTATGGATACTTTAGGACCACAAGAAAGAACCTTACATTGCTTCACGAATTAAAAGTTAGTCAAAGCTCAGAGTATAATCCTTAGACCAGTAATATTGGCAGTAAGTATAAAATTGCTAGGAATGCAAATTCATGGACCTTACACAGACTGACCTTCTGAATCATAATGCCTGGGATTAAGGCTCAGGAAATTGTTTTAACACATTCTTCACCTGATTCTTATTCATGCTATAGTTTGAGAAACACTATGCCTTCCATACATGATGATAATAACTAGTTATTGGCAAACAATCAAATAAGTATGCAAATAAAAATGAGATAAAGAACTATTTGAATAGGTCTATTTTCCCTTGTATTTACAATGCTTAGTACAGAATAAATCTCAGTAAACATTGTTGACTAAATGACTTAAAAGATCTTATATAGGTAGATACCAAAATTTAAAATATTCCATACAGCAAACAATGTCTTAGATTTCTTTGCTTGTTTGTTCTGAAAGTCACTGAAGTCTAGAAAACAGAACACTAATCTGAGAGGCAAGGTTTTTGAGGATAATGAGAATCAGTTGTGATGTGCACAGAACATCCCAAATGTGCTCGTCCCTCTGTTTCATGCCTTAAGAATGTTTCATATATTTCACATTTTAAGGTAGATGGTCTGATAATAACCACCCCACTCTCAAAGCAAACCTTAAAAGACTGTTTTCTGGTCACTCAATTATCCCTGAAACCATTCTGGCTCCCTTCCTTTGTCCAGCTGGTTATCAGATCCTGAACATTTTATCTCCTGATATTCACTGAAATCATATCATTGGGCACTCTGTAGCCCATCACCATCCCCTTGGTTGAAGCATTAATTTCCCATTTGAGGCGCTGCAGCCATCATTTATTTGGCATGTGCCTCTCTCTTCTCATATGTGCCCTCCTTCAGTTCATCCCCTACAAACACACCACATGAATCTCTCTGAAGCTGTGAGTCTCTCTTGTCATTGCCATGTTTAGAAACCTTCAAGGACTTTATATCACCTTCAGGATGACACGCAGACTTTTCATCATCTGACCCTACCCAATCTCCAGCCTTACTGTCTGCCCGACGTACTGTACCAACCTCACCCATTCACCTACGCATCTGCAAACACTGTGTCTTTCTCCCTTTTCACTACGCTGCGATATTCCTTCCCATCTTCATAGTTTGGCTAATTCATAGCTATCCTTAAAGACTCAGTTCAAGTGTCGCCTCTTAGAGGAAGCTGTCTTGGACCCTAGCCCCCATCACCCTTTTTTAGCAGATGCCTCTTCTCTGTGCAGTATTCCATCTCAGCATCCATCACCTCTTGCCTCTCTTTTTCCTTTAGAGCTTCTTACTGACATTTGTAAAATTGACACTTGGTTCTTTTCATGGTGCACAGCAACTGCTCCATAAATATTCATTAAGCATAGGAATGAACAAATTAATAAGTAACGATAATAGCTCTTCCAAAGGCTTCTCCTTAGGATAGAAAGTTGGGAAAAAACCTCCATGTCACAGGAGCGTCCACTGAATACAAATGGCTCAGAAGCAGAGGTAAGACAATTCATATTGATGAGAAATAACTCCAAGTCTTCCTACAGACCACAAACTGGACCATTTGGGGAACCTAGAGAAATGGAAAATCTCTTTTCATGCTACTATTTTCTTCTCATATTTCCATACTCCTCTTAGGTCTAGGGGAAAACGTGCTGAAATGAAATCCCAAAGGCCATTTTGAGGAAGTTAAGATTTTAGTGGAAGGAGGAAGGATAAGAAATCTTCTGTGAGAATGTTTGTCCTCACTGCCAAACTTGCAGTCTCCAGAGATTTAAGAAGACAGCTTGCGTGAGACCGAAGAGCATGTAACTTTAGGTGCTTATTCAAACAACGTAAATTTTGAAAATCTGAAAGTTTATCTTCTCAAATGGTTGGAACAAGCCTGTATATTTCGTTCCCTTGAGACACAGGGACCAAGAAGGGGGAGGGGCTCTTTGCTCGGCCTGAGAACATGATCCTGAACACATGTGTTTTTTCCCTTCTATTCTTTCCCTCATCATTATAGCATAAGATCTAGAGGAACTGCAGGTGGGTGGTTTGGTTTGTATCCAGTTCCCAGACCCTGCTGCTCATTAATTGTCCTTGTTTTATTTATATGCTGAGATTTAGAGTGATTTTCCCACGCTGAAATAGGATGACACAATCTACAAGAGAGCACCTACCATCAAGCTCTCACACTCACTCTGAGTGAACAAGAGCCATGATATCTTAATCAATGGAGCAGAGTGTTACAAAGAGTGTTATTTTGGTCACCAGAACATCTGCAAACCAGGAGCTTTGAGAAATCATCGGAAACAATGGGACCATCTTACTCTTCGCCTCCTTTATCCAAATAGGCTGGTCAGAGAGTTGTGACTTCTGACTTCTACAGAGGGATTTAACCCTACATTACATTGGTAAAAGTCGAAGCTTTTGAAAAAATCAGGTGTTTCCATAAAACCTCAGGCCTTAAGTGGTCTGTGTCTGAAAAACATCTGTATCCAATACTGCTGCTGCTGCTAAGCCGCTTCAGTCGTGTCCGACTCTGTGCGACCCCAGAGACGGCAGCCCACCAGGCTCCCCTGTCCCTGGGATTCTCCAGGCAAGAACAGTGGAGTGGGTTGCGATTTCCTTCTCCAATGCATGAAAGTGAAAAGTGAAAGTGAAGTCGCTCAGCCGTGTCCGACTCTTAGCGACCCCATAGACTGTAGCCCACCAGGCGCCTCCATCCATGGTACAGTACTGTTCAATAGAATGTTTTGCAGTGATGAAACTAAACTATTCTGTCTTGCCCAATAGTGTAGCCATATGTGGCTTGTGTGTCCTTGAAGTGTGCTTAGTGTAACTCAGAAACTGAATTTTAAACTTTATTCAAGCTTCATTAATTTAAATTTAAGTAGTAACACATGGCTGCCAACTACTGTATTGGACAATGCAGTTTCAAGATATGGTATTAATGTGTAAACAGATACACTGAGCATGCAAAAGGATGGCTTTTTAAAAGAACGAAGCCAGGGTATTGGCATGCCTGATGGAAGTTTATGTACTCGGAGAAGGCAATGGCACCCCACTCCAGTACTCTTGCCTGGAAAATCCCATGGATGGAGGAGCCTGGTAGGCTGCAGTCCATGGGGTCACTAGGAGTCAGACACGACTGAGCGACTTCACTTTCACTTTCCACTTTCATGCATTGGAGA
The DNA here is from genome assembly GCF_000754665.1 of Bison bison bison. Lineage (NCBI taxonomy): Eukaryota > Metazoa > Chordata > Mammalia > Artiodactyla > Bovidae > Bison > Bison bison. Next base: position 5,013,827 of record NW_011494770.1, read on the forward strand.
AGGAAATGGCGACCCACTCCAGTGTTCTTGCCTGGAGAATCCCAGGGACGGGGGAGCCTGGTGGGCTGCTGTCTATGGGGTCACACAGAGTCGGACACGACTGAAGCGACTTAGTAACTTAGCAGCAGCAAGAGTATAGTCTCCTGATTAGACGTAGTACAAAGGGCTTCCCTGATGGCTCAGACAGTAAAGAATCTGCATGTAATGCAGGACACCTGGGTTTGATCCCGAGATCAGGAAGATCCACTGGAGAAGGAAATGCAAATCACTCCTGTATTCTTGCCTGGAGAATCCCATGGACAGAGGAGCCTGGCAGGCTACAGTCCATGGAGTCCCAAAGAGTTGGATATGACTGAGTGGCTAACACTTTCACTTTCATGAAGGGCTTAGCCCCATTTATACAAAATTCACATGTGTTTGTATAGATTTGTCTGGAAAGGTATTAACAAATAGGTTTCTGTGGTTGATAGCATTTAGGCTATTTTTTACTTTGTTTTTTTTTTTCCTGTTTTTTAAAAAATATCTGCAATAAGCAGGTATAATTTTTAAAAAGCCTGTTTTATAAGAATATATAGTGGAGTTTTCAACATTATTTAGTCTAAAATGTATGTGTATTTTTCAAGCATGAATTCAGCTACCTCTTATGATTTACAGTGCCCAAAAGAAAGATATTTAGGAGTTGGGGTAGATTCTTACACACAAAGTTGTGTGTACTGCTTCTAATCGAAAAAAGAAAAATACCAAAAAACCCAAAGAGATTCTTTTTGCTTTTGTGTCCTTCAGATACTAGTTCTTTTTTTCTCAGGCATTTAATGTTTTTCATCATCATTGGAATTCTGAGATAGCCTTGTGATATCATCACTCATCTGGAGCTGGGATGCTCAGATACCCAAGTCTAATTTAACATTGAGGTTTTTCAGGGAATCAGTTAGGTGTGGACCAGATAGGATCTTTCAGGGGCAGATAGAGAAGGGGTTAATGGCTGTTCATAAGAGTCCTCAGGTGGGCACTCTTGTCCATTTTCCCTAAGTTGAAGGTGTTGTAATGTATTAGTGGTCCTCACTAAACATTGGAAAGGCATTCCAAGAATATAGTCTTCATTAGACACCTATGCACAGATGAGTATGGCTCACATTCAGCCCTCACTGGCATAGAGATTTATTTTTAAAATTTTATTGATTTATTTTTAATTGGAGGATAATTGCTTTATGATATTGTGTTGGTTCCTGTCATGTATTAACATGCATCAGCCACAGATATATGTGTGAGTTAGTCCTCTGAAGTCCTGCAAAGCCTATCTTCTTTGTATCTGACCAACAACTCTGCTCAGTATTCTTACAGGAAAGGACCATGTGCCTATGCTAAAACATCAGCCTCATGTGATCGCTCTTTCCTCGATTTATCACCTGGCATCCTAGAGCATTCAACTCACATGGAGCTTGGCACTCAGCTCACGGGCAACTGAACTGAACATTCCATCCAGTGGCTAACCTCAGTTCACCCTGGGATGAGATTAGAATCAGGCAGCCTGGCCAGGTTTGAATTAGCAATGGATGACTCCATAGGATTTCAAATAATCATGGAAACCAGTGTGCATGTGTGTGAGCCAGAGTGGACCCTCAAACTGTTCATGTTCATTATTGAGGGACTCAGCTTTTCAATAAACGACAAAAGAAAATATACCTTACAATAAAAAAAAAATCCAGAATTGATGAAACCTCTTTCATAGGCATAAATGCAGAAATATTATAAAATGCAATCATAATTTTAAAGATCTACATTTATATAATTCTGATTTTTAGAATCTTTAAGATTAATATTTATTAAAAATACTCTTTTATTTAAAAATACATGTTGAAACAGGTATTTCATATGGGCTAATAACCTAATATTTTAAATTTAATTTAAACTTTTATGTAAATAATATGGCACACAGTTTTAAAAACATCAAATAAGACTAAGAAGCTAACAACAATCAAAAAGTTATCCTCTTTCTCACCATCCCATTCCAGCTGCCAGTCATGTACTCCACTGACAGTTACTTTTAAGAGTTTCAAATTTTTCAATATTTACCTCCATATTTCTTAAAAAATTTTTTTTTGGCTGTGCACGTGGCATGAGGGATCTTAGTTCCCTGACCAGGGATCAAACCCACACCCCCCTGCATTAGACGTGTGGAGTCTCAACCACTGGACCACCACAGATGTCCTACTTCCATATTTGTAAATATTTTTATATTGCTATAATCTTGATTTTCAGTTTTAGACAATTAGGTATTAGCATTCTAACACAGCCTCCTTCTCCATCACACTTTCTGTTCTCTAATCATTCCAATTTGAGTTAAATCATATTCATTATCATAGTCTTAATATTTTACAGCTGAGTTACATTGGGTATTATGTTGACACTTTACTTATTGTATACTTTTTTTAGTTTGCTTAGTTTTTTGTGTATCCTAAATAATGATAAAACATCTTAATGCTGTCCAGCACAACGAGTGTGATATTTTTCTTGCTCATTCTGCTTTAGACCTCCTTTCTATAGCTTTGGTCACTGTCCTCCTGATCACTCTCTCCTCTCCTGTGTTGCATTCTCTGATTTTTGTGCTCTCTCTCTCGCTCTCACACACACCTCGATCTCTGTTTTCATCATCTATCTCTATCCCTGTTTATATTCTGATTTGGTATAACACATTCTCCTCAAACTTCCTGACAAAGAGTACATGAGAAAAAATCGACAACTTACATATCTGCATATGTTTTATTATAGCCTCCTTCATTGTCAGGGATTGAGAGGGACTTAGCCATTTCCCCCCAGGCACTCCCAAAAAGAAATAACTTGAGGTCTTTTTTATGGCTGGACCCCTTTCCACAGTGAACTGATTTGGGTGCTGCCAGTTAGTGGACATACTTTGACTTCATTGCTGTGACTTTAGAACGGTGACTCTACTCTTTTCCCAGGTGTTCACATGTTCCATGGTCCAGAATATTGCTGCTCAACTTCCCCAGAGAAAAAACCCCAGTATTATGCCAGAGTAGAAGGAGAGGATTTTCTTGGGTGTGTATGTAGTGAGAGCAGAGATCTGGGTGGGGGTGGGGGGGTGCGGAGGGAACGATGTCTGACTGCAACCCATACAGACTTTGAACCAGTTCTTTTACTTTTAGCATTTTACCATCTCCTTTGCCCCTTGTTGGTGGGTTCAATTCCTGAGAGTTTTAAGGTATGAGACACAAATCTGCTTAATTTATCCAGATTTTTCCCTTCTGTACTTAGTGGTACAAAGAAGTAAACAACCCAGGCATCACCCTCCCATCTACTTTCCATCCTCCAAATGCATCTCTTGCTTACTGGTGTCTCCCTTTACACTCTTTTCTTCGTGGGGGTGGTTAGTCTTTTTTTTTTCCTCCCACTGTTGCCCTATCATGAGTTTTTCGGATAAACAGTTATATTCAAATCTATCACATTTATCTTCTCTACTAAAAATTAAAGAGAAAACATGTTGTCACTGCATAGGTGCAGAAACTGAGACACAGGACATTTGATACATAATCAACATCCTAGATAAATGAGTGAAGTAATTAGAGCCAAAGTTTGCTTTCTCTGCCTCTGAGCAGTCTTGCCTCTTCTTGAGGCATTGTCTGTCCTTGAGAGTTTGTTATATAATCCAGATAACTCTTCTCAACAGTGAGTACCATTCCCAGGGATCATTCTAATAAGAGGAGCTCTTAGAAGAGGGAAAGGATGAAATGGAAGGGGGCAGTTAGGGAGTAAAGAGAGCCATCAAGCCGTACGTATTGTAGGCACTTTGATAATCTGCAGCCACACTTCATCCAGAATTAGGTCTTCAAATGATAAAATGGTGTCGCTGAGACTCTGTGGGAGAGGGAGAGGGTGGGAAGATTTGGGAGAATGGGATTGAAACATATAAAATATCATGTATGAAACAAGATGCCAGTCCAGGTTCGATGCACGATACTGGATGCTTGGGGCTAGTGCACTGGGACGACCCAGAGGGATGGTATGGGGAGGGAGGAGGGAGGAGGGTTCAGGATGGGGAACACATGTATACCTGTGGCGGATTCATTTTGATATTTGGCAAAACTAATACAATTATGTAAAGTTTAAAAATAAAATAAAATTAAAAAAAAAATACACAAAACCCCATATAGCTGGTGGAGAGATGGTGCAACTCTCACCCTTGTTATAATGAGGAATAGTGAGACGCATGTAGTCATGAGTGTATCTCAGCTGTTGTGCCACTTTAAGATATCTCCTTTATTATGTAAAAAAGGAGAATAGGTCAACAGCTCTAAGCAATATAGTTCAACACGCTTTCTTTTTTGTGAGACTCTGAAGAGGGTGGGTCTTCCATGTTGACCAACATGGACGGTTGTAATCCTAGTACATTCGTAATCATTTACCTGATATTGAAGCTGTCAGAGAACATCAAGATAATTTTCTGATTCCTGCAGTCCTTTAATGTTTTCAACAATTCAAGTTTAAAAGAGTCTAAAATATGCTTTTGCTATGACTAAAGATAAGCACTCAGGAAAGGAGAATAAGAGACAGGCAGAGGGAGACCTTGGCTTGAAAACATTTTTTTTCATGAACAAAAATGTCCATCAAAGTCTTTGATTTTGTGAATTTGTTTCAGAACCTTTCCCTCATTAAAGCTAACCACTGAATGATCTCATGAAGAGGAAAGAAATCTAGTTTCCCCAAATTTCTTTTTGTCATCAGAATGGGGTGGGAATGGATTCTCCACCAAGGAATTAGGTCTATTGGGTAGCACGTGAGGAGCAAATTTTTTTCTTTGATCCAGTAAAATATGCATTTTACTTTCATAGCAAGTTTTTTAGAAAATAGGTTGAGATTCTTAGCAAGAAAGATATAAGTTAGCATCGCCCATGGACACTTAAATTCTTATGGTTTAAACTACCCATTCTGTGGTACTTTGTTATGGAAGCCCCAGCAAATGAATATAAAGATACCCATGATTTTGTGACTCAGGAAAGAAATTTTTCACTTTTATTTAATCAAATCACATTATTTATTTTTTTAATTAAAAATGAAAAAAAAAACAAAACCTTTTTTTTTGGTCACACTGCATGGCATGTGGCATCTTAATTCCCTGACCAGGAATCTAACCCATGCCCCTTGCATTGGAAGTGGAGAGTCTTAACCATTGGACTACAAAGGATGTCCCTCCAGTCACATTCTGTACAGAAAAGGGGGGATGTCTTTATGTAGCCTCAAGACCTATCGCAAGACCTATACAGGGCCTGGTATACAGAGGCACTCAGTACTAGTGTTATGTACACCCTCCTCAGCGTCATTCTGACAGAGGTCTTTGGTTGTGGCCCTAGTTGCGTGATGTTATGGGTCAGGAATGGGGCAACAGTGACCTGGATTGTGACATGGAAGGCAGGTTAAAGTGGAGCTGCCCCTATTGACACTGCTACCTCAGATATTCCATCCACACACTTTACCCAGGAGAATAGCCAAAGTGACGTAAGGGTCAACATTGTTCTCAGAGCAGCCCAGCCATAAGCAACACTTCTCCCTGGGGCTTCTCAAAAAAAAGAAGGGTGAGCAGAGTGGCTCTTAGCTGTTCCCATCAGAATGCACAGGTGAGCCAATAAAAACCACATGACCAGCTTTGTCAAGAGCTGCTGACAAGCCCGAAGATCCAAGACAGACACCTGACCCATGTCTGTTGTCAAGACATTATCCACCATGGCAACCAGGCCAGTTTCCACTGCACACGCTGCTCTACAGCTCAACTGAAAAGGATCAAGAAAGTCAAGATTCCAAATATCAACTGCATCGCTCTGTCAAAACCTCTCCTGTGACCTTTCTCAGAAAAGGAAATGTAATGACAAAATGAAAGCTAACTGGACTATCCATGTCCAGAAGAGTCTTCCGTGGTCAAGCCTCTCTCTGAACGATTCTGCCCTGCCAGTTGATCACAGTCTTTCCAAAGAGTAATGTGACACTGTGAAACTTATGCTAAAACTGGGTAAGGTACAACACAGTTATTGGAAGACAATTTTTCTTTCTTAAGATCAATAGAAAAATAGAGAAATGAAATTCAAGCATCAGTTTATGCTTCGAGCTATCTAATCAGGTCCCCTCCTCCCCTGCTGTTTCCTATCTCTGAACCTTCTTCAATCCCTTCATAGCACTGATGACAGCTTTGATCAGTCTGTCTCCCTCTCTGTCTCTCTCCCACCCTCCTGCTTCCTTACTTATTTTGTTTTCCTCAACAGATGTGGCTTCCACAAGGACAGGAACTGTATTTACTGTGCTCACCAATGTCCATTCAGAACTTGCTGCATAACCGATGTTCAAGAAATATTTGTTGGGTGACTGAAAATTAATGAAAAATGTCAGTGGAAACCAAGGAAAGAAGCTGATATCTATTTAGTTCTTACTGAGTTGTACATCTTATAAGGCACTGTCATAAATTTATCTCATTTAATCTTAAAATGTTAAAACAATGTATTCTGAACACCATTTTCCTGATGAGAAAACTGAGGTCCAGAGAGGTATCATTTTCTCGTGTTTCTGTAATTAAAGTGGAACAAACTAGCTCTCTGGTCCCCTCTGTAGCACTTTGAAAATAAAATTCCCAACACTTTGGAATTCAGCTTTATTCTATATGTGGATGTGTGCCTTCCACCCTCCCCCAGCTTACTTTTTCTCTTGTCCAAGCTTTCTGACGCTGTAGTGATTCTAAAGTTAGAGAAATGCTGAGGTGAAGGTGGAGGTTGGCTGCAGAGACCATGGCCACTCAGCTACAAAACAGCCTCTGTAATTTTGTTTTCACTGGTTATTTTCAATATATTTATTGGTTGTTAAACTGAACCATGTTGACTGTCCCCAGCCAAGTTCCTTACAGTGCAAATGGCACAGTAACTCTGCAGCTATAGTGAAAGGGGTTAGTACTCCTAGGTGAGCGCTTGAATCTGAAATACAGATGGGTAAGCCGTGAGTGGGTCGAAGGTTCAATGCAATCTTTTCCAAACCTCTCTGGTTTGGAAATCTAACTAGAAACCTCCTGGGGTCCAGGTTTCTGATGAGATTCCTGGAGCTTCTTGGTCCAGGCGTGGGTTTGGAATACTTGGGAAACAGTCAACCACAGGGATCTCAGGGCTCTTCATTCTGGCTTGGTTGGGAAGTGCTGAGCTGCATGAAAAGTAGGACACTTGAGGGGATTGTGGAGACTGTTTGAAACCTCAACAGGAATTTGAATTGTTCATTTGGGTAGGAGTTTGGGTTTGGTTTCTATGTAAGCCCCCAAAACTTGTTTTCTACCGACTATAGTGTTTTTGATTTGAGTTGTAAGTGTTCAAGTAACATTATAGTATTTTAGTTTGATGATAATAAAAAGTCAGCATGTTGCAAGTTAAAAAAAAAAAAAGACTGCCTTTCTAAATGATCAGAATGTTTTTCTTTTATATTCTGAAGTACACAAAAATATGGCATAAATGAATGTCTGAATGCTATTCCAGCCGAATCAATTACTGGCCTTTTTCAGTTAAGGGGATTAGAGTACATGTAATATTTTTTCTTTGAAAAACATTGTCATTCATGAGATTTGATTATGCCAATGTTAATATTTGAGAACCATGTATTAATATAAACATGTAAAATGTGAAAAATATAGGTCTGAAAGCAAACTGAGTGGGTATGCACAGAGCTTAATAAATATTCTACCTAGACATCATTGTGAAATTATACATAATTTGCTTTAACCTATTGCATCTAATTCAAAGGGATTAAAATATGATTGATTTTTTTTTTCTCCTGTTCAATTGGAATTTTAGGACTCAATCCATTTCTAATTAAACTGTTCTGGGTGTCACATCAACATGTGTTACCATCTGTTTTTGAGGATAAGTAGCTGTTTCTTAAAATTGGTTTTAAATCTTGCTTCTGCTTTTTTAGGCTTTGATTCTTTAAAATACAGTGCATGACATTTTAAATTATCTGTAGCCTAACATGTATGTTCAGGAAGAGATGACCAGTGGTAGTGGTAGGGGATTTCCAATTTTTGATAATGATCAATTTAATATTCTTTGAATTTTGGTATCTCTTGTGCTCAATTTAGCTTAGATTTGCTGTTTGAACAATATTTTTCCTTTAATGGTGAATCAGATTGGAGATAGAGAAAGGACATACCACCTCTTTAAGCCTTACACTTATTATTCTGAATTAATTTTTTTAACGTTCACTTTTGTGATATTTTTACCAAAACAATTTATCTCTGAGTTATTTCCTGACGAAGATACTGTGATTTTTAACACACCATTAAAAGCAAAGAAATAGACTACAATTTAAGATTGTTTTCCCATATTTTATAACTGTGTATTATAGAACAAAGTTCTCAAAAATGCTAGAAACCATTCATTGAAAAAGACTCAGTTTAATTTAATTGGCTAGGTATCACTTTAAAATGTTTAAGGTAGACAGTATATTACTGACTGTACTCTTGAATGCCCTCAAAACTCTGCACATTTATATAATCAAATGCTTCTTAAACTACCAGTCATGTGTTTTTTGAGATGACTTTAAACTCGTTCATTTCAAGAACTGAAGTTGAAGGGGAAAATCATGACTTTCTCTCTGAGGACAGGTTCACTGACAAGTATTTTCAAATTCCTCCTCGAGTGTGATCTGACATGACCTCACACATCCATATCTACACACACGTGTGCAGTCACATACAGTCTTGCACACGCTTTAAAGACTGATTCAGTGCATGCAGAGAGCATTTTGTCTCTTACGATTCGTCTCTGCTTGCTCACTGCTTCCAGCTCCTCTGCCTTTAAAGTTTCATAGACAGCACATTTTCCAATTATTTCAAGATTGTTTTTCCTGTGCTATGCGGATTAATGTGATGTGGGCAGTTAAGCACTGAACTGTTTTTAGGATGAAAACATAAATCACAAACTTTCCTTTCAGATTGAATTTCTTCTTCTCCTAAAGAAAATCAAGAACCAGAAATTCCTTCTACATTAATTAGAAGATCATTGTTTGCTGCTTTTCCTCTTCCTGACCTTCTCTTTTCATTGACTCTGTCTGAAAGGGAAGTGTGTGCAGCACTCATTTCAAAGGAATGCTTGCAATTTGGCGGTAGATTATGCAAACTCCAGTTAGTGATCCACAAGGAGTTGAAAAAACAGGGTCCACTGTGTGGGAAACACAGGGCAGCTCACTTCCAGCAACTTGAAAACACCTTCCTTGCTTAGATGTGAAGCCACATCTATATCAACACGAAATGCTGGTCAAAGTCACATCTACCATAGTTGAAATGGAAAACCAAGCCAAACCAAAAAAAAAAAAAAAGTAAAACACCTTAATTCTACTTATGTTTGGTGCACAGAAGTCCTTATACATGGTTTTCAGGTGTTAATTAACAATGTCCTATATAGTTTTTGGTTTTATAGTTTATTTTTTAAATGAAATTTTTAAAATTGAAGTACAGTTGATTTACAGTATCATGTTAGCTCCAGGTATACAGCACAGTAATTCAGTTATACCAAATATATGTATATTCTTTCTCAGATCCTTTTTCTGTATAGATAATGGAAAATATTGAGTGTAGCTTCCTGTGCTACGCAGTAGGACCTTGTTATCTATTTTATATATAGTACTATGCATATGTTAATTCCATACTCCTAATTTATCCTCAGTTTTAGAATTTAAATACTGTTCACTTTTCATTCACTCATTTCCATTAAAATTATTTATGCTCAGTTTTGGGTGGACAGCTCTTCACAGACCATGGAGTCTAGTGAGATGAGGGTGAAAGTGAACAGTAGAAAACCACAAATGCAGATGGTTAGAGTTGAGAAATAGAAACTTAATACCATCTCATTTAGAACTGCAATTGCTTAGTCTGGAGAAAAATGGGCAAAATGTTACTACAAAGATGCCTTGAGCTGCAACATCTTATGCATACTTTATCTTTTTATCTAGAACGTTTCTGAGAATGAGAAATTATTTCTAATGTGTGAAGGAATTCTCCCACAGAGATAAGAAGTGGGTGTCCAGAGGAATACTCTGGGAGTCATTGACAAGGATGCAAATACAGCTCCTATTTCTCTATCTTCAGATTTGTGCTCTGTCCCCCATCTCTCCTGCTTCAGTTGCTATGTGATATTGTACAACTTTTTATTCTTTTTAAATAATATTTATCATGGCAATTTATGTAACAATATACTGTGTACCTGACAATTTTTAAAAAACACCCTTTTATTTTAGATGTTTTTTTTACCATAATTAGTTTTCATCTGCATAGTGAGAGCTGATCAGTTATTTTTTCCATTGCCTAGGCCATGACTGTTCCACTAATTTGTCCAAAGTGTCACATCCTCAAAGAGCTTTGCATTTCTCAGAATTTAAGGATTCTCCATTGAGAAAATGATGGCTTTATAAATGAGAATCAACGAGGTTTCATTCTGTTCAGGATTTAGTTCAGAATCATCCCAGATTCTCTTATCATACCATTACCTTCTAAAAGGACTTAAACAGCAAACTAGGAATCCAGGGTACACCTTTGCTCTTAGGGTTCACTGCGTCATCCTCCAGGGGTGAGGGGAGATTTCCCTTGTTTGAAGACAAGAACTTGGGCACAGCACTCAGAGCTGCTGTGGAAGGGGGATGAGATTGGGTGCCATATTAGGCTAGTACTTCCTTCTGGACTGCAACGGAGTCAGACTGACTTAAAATAAGGAAAGGCCACATGTGGACATGCCTGGATAAAACTTAAAAAAAAAAAAAAAAGAGGAAAGAAGGAAAAATTTTTATGGAAACCATTGGAATGTGAGAAGCTTTGAGGAAGCCATGTGGCAGTGGTGTGTGAATTGATGACCCTATTGTAAACCACTGCTTAGAACTCTGACAATCACAGGGGAAATACTATTTTTGTGTTATTACTAAGAACTGATAAAAAAATAAAGAGCATACCTTAGTGCTTAAAGTTTGAATATTAACTGTTCAGTGACAGCTATTACTCTCGAAAGTGGATCTTTCTGAAATTTATGCCTACTCAGACTTTTTTTTTAATCCAGAACAAAATATTTAGATGAACACATCACAGAACCACCATTCCACCTAAACAAATATGCTGAATTGCATAATTTAATAACATTGTTGCATACACAGTCATGCACCCTGGATTCCTTGGTTGCTGTTTGGGTTGGTTGGGTCTCTTCAGAAACAAAGGTCCTACAGCTTCAGGGTATTTGGAAGCGGTGGGAAGATTCTGAACAGGGTCCTGCAATGCTTTCTCAGCTGGAGGTAAAGGAGCAATGCTCTGAGGACCCTGGGATTAAATTACATGCTTGTCAAAAATCATCAGACTATCACTAATTACCTGAGAAACATTGGACTTAGCAAATAGTCAAATCAAGTCCAAGGTCTTTGTAAATTGGCCTGACACGCATAAGCATTTGCATGGCTTCTAGCATGAGAGAAAAAGGATGTCAGTTTCAGCTTTTTCATGTCATTCCACTCCTGGGACTTTGCCTCAAAAGTAGTTTTGTGATGCAAATTTTTAATTTGATAAACTTATTTTAAAATAATTATACAGGAGAAATGGATTATTAACACAATTCCATGACATCTTCAAGGTAAACCGAAAAGACCCTGCAAGCCCAAGTTTCACCAGCATTCCTAGGGAGCTGCTGCTAAGTTCTTTTGTCCCAAGAAGCTGAACCCAAGTAGATGTCTCCCCCATTGACTTAAAGGCACACATGAAATTGTGCTTTGTGGTACTTGGGCAATGGGTTGCCTGTAAGGGCTAGGTATAAATGTAATTGGACACACACACACACATGCCACCCTTGTAAACCTACTTTTGGACTCTGTTACTTGTTTATTGTTTATTCTTTTATTGACAACAAATATTTACTGAGCCTCTATCATGTGCCAGGTGTAAAGTAATGACAAATACTATTTTTGCTCCTCAGGGGCTTATGACGTTTTGAGGAAAGGTAGAAATCAAATCCATAGTTACAAGCATCATGAAGGAGAACGAAGGATGCAGTAGGAGCATGTCCTACTGGGTATCAGGGAAGGTCTTCTGGAAAGAGTGACAATTAAGCTGAAGACATTGAAACCAATGCTTTATGGGCCATGAGATGGACTCCCTTTTAAAAGGAAAGGAAGTGAATGGAATTGATTCTTATCTCCATTGTCAAGTTCTTGGTCAAGGCTCCAGATATGAAGGTGGAGACAGCTGAGAAGGGGTCAGACTGGGCCAGGGAACCAAATAGGACCCAATCTGAGACCCTCAGAACTTTGAGAGAAAGATAGTCTCCATTCAGATCCCATGTGTGAGGGAATAAATGGCCTGTCAGCCCAGAATTCAATGAACTTATCACTAATAGAGAAGCAAGCAGGTGGGTAGCTTTTGCATTTATGAAATAGAAAGCTGGGTTTTTTTTTTTTTTTTGCCTACTGTTGGGTGATTTTTGGCTTCTTATGCACAGACAGAAAATCATTATAAGTAATTTGTTTTTTTTTTTTTCTTTTACAGCATTTGTTTGACCTGTTTGTGCTTTACCTGCATAGCTATAATGTTAATACAGCTGTACTTTCAGAAACATTTTAGCTATTAATAGTCTATTGTACAATAAAACAAACCCCAGGGTAAAAATATGTAAAATTAAGAAGTTGTGAATATTTTTATAGTGTCATTGCATGTTAATAGAAGCCTAAGCCAGATGCTATTCCACACATTGTATTAAAAAAAGGTTATGTTCTGCATTCAACGTTATAATTAATTAATTAAATAAAATTTAATGGGTACCTGCCTCGCCTGGGGCAAATGGATGTTGGAGGGAAATTTATTATGTGGCCAGGGAGATATAAAATATACAGTAATAGCTATAGCACAAACCAGAAGGTAAAAAAAAAAAGAGATGTGATGGGTCACAGGTGTGGAGGTGTTTATTACTGAGATAGTAGGGAAGGCTACACAAAGATGGTTATTAAGCTGATCATTGAGGGTTAAGGGCATTTGGAAATTAGAGGTTTGGGGATGAGGCATGAATGTCCAGGGGAGATAACTGAGTACATTCGGAGAAATGAGAAAATAACAGTGCATTTGTGAAACATAAACCACCTTGTTTTGTTGGTGCAAAGGGAAAGTGAGGCAGAAAGTGAGGCCCAAGGAGTGGGGCCAACTCATGGTTCATCTTGGATGCCAGATGAATGGGAAGCCCCTGGAAAATTTTGAGGTAGAGTTGTATAAGCAGAGCTCTGCCTCATTTGGAGTAAACTGTGTTCAGGATGAATTTGTCTTTACAACATGCTGAAAGCAGCAAATGCAGATAGAGGACTATAGCAGCAATCTAAGCAGCAATCTAATCTAAGAAATAAGGAGGACCTGACTTCCAGGGTGGTGGCAGAAATGGGCTGGAGGGTGTGGGTGGGGCAGATATTAATAGGTGTATGGAGTTTCTTTGATTTTGTGAGGTATTTCAGGTTTATTTTTTAATCTCAAAATATCCACTTGTGGTTTTAAGTGCTATCTGTGATCTTTATCAGCTATGGAGCCAGATTCCCTAGGTTCCTAGGTTAATCAGATGCTGTTAACTCAAGTAAACTCTGCTCATTCTTCAGGCCACTGGCTACAATTTTGCAAGCCCTTGCATTATTTTTTCACTATATTTACTTGAGATTCATTTCCACATATATTGTCCCTTACAGAATCTTGTTTATGTAGGCAGGGTAATTAGTATTAGTCTCATTTTACTGAAAACCTGCCCAAGGGTACATTGATAACAAATATTCGATTAAAGGTTCGTTTCCATTGTTTCTTCTTTTCTCTCCATCTACTTCAATTTTGAGGGTTCAAAATGATCTTGAGACTCTGGAATGGCAATAGGAAATCTAATCCAAACTCAGGTCTAATCCTGCTCACTTTGCTTCTCCTCTCTATCCCCCTTGCCCTACAGGACTTCAGGATGGTCTAGAATCAGCTGATAGATTCTAGTGCATTCCTAGGACCATCTCAGCCTACAGTTCAATCTAGGGTCTTGAAAATGACTACAGATCCACTCTAGAGAGGGAGTTTGGGCTCCGAAGTTGGTCTGGAGCCTAGCTGGGCATTGCAGGTGGAGAGGATGAGGTGGCAGGAGGGAAGAGAGTCTTTCAGGAGCCCAGAGCTACTGTTCTCAGGCCTAAATGGTTTTCTTTTCTTTACATGGCAACTTTCCGATCCTTTGAAAATCCTTCTGGGAAAGAGGCTATGTGCCATCTTGGTTAATAGTGTTGGCTCTAGAGAGCTCAAATGTGAGTTCAAATTCTGTCTCACTAGCTGTGTGGCTTTAAGATGACTGTCCTAACTGCTTGGTGCCTTCGTTTTCCCATCCACGTAATACAGTAATAGAATTTACCTTGTGAAGGTGGTGGAAGCGTGAGAACACAGTTTAGTTTATGACCACACTTTAACCTCTGAGGCCATAAGGCTTCACTCCTCTACACTCTCACAGACTCTTGCCCTCTATCACAGCAAGTATCACAGAGTATTTGATTATTTCCATTTCTGTCTTTTCACTAGACCATGAGCTCCTTGAGGGCTGGTTCAGTAATGCTAATATCCCATGCTTGAGGTCTGGCAATGTACCAGGAACTGTACTAACTTATATAGGAGAAGACTGAGGACCAAGAGGTTAGACACTTTGCCAAGAATCACATGTAGTAAGCAACAGACCGGGATTCAAAGCTGGGTATGTTGAGTTGCATTCTCAATCGCTGGTCTGTTGTATGCTAGTCTTAGTCATCTTTGTACCCCCTGGGGCCTGGTGCAATGCCCAGCATGGATTAGATGCTCACTTAATGATTACTGGTTGATGAATAGGCTGTTGGATTTTACCCAACAGGTGGTTCGGTTTGATTACATCTCATGTGACCTCTGTGGGCTATTTCTAAGTAGCTGAAAATGTTGAGAGGTACTCTTGTCCTTGTTTTCACAACCTCTTTAACTTTCAGATTTGACAGGTAAGGGTACCCTTCTTCCTTAGATGGGGGTGGAAGAGAGGGAGAGGAGTCATTAAAGGTTAAGTTATTTGCCTAAGGATTCCTGATTTTAGACTAGTTCTCAGGCCTCTCTACCTAAAACAACTATCCTTGAATTAGTGAAGAATTTCTTATTCTCTTGATGAGACTCCCCCATAAACAATGTTATTAACACTAGCATTGATTCATTCAGAAGTAAAGCTATTTGTTATGCTACTAGCTAAGAACTGAGTTTACTCAAGAGGAAAATAAAAACAGAGGGTGGCAGTCAAGCTCATAGCATTTGTCTCATTCATTTACATTCATGCATTCCAGAAATCATTGCCGAGCATCTACAATATTAAAGGCAACCACCATGCACAGCATAATGTTCTTGGAAATAGTATGACAATCTTCCCGCTGGGGTTTGCCCTGAAAGAGCAACCAAAACAACTCAGAGGACTTTACTTTCTTTTTTTTTTTTTTAAAGAAGTAGAATGTATAAAAGGATCTGTATGTATAAAGTGAAAAGAACCCTAGATTTGGAATCAGAAGCAGAGAATTACAACCCCAGCTGTGTTACATAGTGGTTAAAACCTGGACTTTACTGAGCACATATTTAGTGACAGGTATTATTCAAAGCCTTCTTATTTATTATTATTATTATTAAATATTAAAAACAGCTTTATTGAGATTCACTGACACAAAAAATTGTATATATTTAATGTACCCAACTTGATGTTTGGTTATACATATACACTGTGAAATGATCACCATAATCAAACTAATTATTATATCCAGTACCTCCATCTAGCTGCCATTGTGCGTGTGTAAGAAGATTTAACTAAAGATCTATCTTCTCAGGAAACTGCGAGTATACAATATAGTATACTGTCAGCACCATGCTGCGCATTAGGGCTCTAGATTTAGAAATTACACTTGTTCAGGAAAAAAACTCTGCCAAAAGGTTATCAGCTAAGGAAGGAGGGATTAATTAGATATTCATTTTTATCAATTAATTTTAAATAATTATTCATTTTGGTTCTGATGTATTCTAATTCTTCAGGCTAATATTTTACATCAGAATATAAGGGTTTGAATTGTTATTTAATGTTTCATGCTCAATTTCTTGATTCCAAACTGCATTGTAAATTCTCAGGAGGAAGGGGTTGTAATTTGTAATTTTTTGTGTGTCCCTCTCCAGGTATGGCAGAGTTCTCAGTTTTGGTAGATGGGCAATGATGAATTTATAGCAAATACTTTCAGTAAAGTAATATCTAATGTCCCTAACATCATCATCATCACTATTTTCTTAATTGAAAAGTAAGATTTTAGCCTTTTATTTATGAAAGCAGTTCATTTATTTCAACTGTGAGGAGGTGAGAGCTAAAATCTTGAATGTGAAATAGTTATGAAAACTGAAAGGCATGGTTTGGGGAGATTAATCAAATGGACTTTAGGATATTATTCAAACAGCCACTATGTTCTTGGAGTTTGCATAATTAAAACTGAGAAATTTATGCCTAGCGCCTTGGTTTTTCCTGCTCAAATGCAGCAAAACACCACCCTCCTCCTGCCCCCAGCCTTGCCAAAGTTGTCGTTCTGAGCTTAAACCAAACATGGGCTTGCTTTCAAGAGACTGTGCCCTCCTGGCAAGGTTCCCTCAAAGCTCAGGTCTCCACGGCTCACACTTTGGCCGGCTCTGGTGCAGAGAGAGGAACGTTTACATCTGCATAGCAAGTAGGAAGGTGTCTTTTGATTCCACATCCAGGGATTTGATTAATTCGGTATAATTGCATTGAGAAACTCCAGAGAGATCAGAGCCTGGGATGGCATCTGCATTCATTCTTCCATCTTCTCTCTGCCTCAACAATGAGTCACTTCTATGCTGTAAAGTTGCTATTAGACCACCTCTGGTCCAAAGCACAGGTCAACTTGACATGTCAGCACTGCTCAGGCTGAACAAGGGCTCAGGGTGGCTCATTCATAATTCATGTATCTGAAAAGCGGATTATGTGTATTTAGGTTGCTGACTTCCCAATCGTATTTCTGATACTTTCATAGCAGAACCTAAAAGCCTTACATTCTATTAAATTATGTCTTAAGTAAATCATTCTTTTCTTTCAAACTAGTGCTCTCAGTGGAATTCATTTTGGTTTATAGACCTTTAAAGTATATAGACAAGATGCAGTATGTTTTTCTATGCATCCTGTAAAATATCATCTATGAAAAAGCCCTCTTCCCTCTTCCCCTCATTCCGTCTTTCCCAAATCACATATTTTGTAGCATGCATGCATGCTAAGTCGCCTCAGTGGTGTCCAGCTCTTTGCAGTCACATGGACTGTAGCCCTACAGGCTCCTCTGTCCATGGAATTCTCCCGGCAAGAATACTGAAGTGAGTTGCCATCCCCTCCTGCAGGGGATTTTCTCAACCCAGAGCTCAAACCCGCCTCTCTTATGTCTCCTGCACTGGCAAGCAGGTTCTTTACCACTAGCGCTACCTGGGAGGTTTTTATAGCTTGGGAGAACACCAACTGATACTTGAGCGATAAGATGGGAGGAATATAAGCTTCCTGAAACTAACATTGCTCAAAAAGTTGGAATATCATCTACTAGGGCTACAGTGAGTTGTCCAATCTGAACTGGGATAATTATTTTACTAACCCATTCCTCTAAAAGCAATTAACCAGATATTCTTTTTCTTAATTCCCTTTGATTGTTATTTCTTCCTTGCTGCTGAGTTCCCAAGAAATAGACCTTGGAGGTGGAATGGAGACATAGTCTTTGTTCAACAAACACACGGGTAGTTTCAGGTGTCTTTGGACATTTTGGGGAAGCAAATGGTATGTGATTTCATGGTGCCTTTGTTGCCAATTGAAGATACTAGAAACTCTAAAATCTCATGAGAAATCTAACGGTTTTTCTTCAACATAACTAGAAGACATCAAATCCTGCCAGTTACATTAGGAAATGAGCCATTATGTTGATCTCCTCACAAAACCCTGTTTCTGAGAAGTTTCTCAGCTCTGTGGTGCTTTGGCTAGGTCTGCTGCTTGTCAAAAGTGATCAATCTTGATTCCTAAAAAGTTGTGGCTGGAATTCTAATGGAAACATGTTATGAACTGACTTTTTTTTTGGTCTGCAGATATCATCTCACTAAATTCAAGTAAAATACTCTTTGTGATTAAACAGGTTTTTGATGTTGAGTCACCATTCATACCACAAATAGCTGACTACTCAAAAATGAGAACACAAGCCTCTCACGTTTTAACTTATTTTAGCTAAGGACTTAGTTGATGACTGAATACCCTGCAAATTCAATGTGCTTTTAGAAATTACTTTTGCATGTGCTTTGACCCAACCAAAACTTAAATCCCATTTCTTCACCCCAAATAAATCAGAACATTTTGACAATTGCATGATTAGAATAATTAGTTTTCACTTTATATGCTAATGTATAACAGATGAAAATTTGATTAAAAATGGTAAGTAAAGGGTACTTTTAAGATTGTATCACTGGAATTGCAAATATAACTAGGCCAAAATCCTATTCTATGACTTTTCTTCCTACTTTATTTATGACTCAGAGTAATGCACCTTGGATGAAGGAATGCAAATTAAGTGCTCCCTGTTTTTTCAACGATAAACTAAAAGGCTACCTTACTACTTCTGAGTAATTATTAGAAATAAGAATAGTGTGGGATAATAACCATTAACACTTACAAAGTATTTACTACATCCTAACAATTTGCTAGTTTCTTTACAGGGACCATCTGATTTGATCTTACACATAAGGCAGTTTCTATTGTTATTTTCATTTTACAGAAGCAAAAACTGAGGTCCAAGGAGTTTAGTAAAAATACAAAGCAGTCTGACTCCAGAGCCCATCTTTTAACCATGATAATGAAGTAAAAGGAAGTATCCCCAGTGATAGGGCCAAAGGGGGTATTGCTGCTAAGTCACTTCAGTCGTGTCCGACTCTGTGTGACCCCATCGACAGCAGCCCACCAGGCTCCCCCGTCCCTGGGATTCTCCAGGCAAGAACACTGGAGTGGGTTGCCATTTCCTTCTCCAATGCATGAAAGTGAAAAATGAAAGTGAAGTCGCTTAGTCATATCTGACTCTTAGTGACCCCATGGACAGCAGCATTGGGTAGTAGGCAATTATTAATTTTTCATAAGATTAAAAGGAAAGAATATAAACCCTATAAAAATGGAGTCTGTTCTCCAAGGAGTTGAGAACTGAAGTTTCCCTGAGAAACGAGCCTTTATGATCTTTAAATTTCAACTTCATGGGGCAAGAGCAAACATCAACAGTGACTATAGAAAGAATTCAACAACCTCAAAGGTGGGCCCAGAGGCCTCTAGAGAACATGATCTTGATTCCAAGTCATCTTACAGCAGTTAGTGTACTGCATGCCTGTCTGCATGTATCTTGGTTGTCCCTTAGTTCAAGCTTGGTTTTCAATTAAAGTGCAAAGTTATTCAACTTGTTTAGCTTGACAAAAACTGATAATATAAATGTATTGCAACTGTTTATAATAAAGGGCTCACCTTGACCAAAGCAACCTGTGAGGAAGAGCAGCTCAGCTCTAAGAAGTTAGAAGATACAGTAACAAGTCTTTCCAGTGCATTCAATCCACCCCTTTCTATTCTCGTACCTTTGGCATTATCTTGCTCAGGCCTCCTTCTTCCTTTCTAAACTCTACTGTTCTTTTTAGAAAGCCCAATTATGCTTTCTCTCATCTTCTACTCTTTTCCTTACTTATTTTGCAAGATCATTGTCCAATATATAATAATTGGGCAAGCAAAAGCCTGTTTTCTTTCTGGCATTAATTTGTCCCAACACACATTGGTAACCCTTCTCAGCGAGTTTTATTTGGCAGTGGTCTCAGAAAAGATCTCTGGACTGCAGCTCTTGATACAGTGACACCCAGCTGCTTATCACTTTTACACTGAGTAGGAATAAATCCACTTCTTTTCAATACTTACTGTGCTTCCTTGAATACAGTATTTATCTCTTAATCTGAACATATACACTTTTTTCAATTTTCTGAATCCATGGGAAATATTAAAAGGGCTTTCACTGAGCAGAATGTTAGGTGAAGTATGGGAAGTGGGTTCAAATAAAACGAAAAATGCATTCAGATATTAGTTACTCTGAACTTTTAATACAACATGTATGTTTTGAGTATCTACGTGGGTTCATATACTGGGCTTAGTTTTGGTACTCAAAGTAAAGAGTAGCAAGTAAAAAATCCAGTAAAGCCTCAAGAATCACTCATGTATTAATTAGGACTCCTTACCAGTATGTATTTAATTACATCCAAATGTCTGGCACAACCAAAGGCAAATATAAAATCACTTCTACCATCTAAGAGGAAACATTTGCTTCTTAATTTTTCTCTTTTCATGTTAATGATTATAAAAGCAGGTACACCCATTATGAGATTAGTAGAACTGTTGGATGTCCCAGTAGCTATAACCTAACTTAATATATTCGCAAGAACTGAACCTTTAGCTAAAGCTTGCATTTCCTTCCTGAGGTTACACACTTTCATTCTCACCCCCACAGTTATGCACATGTTCTTGACTCTTTTTTATGTCTGACTGCTTAGGTCAGACCACCCCAAAGTCACAATTGGGCCACCTCATTTTTGTCTCCCCAGTGAATAGTCTCTATGGAACCATCTTTCGCTGAGAAAGTCTGTAAAACTTCCTCATTGTGATGAATTTCTGTATAGCTGCATATCAAACTCCTAAGAAGGACATCCTCCATTATCATACAGGGAGTCCTCATCAAAACTTGCTCCACGTACTTAAAGCCAGGAAAAAAGTTTTTTTCAATGAATGTTGTAATCATACTGTTTTCCCTTTCACCCTGCCTGCTAGGAAGTTCAAATTTCAGTTTTGCTCAATCACTTTGTATATTTATTCTCCTTCCCTCCTACTTTACTATATGGTTTTTATCTTTTATCCAGACAGGATGTCTTTGTATACTTATGGCTTATCATGACCTTCTTGCTGCTGCTGAGTCACTTCAGTTGTGTCCAACTCTGTGCGACCCCATAGACGGCAGCCCACCAGGCTCCCTTGTCCCTGGAATTCTCCAGGCAAGAATACTGGAGTCAGTTGCCATTTCCTTCTCCAATGCATGAAAGTGAAAAGTGAAGGTGAAGACGCTCAGTCATATCCGACTTTTAGCGACCCCATGGACTTCAGCCTACCAGGCTTCTCTGTCCATGACCTTCTTAGAAGCTTACAAATCTTTGTAGAATTAGATGTTGTATAAATAAGTTCCTCTCAACATTTTTTATTTTAAATTTACACATAATTGCAATATTGATCTAAATCTTAGATTTAATCTCTTACCTCATCCTCTGAACAGCTCATACACGTGCATTGGCTTATGATCTAAGGGTTGAATTCCATAGTTCTGGTTCTGAAGTTTTGAAAACTTTTCATGGGGGAGTATATTCTGTGTGTTGTGTATATCTAACCAACCCATAAATAATTTGTTGTTGTGGAATGGAGGTGGTGATGCCGAAAGAAAAGTGATAATAATGATGATTGAAGTCACTGAATACTTTGGTATATTTTGGGTAGGCTAATAAATCTTTTAGCCTATTATCAAAGATATGTTGTAGCTGTAGCTTAGTTGTCAAGATTGGGAAAGTTAAACTTTAGGAAGCAAACTCCTTCTGAGACAAACCAGAGTTAGTTTCTACATCTTATTAATAGTCAGCTTCATCCAAGATTTATAATGCACTGAGCAAGCTGAATTGGCTATAGGACCAATTTAGAAGCTCTGTGTAATGTCTTTGAATACCTTAATGTTGACATTAATCCATAATTCACAATTTCAGGATATGCTTCTTGGGGGGAAGAGAGGAGGGCTGGGGCAAAACAACAATGAGAGAGTTCAAAAGGGTGGAAGATGCACTCGGGGTATTTGGATTGGCACTGTAGCAGTCGCGGATGCTTGTGATTGCTTATCTGACTTATCTAAACTGCTGACGTCAAAAGAATTAGGCTAGAAATCTTATGATTACAGCTTTTCTTGTGATCTTTTCTGGTATTTCCTGTTTCCTGTCAGGCCAAATATACTTCGAGAGAGGGTTATTTTGTGGCATCTCACCGTTTCTGCCTCAGCGAGAGCCCGAGGTACAGGGAGCATGAAATACAAATAATTAAGAACAACATCAGAAAACTCTGTCCACCGCCACCTCCCTCATCGTCTCTGACAGTTCTTTTTAAACATCAAAAAAGTTTCTGTAATGATTCAGAGTAGGGTCTTATTTTTAACGGAACAAGGTCTATTGTTCATTAAAAAGAAGAAGCCACTTCAATTATGTTTCTATTACCTTATTTGGGTGGTAACCAGCAAGCAGGCTATGAATGGTACAATTCAAGCAGCCGAGAAGGCTTCAGAGAGAAAGGAGAGTATTTCAGAGGAAAAAGGAGGAAAAATGGCCACGAAAGGCTATACTCTTCCTTTGCAAACACAACTTGCTTTCGGAACTCCACATTGATGTTTGCAAATAGAGCCTAAGGGATCAAGATGTTAATCCTCAATGGTTTATGGGCGAATGCACTACAGACCTAAGCTGCCAACAGCCACACGCACTGGCTGTGTCTGGCCCACCCTTCCCCCACCATGAAATTCTGTCTCCAAGTGACACGCAGAAAGAAGCAGAACAGAGTCACAGACATATTTCATTTATGATGGTTTTAGCAACCAGTAACTACCATCTCTATTTATCTTATATGTAACTTCCTTTAACCTCACCATCCTGTTTAAATTCTCACCTCTAGTATTCTTTTCTGGTGAACAACTGCCCTTTTAGTGACTTGCAGACACTCTAGATGGGGAAATTTACCAAGAGACGGCTTGGAACTTGCCCACAACAATTTATAGTTGAAAACAAGAAAGATACCTGTATACATACACAACTAAGTATGCATTTATTGGTGCATTTATAATTCTTGCTTCTGTTTAAGATAGACAACACACACTTACAGAATGCAAGCACAGAGATGCTGGCACTTGGGAGTAAAAAGGATAGAAAATTAGATTTAGAGAGAATATCATGTAGAGAAGTTTGGATCATGGCAGAAAGCACGGCTGAGTCAACGGCATGGCTGCCCACCAAGGAAGCTCGAATTGTTTCCAAGTATATTGTGTAACCTCTAAGTACGTCAAACTTTCTTACCTAAGAAAACGCAGAGGTTTAACTAGATGATCTTAAAGGCAGTTTCTATTATACAGAGCAAAGACTTCTCTACTTTCCCCTTAGCATTTTTCAGTGGTTCTACAAAAGTTAAGACCCCTTGTTCATGTCCACTCTGGTCCTTTTGATATCACGTCTTCATTTTTTTCCCCACTACTCTTTACGCCAAACATCAGAGCAAGTTAACTTGATTAATCTTCATTTCGTAACAATTTCTTGTGCTTTTCTGCTTCTGTACCTACATTCATATTAATTCCTTCACCAAGAAAGTCACCTTGTCACATCTTGTTGATATCTTAACTATTTTAAAGACATAGCTATCATGACCAGTCCACACAGAGCCTTTCTCACTACAGAGATGGGTGAGTTAATGTCCATTCCCCGTGGAGTATCTGTCACACTCTTGTATTTGAGTAAGTAATTCTGTCTAACTCAATACATTATAAGCTACATAAGAACTGAGTTTTTCTTATACATTTTCTCATCCATCCTGTGACACATAGCCTTGAAAAAGTTGTTTGCTTAAGAAAATCATGGCAACCTGAAGACAGGAAGAAACATAACTTGGCAAAGTAAGAGGGATACAGTGTTCTGAGACTGGGAAGATAAATTGTGTCAGGTTCTGAATTTGTGGAGAAGATGAGCATGCTTTGAATGGGAGGTCTGGATAAAAGAACTTCAAGGATGTAAATTCTTCAGAATAGGGTGGTGTCAGGTGGTATAGGGCGTTGACTTGATGATTTGTGTATTATTTCTTGTAAGATGCTATAGCACTTGGGAAAGTTGGTTTGTAAGTCAAAGAAAAATATTTACCATCTCAAAATTTTCAGTGAACACCAAACTGATGGTTAGAAATTCATTGGTATCCTTACCCAAGTCCAGCTTTCCACCAGCCACTGTTGCTAGAGTGACCTTTCTAAAATGTAAAATTTATCACTTCCCACTAAAATTATTTGAAATCTTCTCATTGCCTGGAGGAAACATTCCTTAGAAAGGCAGATTAAACCCTTGGTAACCTGCCCCC
The DNA here is from genome assembly GCF_000754665.1 of Bison bison bison. Classification (NCBI taxonomy): domain Eukaryota; kingdom Metazoa; phylum Chordata; class Mammalia; order Artiodactyla; family Bovidae; genus Bison; species Bison bison. The sequence continues at coordinate 5,038,093 of NW_011494770.1, forward strand.
AAGTTTGCCTTTCTAGTCTCATTCTTAGAAGTATTTCTCATCTTCCTAAAATACTAATTTCTCACGACTTGGCATTGCCAGAATTCCCTGCATTTTATTCTACTATTTCCTTTTTCTGAAATGTCCTCCATTTCTTCTTCATTTGGAGAAATGTAATTTACTTTGAATGGTACCTCAAAATAACCTCCCCTCTGAAAACTCATTTACCACCCATAATTCAGACAGAGTTAATCACTCTCTTGTGTGTTGGAACTGCCTTTGTGTAGGTATTTGTGTGTGCTCAGTCGCTTCAGTGGTGTCTGACTCATTGTGACCCCATGGGCCACACCCTGCCAAGCTCTCTTCCATGGGATCTTTCTGGCAAGAATACTGGGGTGGGTTGTCATGCCCTCTTCCAGGGTATCTTTCCAACCCAGGAATCAAGCCCATATCTCCTGTGTCTCCTGTATTACAGGTGGATTCTTTACCACTGAGCCATTGGGTAAGCCCAGTGTAGGCACCTCCAGTGTAACATACGTCACCTACTTAGCTTGCTCTGTCTGTCTATGTCTGTCTCCATCTATCCATCTATTCATTCATTTATCTCAACTTTCTTGGTTCATGAATTTTTATTTTTTAAGGAACCAAGACTGGCACATGATAATCACTTAAAAAACAAAACAAAACTTATTGAATCAATAGACTTGGTCCTTCTTCAGTGTTTCTACAGAGTATTATCTCTACTATATCTTAAAACATATGCCATTCTACCTCAATATCAGTAACTTGTTTATAGACCTGTATTTTCTAACAGGTTGTAATCTCATTTCATTCTGCGTTCCTCCCAGGTACAGTTACAATGCTGTGCACTGAGTAGACACTCAGAAGATAGTTGTTCAATTAAATAATTGAATAAACCTAGAAATTTGAATCACTTACTTCGCTTTCTGAGTATCTTGAATAAACAACCAGTAAATATAGGTCTCAGTTTCTTCTATTTCTAAATGGGGAATACATTCCCACTCAACTGATGCTTATTGCATTGTAGAATAAGCTAGATATTTGTTCATAATATTAAAACATCATTTTCCATTCTGTGACCTCCTAGAATGGTTCTTATTATTTTTGGAGTGTTCAAAATATTTTCAAAAATGTTTTCAATGCCAAATTTGTTTTAGTCTAATTCTACCTGTTCACATTTTAGGTGCATGATCACCAAATCAAAGAATAGGGCATTTAGGATTAAAGAGGGTAGAAATCACCTGCTTTAGAGTTTATAAGTCCTGTGAATTCACAGTTCTTGATTTTTATACTGATTTAATTGACAAGGAAATATTTTCTTTTGTTCTATTGTAGAATTAAGTACTACTCCAAGAAAAACATCACAGAACTCAACTACTATTCAAAAGAGATAACGAGGGCACAAAAGATGTATCTCAACCTCAAGTGAGGTGTAGATAGGACAGAGAAAGAGAAACAGTATCAGCTACCAAGGAGGAGGCAATAATGGTTCCCATTACAACACTGGAAAAAATAAGGACCCCTCTTATAATATGTAACCTTCCTGCTCTTCATATCAATACACTTCTCCCAGTGCCCTCCAACCTAATCTTCTCCCTAGGGGCAAGGTGCAGAGAAAGGAGAAAAACAACTCTCTGAAATTTCCAATTAGCATATTCAAGCAGTGATAATGTATCAGACCTGAGCTGAGTACAATGCCTGTATGATTATGACAACAATTTCAATTTGCATCAGATATAAAACTTCAGCTTTCAACAGGGAACCTGATCAGAAAAGTGTGACTTGTAGGCATCCTGTTTCATGCATTATGATCATTCAGTTGAACCTTTCTGTGTCAGAGTCCTGAGATGGTTGCTGAAATGCACGAGCATATTTTAAGAGAGAGAGGGAGTAGAAAGGGGAGAATGATTGGACTCAGCACATGCGTGGGAATGTAACTAAAATAAATAATATTGAGTAGGCAGTTCTCAAGTATAGGGCTCAGCACATGGTAGCACAAACAGTGCATAAAGGAGATCACATTTTTGGAAATAGATCAATGTGAGTTTTCTTTTGCACCCTCTTGTGTGTATCTTCCCCATCCACCTCACCAGAGGCATCCACTGGGTATGGTTAGGAATACTGTAGTAAGAGGGAAAAGAAAAAGAAGGAGTCACTATTCATCATTTCATCAGAGTAAAGCTGTGTGTGTGTGTGTGTGTGAGTTTGTGGCAGAACAATGATCTTAAGAATTGGCTCTTGTGAAAAGATAAAGTGAATTGAAGTCCCCTTAGTCGTGTCCGACTCTGTGCGACCCCGTGGACTCTAGCCTACCAGGCTCCTCTGTCCATGAGATTCTCCAGGTAAGAATACTGGAATGGGTTGTCATTTCCTTCTCCAGGGTACCTTCCTGAACCAGGGATCAAACCTGGGTCTCCCGCATTGCAGGCAGATGCTTTAACCTCTGGCACTCTCGTTTATCAGATCTCACTAACACTGAGAGGTAGGCTGTGGATATGGTTCCTTGTCTCTTTAACACTGAAGCTTCCTCCTCTTGGGAAAGGTGCTATGGCACAGAGTAAGGCCATCTACTCCTGACACGCTGGAGAACTGTAGGGAGGAGAACCAGACAGGGCCCAGTGGTCAGATGGACATGGTTCCCTGTCTCAGATTGGCACTTTGCCTTGCGTGTGGTTGAAACATTCAGATGAATGTGTGGGAACCTGAGACACAGCCACGAGAGAGCACCCTGGAGAGGAGCAGGGGAGGGAAGTATTTATCCAAAAGAAGTCCCTTCATCCAAAAGATACTGGCCACCACCTTGTTAACGAGTTCAAATTTTCTTACCCCTCATTAGGGTGGGTTCAAGAGGAAGATTTTTTAGGGGAAGAAAAGAAACAGGGTACATTTATTTTACCTTTGAATGTAGAAATGTGAGATCCCTGTGACAAATGTTTTTAACAGTGACTGGTTTCCTCTTTATTTCTGTATGTGTTTTTGATTATACTTCTTATGTTTAGCTACTTCCCTGGTGGTTCAGATGGTAAAGAATCTGCTTGCAATGCAGGAGACCCATGTTCGATCCCTGGGTTGGGAATATCCCCTGGAGGAGGGAATGCAACCCACTCCAGTATTCTTGCTTGGAGAATTCCAAGGGCAGAGGAACCTGGCAGGCTACAGTCCATGGAGTCACGAAGAGTTGGACACAACTGAGCGACTAACACTTTCTTATAGTTGGATCCAATTTTTCTGCAGTGACCTCATTTTTCTACCTTCTCCTTGGTGCCCTATGATTGGCTTTACCTGTTCCCTTGTCTTTTCTTTCTCAGTCATTTTCTTCAGAAAATCCTAATTTTTGAATGAAATTTTTGTCAGAAATCCTCTAAATGAGTATGTTTTGGGATTTTATGAAGTGTTCATCAAGTCTATAGATTTCTGTGAGATATTAATATTTGTGTGCCATGCCAAAAAAAAAAAAAAAAGATGGAGAAGGAAGCAAGAAAGAGAATCTTGTGCTTTGGCTTTAATTCCAGAGGTTGAGGAACATTTGGGGATTCAATGGGAAACTTCTAATGATTACATTATATGTCTTATTACCCTTGACTATTTAATTTTCTTTTTCAATACGTTAACCAAAGATCTGTATTCATTCCTATTATATCTCTCATCTGATTTTATTTTACAATTTTTTGGCTTTTCCACCTTCCAATTTCTACTACCAGGTACATGCAATAGCATGCTACTCAATATCTTTCAAAATTTATCATTTTATCTCCAGGGATTTTGTTTTCTGGAGTAGGCGTGGCCCCTTGGACTCACTTTTAAGACCATATACAACTAAACCCTGCTTTGTCTTGTCAATTATGCTTTTCAGTTGCACACAAGGCTGACTTTTAGGTTTTATCTTATTACTACTGATGAAGATGGTAACCTATAGTTTCTTCTATAGTAATAGAAGGCTTCTCTCATAGTTCAGTCAGTAGAGTCTGACTCCAGTGCAGGAGATGTAGGTCCCTGGAGAAGGAAATGGCAACCCATTCCAGTATTCTTGCCTGGAGAATACCATGGACAGAGGAGCCTGGCAGGGTACAGGCCATGGGGTTGCAAGAGTCAGACATGACTGAGTGACTAAGCACACATAGTAATAACAAAATGCTCAGGACAGGGGCTCACTTTATAATTTATAAAATACCATGCCATGTGTATTGTTTTAGGTGAGAAGTACTCTGAAGCAAGGGTCTCTGATAAGTTTGTAGTTTGAGGAAATTTGAGACAAGTATACAGATACAAATCCAAACTCTTGAAGTGACCTCTTAATATTTTAGGGCTTCCCCAGTGGCTCAGCAGTAAAAAAATCTGCCTGAAATGCAGGAGACACAGGTTTGATCCCTGAGTCAGGACGATCCCATGGATGAGGAAATGGCAACCCTCTCCAGTAGTCTCACCTGGGAAATCCCATCAGAGGAGCCTGGTAGGCTACAGTCCATGGGGTCACAATGCAAAGAATCCAGTGCAACTGAGCACACACACACAGATGAAAGTCAATTCTAAATACAAATACATGGAAAGGCAGAGAGTCATAAACAGAAAAACAAAGAACAAGGTCTCCATTGTGAGTACATCCAGGCCAGTGCACTGTGTTAAGTCACAAGTACTTTGAGCTTTGCTCTGTATCATATTTTTGATATGGTGATATGTACCTACCATGTACTTTGAAGTGTACTGATAATCAAAGAGAGAAAATAATCCCGTAATAGAAGAGAGCACACACTTTCAGCTACTTCTGTGAGTTAATAAATAACCTGGAGCTTTCGGTCTTTTAACAATAAAGTTTCTAATGTTTTCCTTCTAGAAATTAGATACAAAAGTCAAAGTTTTGCTGTCCAGTGAAACCAGCCTTGTTTTAAAAAAGAGAGAGAAAAAAAGAAAAAAGAAGCTGTTTCTAGGCAAAGAGCAGAGGACGTGGGAATAACATCCTTCATTCAGCTTCATCCCCTCAAAAGCTCATTTGTAGAACCGGGTAAACACACACGTTCTGCATTCTATTTTTGAAATTACGTTGAGGAATATACAGAGTGTTATCTGTAAAAGAAGCAACTTTTGAAACTTTAGTTGATGTAAAATGTTCCAAGATTCATGAACAGAGTAATTATTCTAAAAGTATATAAAAGCAGGCATAATTTACATGCATTTACTCTAAAATTTGATAATTATCAGTACATGACAACTCCTCTATATGAAAGAGAACTGTCTCATATGAGTTCTGCACATACTTTATACCTTTTTAATGGTTTTGAAATTCACTCTTGTGTATTCTTTTCTTTTCCTTTAAAAGCTGTAATGACTAATCCTGATCTTCTGCCAGAACATAAGTTTAAAAATAATTCCATTAAAAGGAAGAGCTAGAATTCATATTTCTTAAGTAATCTGTGCCTAGAAAAAAAGTTCATTCATGTATTTAATGGCAACTTGTAAGCTATTTTATTCCTTCTGATAATTTTCCTTTTTTTCACTTATCAAAGTGTATTGAGCAGCTGACATGTGAAAGATGCTAGGGAGAACACAAAGAAAATAGAATGTTCTCTAGCTTCTCAAAAACCTGAAAATCTAGGAGGGGAGGAAGAAAATACACATTAATTATAATAAAATAAAAAAGTGATTTGCCTGTGAAATAAATACCAAGAAAGTTCAGTAAGACTTCAGAAGAGAAAGGCATATTTCCTTGGTGACCTCAAGAGAGGCTGTGTGGGGGGTATGGCACATGAGTGTGGTCTTCATTGATAACAGGAATTGGGGATATGGAGGCAAGTAAAGTAATCTTAGGCATTTGCAATGAAAGCAGAAAGCAAGTTGGAGGCTGTGGGATGCTTGTCCTGTCACAGTGGAATACAAGGGCTTGCTGCTGCTGCTGCTGCTAGGTCGCTTCAGTCGTGTCCGACTCTGTGCGACCCCAGAGACGGCAGCCCACCAGGCTTCCTGTCCCTGGGATTCTCCAGGCAAGAACACTGGAGTGGGTTGCCATTTCCTTCTCCAATGCATGAAAGTGAAAAGTGAAAGGGAAGTCGCTCAGTCGTGTCTGACTCTAGCGACCCCATGGACTGCAGCCTACCAGGCTCCTCCACCCATGGGATTTTCTAGGCAAAAGTACTGGAGTGGGGTGCCATTGCCTTCTCCGATACAAGGGCTTAGAGGGCAATAATGACAAATAAGGTGGGGAAAGTGAGCTAGTTTCAGAGTATGGAGAGCTTTGGATGCAGAATAATAGAATTTGGATTATCTTCATAGGCAATGGAAAATCACTGAATGATTTTGAAAGGGGGTGTATTCTGATTTTTCTTTTGATGTTATTTATCTAAATGACGGAGGACAAAGAAGGGGCGCAAAGAGAGTACTGGCGTTGGAGGCTATTGGAAGATAAGAGACCAAACAACCTGAGGTTTAGCTCAGGGTCATGTAATGGAATAGAAAGAAAGCAATGGATGTAAGTTGTTGAGGAAACAGCAGCAATATCAACAATTATGACAGTGAACACGTATTGAGCATGGGGTAGGATACGGGCTCTTTTTTAGGTACTTTTTTATACCGTCTCATTTAATCCTCACCTTTTGCAGAGGTTGCTGTTTTAACTCTCTTTTGTAAAGGAGGGGAAATGGAGGCGCAGAAAAGTGAAGTAATTTGTACAGTTTACACAGTTCACAACAGAGAGGCAGGTCTTAAACTTTTAAAAAGTTTAAGTACTCTTAACTTATTTTATGGACTTGGAGACAACTGGATGTGGAGAGCTGAAGGGAGAAGTTTTGAATCTGGGTTTCTGTGGGCATGATGCCACTTATGAAAACTAGGAAGTCAGATGAAGAACAGGTTTAGTTCAAAGTGAGATGATGTGTCTCAGTTTTCATTCAGTTTTGCATTCACATTTAAAGACTGGATTGACTTGTCAATGATTATTATCCAGTAGCTACAGATTGAGTGGCCTTCCCTAGTGGCTCAGTGGTAAAGAATCTGCCTGCCAATGCAGGAGATGTGGATTTGATCTCTGGGTTGCGAAGATTCCCTGGAGAAGAAAATGGCAGCCCTCTCCAGTATTCTTGCCTGGTAAATCCCATGGACAGAGGAGCCTGGTGGGCTACCATCCCCGGGGTCACAAAGGAGTCGGACATGACTTAGCGACTAAACAACAACAGCAGATTGAGAGGAGGCTAATGTCTACAAGAACACAGAAAAATGCTATGGATTAATGTCAAGTTATCTACCATTAAGACTAATTGATTCTTCGATCAAAGCAATTTGTCCTGCTTTGAATGAAATCATTAATAATGAGGAGTATTTGAAAGTATGCTTGAATTTTTTACTAGAGTTTTTGAATTTTACTGGCCAGTTTTTATAGCCAATACTTTGGTTGACATAGAGGTTTAAGTTAACAAATGCTTGTTTTCAAAGAGAAGCTCTAGATGGAATTCTGATTCATAAATTCATAATTGTTCTTCTATTAAGTTTGATTGCTCTGTGAATCTCTGGCACTTACCACAGCCCCTGGTATATATTACAGTCTAATAAATGCTCCTTGTTGTATAATAATAAAAATTTCAATCTTCAACATATTTAATGTATATCATGATTGATACTTGAGATATTCAAAACTAGCCCCTTTGTCAATTTGAATTTTACTTTCTGGAATCAGTGAATTGTTTTTAGATATTTTCTCTTCTGAAGTCATTCGATTTTCAGGGCTCAGTATAAAGCAAATTTCTGATATTTTTATTCTCCTTGAAGACAGGACAAGTTATAATGGCTATGGGGGAAATGAATGCTTTTTTCTTCTTGAGGGAGGTGTATGTTTTATATATCTCTGTAACCAAAGGTTATTGAAATGGAAACAAGCTTAATGAATAAGTAAAACATAATGTAAAATTTAGACCATAGATATCAAAATGAAAGGTAAGTTACAAGCTGCAGAGCTTGCAGTTATTTGGTTGAATTCTGAAATCAAATTATTTATTCAACTAAGACCAAGTCCTGCTACGGGATGTCTAGTCTTAAGCTGCTGACTAGAATCACAATTAGAATAATATTTGCACTCAACAGCATTTAAGAAACCGTTTATTTATTCTCTGTCCTTACTTCTCTCCACTCCCCTCTCCCCTCTTCTGGGCATGCTCTCACCACCATGCTTGAAAGCTTATTTTCTACTGATAATAGATGGGGCATCTCCCCCTGGGAATCTTCCCAGCACTGGAAACTTGACTTAAACCTGAAGCCCACAAATGAGTTTAAAAATGTAAAGGAGGCACAATTCTTTGACTTATTTTGCATGGTAATTTTATTTTTTCTGCTTGGACCAAGGTTCATCTTGCCTCCCGAATCCCCATGTTTGCTCATCAATATATAATCCATAAAACAACGTCTTGGCTTAAATTTAAATTACCCAGCTTGTGTCCTGATCACCTTAGTTTTATGGACTAGCGTTAGGAAGATTGAGATGGTCTGATTCTGACACAATGTGAAAATCTGGACAAGTTGTTTAGTCTCTAAATTACTATTTGTCCCGTTTGTGTTAACTAGACAATTAGGGCATCCTTCATTTGCTTCATAAAGGGGAAATGATGAGTGTTAATAAGATTAAATACTTGGGTACAAGTTAAGGAACTGAGATAAAACTCCAAATCTGAGCATGCCGATACATTCCGAGTCCCTCTCTGGGGCAAGCAGCGCCTCTGCCAATTGTCCAGCTCCTGGGGCCATGCCTAGAAGCACACCCTGAGATGTGTGAAGCTCAGACTCTCTCTTTCTCCTATCAACCCCCATTCCCTCCCCCAACCTTTTTTTTTTTTTAAGACCAGTCTTCTGGACACGGGGATGAGGGTTGGAGGGTGGAGGGGAGTGGGTGGGAAGGAGAGGGTGGGACCAAATGAGAGAGTAGCATTGATTCATACACATGACCATGTGTAGAACAGATAGCTAGTGGAAGCTGCTGTATAGCACAAAGAGCTCAGCTTAGTGCTCTGTGATGACCTAGAGGGTTGGGATGGGAGGTGGGAGGGAGGCTTAAGAGGGAGGGGATAAATGTACACGTGTAGTTGACTCAGGCTGATGTATAGCAGAAACATTAGCAAAGCAATTATACTCCAAAGAGTAAAAATTAGTACTTCTGTGCTATTTACCCTTTGGTCCTTTCCTGTTAAATAAAGACTTAAAAAACAAACAAAATCCAACCCATTGCTGTAAAAGTTGCATTAGTCTCTAGCAAAGATATTCCCATGTATGACCTCCTCTGTAGAACTTGCTTGCTGTCTTCAGGAGACCTTGTTCCTCTCTGTCTTCCATCACTCACAGTTCAGTGTACTTCATCTTAAATATTTCTCATGAAAACTTATGTATGCATTTATCTTTCCACAAATCCTTTTGTTTTCTCCCTTTATTACCTAAGCAAAATCTCCGAGCACTTTTCTATTTCACTTATGAAACAAAGTTCCAGTCTGGACTAAGAAGTACGAGTACAAATAATAATGTCCTTCATTAAGGAAAAGAAAAGCCAGAACTTTTACTGTTAAATTCAGTTTACTAAGAAACGGTGACTTCAGTCTCTAAAGTTCTCTAGACTGTTGATTCTCTTCAGAATTCCTGCAGTTTCATGGTTTTTAGAAATGTAAACTTATTTATCTGTTATCACACAGTTGAAATACACATAGAATGTTATGGTATTTAATTTTCCTGTTTTTTGTTACTAGCATGGCCAACATTGTGTACTAGAAATGCAATATGTGAAGTTCTTACAGGTAAAGAGAGTGAAAGAGAGGGAATAGATGCCTGTGGGGGACTATTTAGGGGTGGGGGTGGAGAGCAGAAAAGCCATTGCAAAGAAAGGGATGTGTGAGCTGGATTTTGTAGGTTTAATGAAAATTTTCAATTGCCTATGTCAAAAAGACATTCCAAGCATAAGGTAAGTCTTAGGGGCAATTTCTGTGGAGGAACAGAGATTATTCTATTTTGTCAAAGTATTTCTAAATTGTCTGAAGATTCTGAGGCTAGGGTCAGATCTGAGAAAGACAGAGAGGGACAGCAAGAGAGCATGAGGTTGGCTTGGTGTTTTTTGAAGAACCTTCTACTTGAACGCCGTACACAACCTGAAGCCAGTTTAAACCAAGTCCTTGTAAAAAGAGAAAGATGCCAGGCTTTTGGAAATAATCTACACATGCTCCTGAGTCCCTCACCACCATGCTGGTAGGGTGAGAATGGTACAGAGCACTTGATGAGAGGAGGAAACACAGCCTCAGAAACAAGATGAGAGAACGACTAAGACAATTTGGAAAGTGAAGCAACTTGCCTTTAAGGCTTCATCATATGGACTCATGCTGCGTATACGGATGAAAAATGGCTTTCTGTCCATGTCAGAAACTGTGAGTCCATCGTCTCCATGAGGCTGGGGAGGCAGGGAAGGAAGAAGAGAAGGCAAACAGGCAGCTTTTGGGGAGGTGCTGAAATATATCTTGCTTCCTGGCAGGCAGGACGAGGGTACCAGCAGAGGAGGGAGCAGCCTCCCTGGGAACCGGCATGGGCACTGATCTATATTGCACTGAGCGAGAGGTTAGGGGCCCGCGGGCACACTGAGACTCATTTAGCTCAACTTCACAACATCCAGAAAAATGTAACTTTAAGTGATAAAACGTTGTAGGGCTTTTGTTTTCTCTCTATAGTATTGCTTTTTCAGGAATTAGATGCCCACTAGCACATAATATAAATAATAATATACACATATCTCTACAGACAAACTAACATCTGTTAGATTAAGTAGTTTACCAAAGTTGTAATTTGAAATATGCATTTTAATCATTCACTAGACTGAAACAAACCAAGAGTGGTTAAAGTTGAAGTGTCATAGTTAAGTTTTCTGCCCAGGTGGGTTTTTCCATTTTTCTTGAATTCACATGAAATATGGGATGGCTTTAGCATTACCTCATTTTTTCTGACCAAGACCCATTTCCTTGGGCATCCATCTCCCAAATGCCACATAAACCTCAGTCTCATGGGTTTCCTTCTCTTTCCTAAGTATTCATTGTTTACTAGAGACCAACACTTTTTGTTTTTAATTCCTTTCAAATCTGTTTTCCTCTTGCCCAGAGCATTATTTTTTAATAGTGTTCTCTTTAGATTATTAGGCAACTTTAAAAAGTTTCTGCATAAGTGATTAAAAACAAAATTAGCTGAGCTTTGATTTTCTAGTCTCTTTCCATGAGAAGAAGAGGTAATTTTTGGTATAGCTTTTCCATCTAGTTCCCCATCTCTCACCACCAATGGCATGTCAGGATTCCACTCATCAGGCTAGCCAAGACTTCAAATGCATAAACACATGCTCATATTCGTTCTTCTAAAGTGAACCACCACTTTCCAAATATCTACCAACATATTCCCTAAGGAAAAGCACACCCGGCATTTTTAGTTGACGGTTTATCAGAGTCCCTTGGGATCCTCCAAAGGGATCCTAGATGTGTTTGTGGTGTGGTCCCCACTGTTAAAAATATAGCAAAGTTCTTCTCAACTGTCCCAAACACAGCACATTCTTATAACGTGACAAAGCTCCTATGAATCATCATTTCCACATTTGTGAGCTGAATTTTCCTAATATCAATGGGGAAATTTGTATTATCGTCATTTGTCAAAAGGGGAAATTGAGGCAAGGCAGTTTATCAAGTTTCTCACGACATAAAAAATTTTCAGCTCAAACTCATTCCTGGAAACATGAATACATGGTTTACAGCATGTAAACCATGAGAAAATGAGAAAATATATTTTACTTTGCATAAAGCATTACAAAAAAGCAACCTAAGAAGAATATTCTCTCAGAGACAACTGGCTTATCAACAAGCAATTGCAGAGACACGATAGACATTAAAAAGTGCCCAATTTCTTCCCTTCCTTATCAGGACTGCAGCTTAGGAAATTTCACTTAAGCCACGGGACAATCAAATGACAGCTTAAGCCCAGATCCCAGATTTCTTGATTTTCCACTATTCGTGCTCCTCCTGCCACATCACTCTTAATTTTAAGATGCATTTCAATAAAAGAACAAACATTCATTAATCACAGCCCTCGGGCCCTACGCTGTACAGTTTGCCTTCCTTCCTTTTCCCATTTTTATATCTTGGGCTCTCCAAGGAAGGACTTGAAAGTCCTCAGACTTGGCCCTGGTACCTCTCACACCTCCCAGTCCATTTACCTGGAATGCTGTGGAGAGCATCTTCATTCTCCAGAATGCCTCTCTGTTTGGTCGCCTGCAGCTCACTTTTGGATTTCCAGACCAGCTTTACCATCCTGATCATCTCTGGCAAGTCCCAGGGCAGCGGCCCCTGCTGGCACCCCGGCCGGCTGCCCAGGGGGGCGGGCAGCTCACCTTCTGGGGCCGTCCACCTTCTGCCCAGCTCTGCCGAGTGGAAATAGCGCTCGAGCACAGGCATTCTGCCCTGGTCCCCAGAAGAGGAGGTCGGGCTGCTGCTGCTGCTGCTGCCGCCGCGGCGGCGGCTGCTGCTACCAGAGGGGAAATTCTTCCCAGGCAGGGGAAGGCGAAGCCCCGGAAAATCCTCTCCAGCTTCGGAAAGGCAAGCCTCCTCCAGCCTGGCACAGCCCCCCTGTCCTTCCAGTCCCTCCACAAACACTGACGACGAGAGCGACTCACTTCCCAAGGTTTCTCACTGGTGAGAATGGTTCCTGTCCTCCTTCCTTAGAGAGAGAAAGCATTTTCCCCTCTTCTCTCTCAGGCACTGACTTCGCAGCACTTAATTAATCCCAGGCTACAGCTGGAACGACAGCAGAGGGGGAAAAAAAAAGCCATTGAGGTTTTAGCCTTTGCTTTTTATCTTCTTCCGATTTATTTGTTCTCAGTTCTCTTTTGGTGCTTGTCAAAGTTTGTCAAGTGGCTTGTTTAGCCCTTAAGGACTTCAGGCCAAGAGGTGGGGGACTCCCCTTTGCCAGCCTCTCAGAGGGGTACTCCAGAGGCCAGTTACCTGAAGGTGTCAGGTAAGGAGTCACCCTCGTGGTGCAGGAAACCTAGAAGTTTCCCCAGCTCCAGCCCTCAAGGAGAAAACAGGGGAGGCTGAGCACTGGCAGGACCGGTTCGCAGCTGCTCCTTTCTGGAAGGTCTGGCCGGGGGCCACCTTGCCGGTCCACCACAGTCTGCACTGAGTTGGGGTTATTCGAAAGGTCTTGGGTTGCTCCCCAGGACCACAGTTCACACACTCCCCTCCCCCATAACTCTCCCTCTCCGCTGTCACTTGGTTCTCAGCAAACTTAACTGAATTTTGGACTATTAGTCCAATCCCTTTGTAACCTCAGCTGCCCTTTGGCTGGAAGGGAAATAACAGTGAATCACATTCCAGAGCTAACTTTGAAAGAAGTGACTTGGGGAAGTATCCAGATCCTCATGCAAACGTGCGGTGAGGTTGCAAAGCCTGGACACATCGCTTGGGATGGAATAATAATTTTAAAGCAGATCCACTGGGGACATACATGACAGCAAAAAGAAGGTGTCGAAGATTCACTTTCCAGAGATAGAACGCTGGGGACATGACATTTGGGCCACAAACGGCACCCCCCACCTGACAGTGGTTGAGTTGAGGACAATCTGGGGCCGCCTGTCTTGGATCCCGAGGTTCAGAGATTGAGGCGTTCAGCCTAGAAGTGAGAACTCGCACAGCAGAGGGGTTGTCCCCTGGAGCTAGTGTGAAAAGCCCTGACACAAATGAAAGTGAGGTGGTATTTTGCCAGCAAATGGGGTTGGTAGGAGCAATTTGAACTTGGACATTCACGTGGCTAACTCCTATTTTCTTGGGGAGGTCATTGTAACAATCCCATCTTTCCTTTTCATGTCTCAGCATTGCAAAGGGCTTTATTTTGCTTGGCACTTTATTTTGTTGATGTACAATCTGTTGCTCCTGTTCTGCTTTCCTTTTGGGGCTGTTTTATCCCACGATCATTTGCTGTTTCTTTAGGGGAGAGGATAAGGATCATTGTAGGGTGTGTATTATTTTCATCTCCCTCACCTCGTGTTTTAAAAGTTGAAACTAGCAAAAGCTACTGTCATGTTGTTATTGTTATAATGATTATTCCTCTAAACCCATGGGTGAGAAGCTTAGTTTTCTACACTGAATTAAGTGGCTTTTCTTTCTTCTGGATGGAAAAGTACGCTGGCAAACCTTTCGTAATGGGTAAAGAAGGGTCAACATCTAAAGAAGAAACAACAATAAAACACATTTAGGACACTGCTGCTTGTGAGTTTCATGATTAAAATATTGATCAAGCAGCTCTTCCTGTTTTAACCAGATATTCATACAACCCAATTAGGAATCAATGACCCACTTATGAGAAAGATGTGCCTTTTTTAACTTCTCTCTTTGTTAAGAGATGAAGGGATTTAAGCCTCAGTTTGACAGTTCTACCATTTTTGACAGCCCTCCCAGTTCTTATCTTACCCTTCCATCAGGTTGGTGGCATTCAAGCTCTCTAGAATTGAGACAATTTTATTTAATAAGCACATGTAGGCTGCTGTCCTCTATTAGCATATTTCCTGAATAGTGTCTTATACTCACTCCTCAGTCACAAACTTCCTTGACATAACAACCGAAGAGTTTCCTAAGTGTTTGACTATTTTTATTTTTGTTCAGTTATTTTGTAATAGTACTTAGCATCAGGATATCCTGACCCTTGGAACAAAGGGGTTAAGAACAAAGAAAACAAATATATGATATAATATGTTACATACACTAATGTATTAAGAATATAACTCTTTATTGCATGTTCCTTTCAGAATGACTTTTTAAAAAAAATCCTAGGATGTAAGTTTCCACTCTATTCTTTATATAATTTTACATATTTCCATGTAAAAATACCTTAGAGAAGTTACAAAATGTTGAATCATTGAACATGAATACTTCATAGTCAAAATAAATTAAGGCCAGGAAAATGTCATCTCAAGTTTTCATTTTCGAAGAGGAATCTTCTTCATTAGAATATTTGGAAATTAAAAATACTGTACTGTAAAAACAAAAATTCTCCCCAATATGGGATTATCTTCATTCCACGGTAGAAGTGCAGAAATACCACAAGGAAGGTCATTCTCATGGTATTTCTGGCTCACATAGAAACAGGAAGTACAGGAAATCTTGCGAGAAAGCTTGGCTCAGGAGAGTTTTGGCTCAACTACAGGTTCAAGAGATTGGGACAAACTGATGAGATGCTAGCACTTGGACTAAAACTACTATCCGTCACAAATCTTCTAAAAGGTGGCTATGTTCCATTTTGTAGGCTAGCATCTCTTTTATCTTTCAGATAGTTACTTTAGAAGAGCATGTCTTTAAACCTATGATTTTCCCCTTACATCATTCACCGATTACTATACCGGGGAAGGGGAGAAGGGGAGGATCTCTGCCCAGAGGACTCATAGAGCGAAGAGGTCTCACCTATGTGACTTGTAAAGATTCTTCTAAGTCTTAATATCAGTACTTAATATGCTACAAACAGGAAATTATAAGATAGACTTACAAAATAAGCTCTTTTTTTTTTTCAAGCGTGTGAGTCAACCTAACTTCCCATGAAGAGGAAAGTAGCACAGTTCTCTTCTTATACAAAAGAAATGTCATGAGAATTAACAAAATCAAAACAGCTTGTTCCAATGGATTCCTAAAATATCAAACTTTGTTGTGTGTTTGCAGCTATAAAGAAAAGAACTGATAACCACAATGCTGAAGTATATGACCAAGAAAAAAGATTTGGAAACATAATGTCTTAGAACCTGGATCATCTTGAAGAATTTCTAGTGTTCTGGGGGCTCTGTAAAAATCTTGTGGATTTATGGCTGTTCTAGTTGATAGGCTTCTAAGCCTTTATTATACATGACTTAAAAAATATTAACAATATTAAATATTTCTAGTCATTCTAGAGAACGTACATTAAAAAATAGAAACAGAAATACACATTCATTTCGATTTTAGATTAGATTCTCATAAAACTTCATTTTAATTAATCAAAGTCTTCTCACTAAGGTATTTTGCAAGTACTTTAAATACTTATTAACTCTGTTTCTATATTTGAAGAAAAATTTGAGACTGTTGAGGGAATTTATTCATTTTGTCCTGGGCTTTTCTCTCCATCAGTTCAAATACGGATATAGGATGTATAAACACACACACACACACACACAACCACCCAGGGTTTCACAAATGCGATTCAAATGCGATTCACAGTGAGCAAAGGAGGCAAAACAGGTCTTTCAACTTTGTTTAAGGTAGTCTAAGTAGAAGAAGCTCTAACAATTTACAGTGTCCTTCAGGAGACATAGAAATGTAATAACTTTGGCCTTAACTAATCTTGAGGAATCATGCCAGCAAGTAGGGAAAAGGACTTGGTCTACAGACCTACCATAGAAGGCAGCACATATTTCCACCATCACGTGGGAAGGGAGGAGAGGGGCGGGGCAAGATGAGGAGAGGCGAGGTGGGGGGAGGTAGAAGGAGGCTGAGCTGACAGATTCATAGTGTGATTTCACAACAGGTTTCTAAACTACAACCAATCATTCCCTTATTCACTCTGCAAATATGTATTAGCAGCCAGAGCAAGAGCAGAGGAGAGAATCTCTTTACCAGCCCCTGGGTCCTTTCTCAGGCACTGGAACCTGTCTGGCCTTCCCCACCTCGTTTCGAGTTTTCACTGTGCATTACAATATCTTCTTTTACTTTTGTTTGGACATTTAAAGAGAGAAACCAGGGTTTTAGCTGGCGTCATCAGACCGCTATCCTGGTTCTCAGATATCTAGCTAATGCTAAGTTTCTTGTCGCTGACAGTTAACCTGCAAAAAAATAAAATGAAATAAAATAAAGAGAGTCCAATAACACAGGAGTTGAGAACAAAATGACTGGAAGATTTGATTTTCTCCATCTGGCTTCCCCTCCCTGCTCTCTCCATGACCTGATGTTTTGCTATGTGACCATGGCATCCTCTGGCTGAAACCTTCTGGGATTTCAGAACTTCCTTCTTTCTTTTTTTTTTTTTGGTCACTCTATGCCACAATGAAGCAGGGCAAAGACTAATAGAGTTTTGCCAAGAAAATGCACTGGTCATAGCAAACACCCTCTTCCAACAACACAAGAGAAGACTCTACACACGGACATCACCAGATGGTCAACACCGAAATCAGATTGATTATATTCTTTGCAGCCAAAGATGGAGAAGCTCTATACAGTCAACAAAAACAAGACCAGGAGCTGACTGTGGCTCAGATAATCAACTCCTTATTGCCAAATTCAGACTGAAATTGAAGAAAGTAGGGAAAACCACTAGACCATTCAGGTATGACCTAAATCAAATCCCTTATGATTATACAGTGGAAATGAGAAATAGATTTAAGGGCCTAGATCTGATAGATAGAGTGCCTGATGAACTATGGAATGAGGTTCGTGGCATTGTACAGGAGACAGGGATCAAGACCATCCCCATGGAAAAGAAATACAAAAAAGCAAAATGGCTGTCAGGGGAGGCCTTACAAATAGCTGTGAAAAGAAGAGAAGCAAAAAGCAAAGGAGAAAAGGAAAGATACAAGCATCTGAATGCAGAGTTCCAAAGACTAGCAAGAAGAGATAAGAAAGCCTTCCTCAGCGATCAATGCAAAGAAATAGAGGAAAACAACAGAATGGGAAAGACTAGCAATCTCTTCAAGAAAATTAGAGATACCAAGGGAACGTTTCATGCAAAGATGGGCTCGATAAAGGACATAAATGGGATGGACCTAACAGAAGCAGAAGATATTAAGAAGAGGTGGCAAGAATACACAGAAGAACTGTACAAAAAAGATCTTCACGACCCAGATAATCACGATGGTGTGATCACTCACCTAGAGCCAGACATCCTGGAATGTGAAGTCAAGTGGGCCTTAGAAAGCATCACTATGAACAAAGCTAGTGGAGGTGATGGAATTCCAGTTGAGCTATTCCAAATCCTGAAAGATGATGCTGTGAAAGTGCTGCACTCAATATGCCAGCAAATTTGGAAAACTCAGCAGTGGCCAAGGACTGGAAAAGGTCAGTTTTAAT
>NW_011494770.1:5056245-5072103 GCF_000754665.1 Bison bison bison
TCATCTCACATGCTAGTAAAGTAATGCTCAAAATTCTCAAAGCCAGGCTTCAGCAATACGTGAACCGTGAACTTCCTGATGTTCAAGCTGGTTTTAGAAAAGGCAGAGGAACCAGAGATCAAACTGCCAATATCCGCTGGATCATGGAAAAAGCAAGAGAGTTCCAGAAAAACATCTATTTGTGCTTTATTGACTATGCCAAAGCCTTTGACTGTGTGGGTCACAATAAACTGTGGAAAATTCTGAAAGAGATGGGAATACCAGACCACTGATCTACCTCTTGACAATCTGTATGCAGGTCAGGAAGCAACAGTTAGAACTGGACATGGAACAACAGACTGGTCCCAAATAGGAAAAGGAATACGTCAAGGTTGTATATTGTCACCCTGCTTATTTAACTTATATGCAGAGTACATCATGAGAAACGCTGGACTGGAAGAAACACAAGCTGGAATCAAGATTGCCGGGAGAAATATCAATAGCCTCAGATATGCAGATGACACCACTCTTATGGCAGAAAGTGAAGAGGAACTAAAAAGCCTCTTGATGAAAGTGAAAGTGGAGAGTGAAAAAGTTGGCTTAAAGCTCAACATTCAGAAAACGAAGATCATGGCACCTGGTCCCATCACTTCATGGCAAATAGATGGGGAGACAGTGGAAACAGAGTCAGACTTTATTTTTTGGGGCTCCAAAATCACTGCAGATGGTGACTGCAGCCAGGAAATTAAAAGACGCTTACTCCTTGGAAGGAAAGTTATGTCCAATCTAGATAGCATATTCAAAAGCAGAGACATTATTTTGCCAACAAAGGTCCGTCTAGTCAAGGCTATGGTTTTTCCTGTGGTCATGTATGGATGTGAGAGTTGGACTGTGAAGAAGGCTGAGTGCCGAAGAATTGATGCTTTTGAACTGTGGTGTTGGAGAAGACTCTTGAGAGTCCCTTGGACTGCAAGGAGATCCAACCAGTCCATTCTGAAGGAGATCAGCCCTGGGATTTCTTTGGACGGAATGATGCTGAAGCTGAAACTCCAGTACTTTGACCACCTCATGCGAAGAGTTGACTCATTGGAAAAGACTCTGATGCTGGGAGGGATTGGGGGCGGGAGGAGAAGGGGAGGAAAGAGGATGAGATGGCTGGATGGCATCACTGACTCTATGGACGTGAGTCTGAGTGAACTCCAGGAGTTGGTGATGGACAGGGAGGCCTGGTGTGCTGCGGTTCATGGGGTCACAAAGAGTCGGACACGACTGAGTGACTGAACTGAACTGAACTGAATGCCACGTGCAGGATCTTAGCTCCCCAACCAGGGCTCAAATCCATGCCTCCTGCATTTGGAGTGCAGAGTCTTAACCACTGGACTACCAGGGACACTCTTTTCTGATTTCAAAGATTATAAGTGGTGGTACACTTTTCATAATTTCATGTTCGCAGGTGTGTTATCTTCTTCAAAAATAACTATAATGATGAAATAATCAAGAAGTTCTTCAAGACTGCTATTAATGCCTTAGGGTTACAAAAACTGTATTTAAGTCTCACTACTGAGCTTTGCCTCAAACTTAGAGATTTATCTACAAATGGTGAGTGCTTAGTCACTCAATCATGTCCAACTCTTTGTGACCCTATGGACTGTAGCTTGCTAGGCTCCTCTGTCCATGTGGATTCTCCAGGCAAGAATACTGGAGTGGGTTGCCATGTCCTCCTCCAGGGGATCTTCCCAACCCAGGAACAGAACCCAGGTCTTCCGCATTGCAGGCATATTCTTTACCATCTGAGCCACCAGGCAAGCCCATTTACAAAAGGGTATGGTACCAATAACAACCTTATCCATCATGCTTTTTATCTTATTTGTAAGGATAAAATAAAGATTAAATAAGCAATAATGTGCTGAAAATTTTTAAATATTTTTAAGCTATAAGAAATCATAATTGATAATTTATCTAAACTGAAATTTTGGTTCTAGTTTCCTGAGATCTATAAGAAAAACTGAAAAGTCAAACTCCCCATCCTTAAATTAGGTCCCACTCTGGAAATTCATGCTTTTTATGAGGATGCAGGAATAGAGGAAGTCAGAGACAGGGTATTGGAGAGAGTATTGGAGACTGGCCCCAGGGGAGAGATCAATTCAGTTCAGTTGCTCAGTCGTGTCCTACTCTTTGCGACCCCATGAATCACAGCACACCAGGCCTCCCTGTCCATCACCAACTCCTGGAGTTCATTCAAACTCATGTTCATTGAGTCGGTGATGCCATCCAGGGATTTAATGATACAAAGGTGGGGAGAGGTGGGAAAAATGATTGATATGTGAAAGAGCATAGATGAATGACAAAATATGTATTAAAAGAAACTCAGTAGGATAAATATTCATTGTAACTGCATTTGAGAGGTGTGATAACAGTTATGAATCATGTCTAGAGTGTAAGCCTGTGCCATCTTTACCAAGGGTTATTTAGTGTTCTGGTTAATACTGTATCCGTTTCTGTGATTAGAATTTCAATTTCCGGCCACAGTGACTAATGGTTGTGTTTGATGTTCATGAGCTGTAAAGCTTTGTGCTGTAGGCTGTGGTGATGAACATGTGTCTCAGGCCTCCCCCTGGCTTTGTTTCTCTAAACAAACCACATGGGCTTCCAATCTTTTTCTTGGGAGTCTATAATCCTCAAATATTTTAATAATTTTGATAGCTCCTAGCTCATCTCCATTGAATTCACAAATGTTTTTCAAGGTAGTATAGTACATAAAACCAAGTAGAAGGTTTCAAAAGTGGTTTAAACAAAGTCTGAAATATGCTTTACTTCTTTTTTGCAAGTGAGATACATGGATTCTGGAAGCTCTCAAGAACGGGGAAGACTAAGAACTAAGAACTCTCAACTAAGACTAAGAACGCTCAAGAACTAAGAAGACCTCAAGAAGGCTGGAGGGGAGATTGTCCAGACATCCTCAAAGACCTGCTGGGAAATGCCTGAGTGAGATTTTTTTCCCTCTTAATATAATCGAAATAAACTAGATCACTAATAAGATATAGAAGTATTATTAGTATAAACAACATAAAAGGAAAGTGAGAAAATGGTAAGGAATAAAACCTTCTAAGAGCATTTATTTTTTTTCCCTTTGGCATTCAGTTATGTTTTTGTTTATGGAGTTCAAAGTCAATTTGGAAGAAGGAAGTTTCGACTATCTGTGTATGAAGTGTAATCCTACTGCCTCCTCAAATTATTATTTATTTTTCCCTCTTTCACATATTACCTCCTGGTGATTATGAATTACATTAAATATCTATGCCAAAAGTTGTCTCTCAGATGCTGTTCTACAGCAATTCTTCTCAGATGTTAGTGTGCACACAGATCACTTGGAGATTCTATTAAAATGAAGATTTGGTTTGGGCAGGTCTGGGCGGGGCCTGAGACCCTGCATTTCTAGGAAGTTCCATGGGAATGACAAGGCTGCTGGTCTGCAGTCCACACTGGGATGCAAGGTGAGAGGCCTACTAAGTGGCAGATATTTTCTGCCTCTTCTATGTTAGTTATGAAAGAAAATGAAGCAAAAGTACCCTTCTTTACAGGAACATGTATTAAGACTTTTGTAAACAATCAGTAGTGGCTCAGGATAACTACTCTCAACTAGAAATAAGCAGCCAGAGCTGCAGTATAAGAGCAAGGGCTATGTCCAGGGGCATTCATGATATTGAATCCCTACTTGGCTTTTAAATTTTGTTTCATTCATTTCTTTTCCCTTATGAATTAACTTTAAAAAATAAGGTTGACTAAACAGTATGGGCCACTGTGAGAAAGAATATATATACAATGGAGTCAACTTCAAAGACAAATCGCTGATTTTGAAATTTCAAGCAAAATTTACTTAAGCCTAATTTTGCCACCCTTCCCGCTTTCCAGCATTTTGTTGTTCTGTGTGTGTGTGCTCGGTCTCAGTTGTATCTGATTCTTTGTGACCCCGTGGACTGTAGACTACCAGCTTCCTCTGGCCATGGAATTTCCCAGGCAAGAATACTGAAATAGGTTGCTGTTTTCTTCTCCTGGGGATCTTCCTGACCCAGGGACTGAACTTGTGTCTCCTGAGTTACCTGCATTGGCAGGCAGATTCTTTACTAAGGACTATTGTTATTTTCAGAACGATTGAAATACAGGCAAGGCTCTGAGTCTTTGATCTCCATCATTATGGATATTCTCACCAAGATGTACTCCTTCATTTGATTTATTAAAGGTCTATGTAAAGCAGACTTCAGATGAAGCCTGGTAATCTTTCTCACTGTAATACTCCGGGCATGAATGAATGGTGACCAGATGACTCCACAAAGCAAAGATGGAAAGAAAGTAAGCATTCATGGAGCTATAACCAGCGAGTAGCCCACGGTGCTGCTGACTCAGAGAAATGTACTACAATGTCACAGTGAAATATAAAACAAAACAAAAAAGATAAGCTCTGCAACAGGCTGTATTCTTTATCAGGTATCACCTGGAGTTCAGGCAGCTCCAGACATAGCATTCATGGGAAAGTGATACCAGAAGCAAGAGGCATGTGAAATCAACTGGAAGACAAGGGTAATCAAGAGCATGAGGTTGGAACACTATCACATTTATATGATTAAGAATTTGTACAGTTAACTGAAAAGGAAATGCTTAGAATAAATGGAAGCATCTGCTGGTAACTGGAAACACAGGTGGTTGTATTTTCTTCCCTTTGTCTTTCCTGATTCTTTCTAATGCTAAGTGCTTTCTACCTTGATGAACGCCTATATTTCCTATCATATACAGAAGTAACTAAGAAACAAGAAAGGGAAAGCTGGCAGATAATGGATTAAAAGTGAATATATATCATGGTCATTTTAAAGGTAATTTTAGAACCTCTTCTCCTATGGAGAATCAAGGGGAAAAAGGAAAGGTGAGGTGCGGCTTCCCTGGAGGCCTGGTGGTGAAGACTCCACACTTCCACTGAATGGGGCAAGGGTTGCCGTGCAGTGCAACCAAAACAAACAAACAAAACCATTTTTTTTAATAAGAAAAAATAAAAAGGAATTAGAAAAGTACTCAGGGAAATGGCTTGACAGGAAGTAGTCATAAAAAAATAAGTAAAGGTGAGACTATTTAATGTATATAAACAATATACAACACACTCTCTGTGTAGTATGGTACGGGAAATCCATCTGAACCCCCCACCCCCTTTTGTGGTATGTAGTGTTGCTAGAAGATAACAGCAGTATCATCAAGGAAAGAAAGCCTAACACAAGTTGGCAACACTGATGCACGTATGGAATCTCTAAAGACTCTCTAAGAGTTTCTTTGTAACCTTCTTATCCATCCCACATTTAAATTCTAACTAAAATTTGCTCTATTTCATAAAGTATCTAAAATGATTGCACATGTCTCTGTCTCTAAGAGGTGGTTACCATGGGTTCTGCTCTATTTTCTTCTCTGGGCCGCTGGGACCTGCTACTTTCTGTCCTCCATGATCTTCTCCCTGAATCCATTCAACAATCTGATCATGAGACTTCTTGCATTCTTTGTCCTCTTACACATTTTTGCTTGGGACATTCATGTTCTGTTGCCTATTTTGAGTGCAAGGCAAAAATACCTACCTTTGACTTGCATGTGTTCACATATCTTGCTGCTCTTGTATTGTGTGTCTGGATTAGAATATAAGGAGTCAACTCCAGAACCATCTGCAACTAGACTTTTAAAAATACTTTTTTATGTTTATTACTTCTTCGCTTTCAAAGTTTGAGGAGTAAATTGACTGAGCTACTTCTAAAATGTATTTTTTAGTTTCTCATTCAGATCAGATCAGATCAGATCAGTCACTCAGTCATGTCCGACTCTTTGCAACCCCATGAATCGCAGCACGCCAGGCCTCCCTGTCCCTCACCAACTCCTGGAGTTCACTCAGACTCATTCAAAAAAATTCAGTGCAGTCTTAATTATCTTTAAAAGTTAGGATATTTCCTAATGTGCATATCATTTTTTAATGTGCAACAAATAATCAGTCTTATGGACTCTGTGGGAGAGGGAAAGGATGGGAAGATTTGGGAGAACGGCATTGAAACATGTATAATATCATGTATGAAACGAGTCGCCAGTCCAGGTTCAATGCACGATACTGGATGCTTGGGGCTGGTGCACTGGGACGACCCAGAGGGATGGTATGGGGAGGGAGGAAGGAGGAGGGTTCAGGATGGGGAACACATGTATACCTGTGGCGGATTCATTTCGATATTTGGCAAAACTAATACAATATTGTAAAGTTTAAAAAGAAAAAAAAAAAAACCCAGCTTGAACATCAAAAAAAAAAAAAAAAAAAGGTGATGGGAGATATTAGTAGTAACACAACACAGAATTATTACCTAAAGAAATAGTCTAAATCCCTTTGTTGGGCATTCAACATTTCAAAACCATGCTGGCACTAACCAAGCCTTGTAAACTCACTCAAGCGTACATTTAGCACTCCAAATTCCTGTGGAATCATATTGTTTCCCATATGTGCTAGATGCACAATGATCTGTGTGGTAGGCAGAATAATGACCTCCCAAAGATGTCTACACCCTAATCCCTAGAACCTGTGAATAAGTTAGTTTACATGGCAAAGAGGAATTACTGTAGCAGAAGGAATTAAAATTGCTAATCATCTGATGTTAAGATAGGGAGACTCTTCCGGATTGTCTACATGGATGCAGTGTAATCACAAGGGGTTCTTATATATGGACAAGGGAGGCAGGAGAGTCAGTGTCAGACTGATAAGATGTGATAAAGATTCAACTAGCCAATGTTAGCTTTGAAGACAGAAAGAACCCTCAAGCCAAAGAATGAGGGCAACCTTTCAAAGAAAAGGGAAAAACTGCATTCTCTTTAGAGCCATCAGAAAAGAATGCAGACACTTTGATTTTGGCCTAATGGGACTCGTTTTAGACTTCTAAACTCCAAAACTGTAAGATAAAACATTTGTGTTTGTTTTAAGCATTAAGTTTGTGGTAATGTGTTACAGCAGCATCAGAAAGCTAATATTTATTGCTCACATTTTTCTTCTCTTTATTGGGAAAGATTTTTCCACTTATCTCATCCAAAAAACTCCCATTTTCTTCATGAAGTCTTTGTGTCCCACTTCAACTGCCTCTTTGATTTAAATAAAGCAGAACTTCTTATCCATTTTATTTGTTTTTAAGATAACTTGTATCACTATTTGCCTTTAATGCTCCAGCTTGTCTTTCAATTTAGAATGCAGGGAGCATTGTTTCATAGTTTGTATAATAACATAAAATCTTGGGATGTACCCTTCCTTCCTTTCTTTCTTCCTTTCTCCCTTCCTTCTGCATTTACTGAGTGGCTAATAATTTATTGAGTGTCTCACGCTAAGTGCTTTATATACAAAACCATAGTCCCTGTCCTTAAAGTTATTTACAAATTTAGTGGAGAAACAGACACATATACAACTAGTCATAAAGCATGATGCATTGTAGGATTAAAATATAACTGTAGACCGAACAGGTCAGTGTCTGTGGTTAATAATGATGAAAACCAACATTTTTTCTTAAATTTTTCTTGTACTTGACAATTTAGACAATGTGTAGAAATCTATTTAAAACAAAAATTTATGAACTATATTAGAGTTTGTATGTTGTCAAAATAATGTGGATGATTAATTGTATTTTGTTGATTATTTTTTATTTGCTGATAGGATTTTTTTTTTAAGTTTAGCTGTAATGATTTTAAAACTTTAAGAATCTTCTCACCACTTTTCTCAGGTGACTTGATATCATGTTGCTAGTGACTTGGCAGCTTAGGAAAAGTTCTTATTCCTAGATAGCCAAGAAAGGCAAATGATGCAATGCCAGAGTTTTAAGGGACTTTAGAGGTAAATTAATCATTTCAATTAGATCCCATCTTAGCTTAAGCTGAAGACAGACTGGATAGCTGAAACAACAGAAATTTATTTCTCACAGTTCTGAAGTGTGGAAGCCTGAAATCACCAGGGTGTCAGCATAGTTAGGGTCAGGTGAGGCTCCTTATCCCAACACTGCCTTCTTACTACTTCTTCAGGTGGTGGAGAGATCATGTCTCTCAAGTCTTTCTTATAATCTCATTTATGAGGACCCCACTCTCGTGACCCAGTTACTCATCACACTGGGATTAGGGTTTCAACATAAGATTTTTGGAAGGACACAAACATTCAATCCACAGCAGGTAATTTTCTAATTATACCGATAATGACAGCATAAGCCCTGGATTCTCACAGACCTGAGCTGAAGCCTGTTCTTTTCACTGCTTATGTACTCAGTACAGCACTACACATTTTATACGAAATGCCTTATATTATCCTTACAAGAACCCAGATAAGGTAGGTACAATCATGATTCCCTATGAAATTAATTTGCCCAAGATTCAGATACTACCAAGCTTTAGAAGAGTGATTTGAACCAAGGCAGGTTGGCTCTAGAGCAGGCTGTCTTAACACTGTGCTACACTTCCTGTGCGGTTGGGTATATTATAAAGCAATAAGAACTTGGTTTGATCAACACATTGCAACCATACATGGCTGTATCCATGGCTGTATCATGAACATTTACGTGAGGCAACTCAGAAGGAAAGAATAATTATGATACTTCCAGCACCTGTTTCTATATTTTTTCTTCATGGTAGGATTATATCCTGTGTCCTTTAAGGCATATTCTATCCCACTGTGGTCATGACTGTAGCCACCAGGTTGGACTTGAGATTTTTGCCACAACCTTCATCCAGAAAGTGCTGAAGGTCTTCCTTTCTCAGTATGATTGCAGAGAAAGAAAATGGCACACATAGACATTTTTTAAAAAAATTAGGTGAACATCTGATCTCCCTTCATTAATGGATGGTTTCCTCAAGCCAGACACTACACTCCAAAAATAACTTCATTCCTTATGAAAACTGGCTTGAGTGACCTGTACGTCTGTGTCACGGTCATTGCCATGCACTGGAACCCTTCAGGGTAGTGATGAAAGATGATCAGAGTAGTTTCTGTGTGATTTAATCATAATTGCAGCAGCAACTCTACTGTCTCTGACCTAAATCTTGGATCTGAAAAACCAGGGAACAATGACGTAGAATTGGTGAGTGGAGATGAGTCGATTTCCCCAAGACATTAGAGGGATATTTTCCTTTTGGAGCCATTTAGCAAGGCTGCTTACAGTATCACAGTGTCAGCTGCATCTGGGTTTTCTAAACAGCTTGGCCAGAAATGGGAAAAAGAGATTCTTAAGTGTTTCCGAGTGTTAAGGAAATGACTTGAGTCAGTTTTTGTATGTACAATACATGTAGGGGAATCCAAATCTGGTCTTCAGCTGATTTCTGACCTGGGGTAATAGATTGGAGATGAAGTTGATGACAGCTACGTTTCCAGTGGGCCAGGCATTTTCTGTTTTCTGCCTCACCTCCTTTTCTTGGCTTTACTTCCACATGGTAAATTTGGTTACCTCGTCATTTATATTCACAGTCCTTCTACTAGGGAAATGTAAACCTATAAATTTCACAACACCTTTATATAACACCTTCTTTATAAGGTGTTACAAAGTGACAGAAGGGCTTGGCTCTTCAGAAATGTCCCTAAGGAGAGAAAAGTTCAAAGCCTGGGGCAAATCATTCTGACTTTCAGATGCTCAACTTCTGTGGATATTCCCCAAGTCCTGTCCCCAGTAATAATTTATTAATAAATTAATTCACTTATTTGAAATAACATTAAATACTCTAAATCTTTACCTGACCAAACCCAATTAATCCCAACCATTCCATTTGTCCCTCTATACATTTGTCCTTACATCAATTATAATTGATGCCTTGTTTTATTTAAAGATTTTCTTTATGTCCATCATGCATGTAAATTCTGTATTTCATTTTTGCAATATTACATTAAGAGTGCAGGTACTCATTTCTTTGATAGCTTCCTTAGAGAACCTCTCAAGTGGTCAAGATCACAATGAATGATGAAATAGCACTATTATTTCTGTGGTAAAAATAAGAAGAAAGTTCGGAGGGGGATAGCCACAGAATTTTGGGAAACCTCAGAAGGGATACTTGGTGTTGCAAAATCCAAGTACTCTTTTTGACCTAAACCATATGCTGGCTTTCTTGAAATTATTGCAGGGTTAGAACTTTCCCCCGCTAACATGCTGGGTAAAGTCACATTTCCCCATAAGAGCACAAATGTGCAAACAAAAGACTGGTTATAGAAATCTACTTGAAATTCCTGAGAGGACCTACACAGTTGTTTCTTAGCTCTAACCTGTGGGTCAAATGTACCTCTGACATCTATTTTCTTCAAGTTGGCATGTCTTGGGAGCTTTTCTTTTAGGATCTTTGGAAAGAGAGTTTTCAGAAACAAAACAAAAACTGAAAGAGCTTTTATCCTCCAGTAGAACCAAAGTGTTGGAAAAATTAGACTGAACTCTTGGGACAACTGAGGATTAAATGAGAGCATTTGTGCAAAGTCTGTAGAACAAGTCCAGGTGCAAAGCAGACATTCAGTAAAAGCCAGTGATGACCATCTTTTCCAAATCACCTGCTCTCTTTTGCATGGAGCTGGCATCAATAGCCCACTTAGCCCTGTGTGCCATCAGTAGAGCCAGAAAGTAATATACAGAAGGTAAAAGATAGGAGA
Organism: Bison bison bison; assembly: GCF_000754665.1. NCBI lineage: Eukaryota > Metazoa > Chordata > Mammalia > Artiodactyla > Bovidae > Bison > Bison bison. The sequence continues at coordinate 5,066,879 of NW_011494770.1, forward strand.
GGTAAAAGTGTAGGGGGGATAAATTAGGAGTTTGGGATTAACAGACACACACTGCTACATGTCAAACAGACGACAGGACCTATTGTATAGCACAGGGTACTATATTCAATATCTTGTAATAACCTATAATGGAAAGGAATTTAAAGAAGAATATATATATATATATATAAAACTGAATAATTTTGCTGCACATCTGAAACTAACACAACATTGTAAATTATATACTTCATAAAAATGTTTTCAAAAAAGAGGTAAAAGTAAGCAAAAACAAAGGGTATGGAGTGGTCAAGGAAGTGGTGGAAAAGAAGACAAAGATAAAAAAGAAACTACAGAGAAAAGAAGAAAAAATATGGCTTTTCACTGTCAATAATCATAAAGGTTACTCCAGGAACCTGGAGAACATCAGTTGCTGGGTCCTTCTGTTCAATACTGGGCTGTTCCCATCTCTTCTTCATGTTCTAACTTCTAACATGAGTTTCAGATGATCTGAAAGATTCTCCAGATCCAGTTGTACAAAACAGAAAATTAAGGTTTTCTAGTGTGTTCTAATGCAGAAGGCAATGGCAACCCATTCCAGTACTCTTGTCTGGAAAATCCCATGGACAGAGGGGCCTGGTGGGCTGCAGTCTATGGGGTCACTAGGAGTCGGACACGACTGAGCAACTTCACTTTATTTTTTCACTTTCATGCATTGGAGAAGGAAGTGGCAACCCACTCCATTGTTCTTGCCTGGAGAATCCCAGTGACAGGGGAGCCTTGTGGGCTGCCGTCAATGGGGTCGCACAGAGTCAGACACGATTGAAGCGACTTAGCAGCAGCAGCAGTGTGTTCTAAATAGATAGCCATTGACACTGAGTACTAGTGTGATCTAAATAAACAGGCATAGACACTGAGTACTGAACTAGTTTCTCTTTAACTCTCTAGAAACCCATTGCAACGTAATTATTCCTAGAGAATAATTGTCTTAAAAGTCTTTATTTCCTCACTTTTCATCAAAGGATATAAGTTGCTGAAGTATCAAATCTTTCTTGGTAAGGCACTGCCATCTACAAATCAGTCCCTCAGGATCTTGCAAGGAGCACATTGATGGTTTAGTCGCTAAGTCGTGTGTGACTCTTATAACCCCATGGACTGTAGCCTCCAGGCTCCTCTGTTCCTGTGATTCTCCAGGCAAGAATACTGGAGTGGGTTGCCATTTCCTTCTCCGGGGGATCATCTGGATTCAGTAATTGAACCCCGGTCTCCTGCAAAAAGACTTGTTTATTTATTTACTTTTGCCATGAGATGGTTCCTATAATTAGAGAAATCAAAGGTTTCTTATGAGAGTGTGAAATGACTTTTGCAGTTCTTGGAGAAGATTGCAGAAATTGACCGTGTCAAAAGAAAGTAAGAGAATGGCTTTCTTCACCATCAGGGGATTAGGATGGTGAAGGAAAGGTGCTCTGTTCAAGGAACTTTGGGGAGCTGTAATTATAGAACCACTCTGAACTGTCCATTCCTCAGCCCCTCCATTGAAGACCGGAGAAGGACTGTTGGCGAGAGTAGTGTGGTCTGGGACCAGGGAACAGAAGATTTGGGCTTCAGTCTTACATCAAAGGTTTAGACAAGTTCTAAGCATCAACCTTTCTTTAGGGTTCTGCTTGCTCAACTCTTGTTGGGGCTTTTAGACCAACTCTGAGTTTGTCAGACCCGGCAACACCCTGCCGTTCTGGGATCTTCTGCACTGAGAGATGAACCTGGACCAAGACTGATGTCACTACCATACCACGGATCCGAGCAGACTGTTCATCGGGTGCAGCAGATATCTGTTCAATGAATGAGTGACCATGCACCCCTGAATGGCCTCATAGGTATTTAAAAGCAGCTCTATAATTTGAGAAAAAAGCTGGAGTGTCATAGTGGCCTCATGGAAACTCAGCCAGTGTAGGACCGTATTAGCGAATAGCCAGTTTCATGGGGCAGTGGGGTAAAATGGGTGAGTGAGCTGATTTTTTTTTTTTTCCCTGAAACCATCCTGTTTCTCTCTGTCCCTTTCTTTCTCTTTTTGATTTCCATTTGTGATCTCTGAGACTTAACAGACATAGTACTTTGCAGTCTCTCCCAACCTCTCTACCAGTGCTCCCTAGTGGGACAAGTAAATCTGATCCCAGGAGCTCAGTCACTACCCATCCAAAGCCCCAGGCCAACGCTGGGGAAGGGTCAGGATGTTGCGTGTGCCACACACACAGGCTTGGCACTCAGCCCCCACCACGCTGCTGGGGCCAGGCAGGGAGGTCACCCCTCTGATACCTGAAGAGTGGTGCCTTCCACCTCCTGCACTGCGGGTATCACTGCACATGGCCAGGGCAATGGGACAAAAGAGATCACTCTGGCTCCTCAGGCGCCAAGATGAGGAAAATCAACATCAGGGCCCAAAGGATGCAACTCCTGGGGACAAAAGTTTTCTACACATTAACAACCAGTCATTACAGAAACATTGAGTAGGCGCTCAAGGATGGAAAAGAGAAGAGATCTCTTGACCCTAGATGACAAATCTTTTTCAGGGAGACTCTGAAGCACAGGACTTTATTCACCTTGTCAATAGCCAAGGCAGGAAGATGAAATGAACAGCACTGAGCAACAAACATTCGTCAAGCACCTTTTACGAGCCAGGCAGGAAGCAAAGCTTCGAACAAGTCAGACTTTACATTCCAGTGAAAGCCAGAAACACACACACAAATACATTACCAAGACAGTCCTCGGTCATTATCAGAGATATTATAAACAAAATTAATTGATTAATAGTGGCTGAAAAGGGATTTTCATTGTATGATTGGGAGAGGCCTCTAATGGCAAGGAAAAGCCTGCCAGTCAAAGATCTAGGGAAGAAGATTTAAGGTAGAGGAACAACTGAGAGAAAAACCCTGAAGCAAGAACTAGCTGGCTGTGTCTGAGAAACGAAGAGCAGATGGCAGGGATTCAGTGAGCGAAGGAGAGGGTTGTGTGTGATGAGATTCTGAGCAGACCATGTTAGGCTGTGTAACTGACTAGAGATGATCTCGGATGTCATTCCAAGTGTGATGATAAACTAGCAGAAGTTTTTCAGAAGAGTGATGTGATCTAATGTAGTTTTAATAAGATCACAGTGGTAGTTCTGCTGAGAAGGGATTTTATAGGAGCAAGAGTAGAAGCAGAAATTAGCAAGCAGGCTAATAAAATTCAAGAAAGAAAGAACAGTGGCTTGACTAGGGTGAGACCAAAGGAAAAATAAACAGTTTTAGGAAAGATTTTGGAAGTACGTCTCTAGAATATACCTCTGGATTGGCATGTGAGGGAAAGAGGGCAGCTGAGTTCTAGTATCCTAGTAAATGGCTGGGATGGGAAGAAACATATTTAGATGTGATGCTGATCAAGCACTTAGTTGGATATTGGGAGTTTGGGATGCCTTTCAGATACCCTAGTAGATGGCAAGTAGATAGTTTGAGTATAGAGTCTAGGGGAAAAAAATCAGTCCTTACATGTTAATTTGGGAAGTATTGGCATATTTGTTTTGTTTTAAAGGAAACAAAACAAAACATTGTGTCCTGTTCAGTCCAACTGCTTCCATCCCAAATCAACATGGAACTAAGTACAGTAAGTGCTGAAGATAAAGAGATCAAAAAGCCTGTAACCCCAGAGGGGGTGGCAGACCAAAGTAGGCATGACTGTTATAATGCAATGGTAAAATGGAGGAAGGTACAGATACAAGGGAAGCTATATTATGGAGCCAATAGTTATTCCTGGAATGGTCATGGACAGTGGAGAGAAGAGGTGATTTGAGGGACAGTCATTTGATAGAAACAATTTTCTTGTGAGTCTCTTCTTTTAAAATAAGAGCTTTTTCAGAGAACATAGAAAGTAGATGGGATTTGTTCCAGAAGTGTTATGGACAAAAGAAAATTCCATTTTTAATGGTTGTTTGATCTTGGAGAAGGCATTAATCACTCTAGGACTTATTTTCCTCTGTAAAAAGAGAAGATTGAGCTCAGTGAAGTTTTATGCCTTGGGGAGATGATAAGATAGGGAATTATGGTCAGCAAGTTATTTTTTGCTATATATTTAAAAGTTATATTATATTACCATACATATTTCAATACAGTAAATGGCTTAATATATATATATATATATACACATAAAAATACTATATGTATGTTTTTAGTAAAAACAAAATATTTAGCTTTGATAAATTGATATATTTATAAGTAAATTGCCTTATGCCAATTGTCAAAAATTTCAAGTTCTTAGTTGACATAAAAATGTTAACAGCTTAATAAGCACAAGGTCTAATTGTTAAAAAAGAGGGAAAAAGAAAAACAAAATAATTATTGCCAAATTAATACAGTTTCATAGACAAAATATTTTAAACCATGAGTACACTGGGGGGACAATGAGAAAAAAGCATATTTGATAGATGTAGTTTTACAATTTGAGAGATTTTCCTTTTCTTCTTCCTTTAAAGCTATACTAGATATTTGACGTCTCTGTCACTTATTTGAGTCTTTGTGAAATTAAAAAAAAATTTGTTTTCTGGGAATTAATTTCTTCATCTTATGAAACAATGCAACTTCTCTCAAGGCACCCTGTAATTTACCAGAATAACTTTGGCTAAGAGTCCTGGAATGTCCTTCATTTTATTCATCTTACAGGATTGAACAATTTATTCCAGTCATTTATTAACCTCAGAAGCAGATCAATTTTAAGAACAATACTTTGCATTTCTGATAGTATTTATTTCCAGGATTGTATTTTCAAAAATCTATTTAGTAGTATGCATACTCATCGAAAAAAGAAAGAGAGTTCCAGAAAAACATCTATTTCTGCTTTATTGACTATGCCAAAGCCTTTGACTATGTGGATCACAATAAAGTGTGGAAAATTCTTCAAGAGATGGGAATACCAGATCACCTGACCTGCCTCTTGAGAAACTTGTATGCAGGTCAGGAAGCAACAGTTAGAACTGGACATGGAACAACAGACTGGTTCCAAATAGGAAAAGGAGTACGTCAAGGCTGTATATTGTCACCCTGTTTATTTAACTTCTATGCAGAGTACATCCTGAGAAACGCTGGGCTGGAAGAAGCACAAGCTGGAATCAAGTTTGCCGGGAGAAATATCAATCACTTCAGATATGCATATGACACCACCCTTATGGCAGAAAGTGAAGAGGAACTCAAAAGCCTCTTGATGAAGGTGAAAGTGGAGAGTGA
>NW_011494770.1:5072255-5110592 GCF_000754665.1 Bison bison bison
TCTCTTGATGAAGGTGAAAGTGGAGAGTGAAAAAGTTTGCTTAAAGCTCAACATTCAGAAAACAAAGATCATGGCATCTGGTCCCATCACTTCATGGGAAATAGATGGGGAAACAGTGAAAACAGTGTCAGACTTTTTTTGGGGGGGCTCCAAAATCACTGCAGATGGTGACTGCAGCCATGAAATTAAAAGACGCTTACTTCTTGGAAGGAAAGTTATGACCAACCTAGGTAGCATATTGAAAAGCAGAGATGTTACTTTGTCAACAAAGGCCCATCTAGTCAAGGCTATGGTTTTTCCAGTGGTCATGTATGGATGTGAGAGCTGGACTGTGAAGAAAGCTGAGAGCCGAATAATTGATACTTTTGAACTGTGGTGTTGGAGAAGACTCTTGAGAGTCCCTTGGACTGCAAGGAGATCCAACCAGGCCATTCTGAAGAAGATCAGCCTTGGGATTTCTTTGGAAGGAATGATGCTAAAGCTGAAACTCCAGTACTTTGGCCACCTCATGCGAAGAGTTGACTCATTGGAAAAGACTCTGATGCTGGGAGGGATTGGGGGCAGGAGGAGAAGGGGACAACATAGGAAGAGATGGCCGGATGGCATCACTGACTCAATGGATGTGAGTCTGAGTGAACTCCGGGAGTTGGTGATGGACAGGGAGGCCTGGCGTGCTGTGATTCATGGGGTCGCAAAGAGTCTGACACGACTGAGCGACTGAACTGATACTGACTCCATCAAGTGGATATAAGCAGAGACTACATTTTTGTAAAAATAGAGATGGGTGACCATGAGACAATTCTGGGCCTTTTGTGGGGAGGGGGAACCCATGCATCTATCACTCAAGGTGAGAGATACTTGGGCACAAAGATAGCTAATGCATAGACTAAGTCCATATTTAGGGGATTAACAAAGCATGGACACCCAAATTTTCTTATAATAGATACTTGGATTTTTTGAGACATACATTTTTAAAGTATGGAAATAAATATCTTAAGAACCATTAGAACTTTGTTAGACTTCTTTAAGTGATGAAGATTCCTTTATTGTTTTGTTTTGAGTTACTTAGATGAGGAAGCACTTAGAGTTGTTACTTAGAGTGTTCAAAGTTTTTCATATGTGTATGCTCAGTCATGTCTGATCCTTTGTGACCCCCTGGACTGTAGCCCACCAGGCTCCTCTGCCTATGGAATTATCCAGGCAAAAATACTGGAGTGGATCTTCCCTACCCATGTATTGAACCCGTCTCCTGCATTGGCAGATGGATTCTTTACCACTGAGCCACCTGGGAAGCCCTCAGAGGTTTTCATTTGACTCTAAATGGCATGATGATCCAGATTACATGCCACGGGTTGGCCTCCTTTTTCTTGACTGGGTTGGGATCAGGGTTGTTCGTAATGCTGAGGAGTTGATCACATTTAGTCAGGTTGGACATAATGCTTAGGTGCTATATCCACTGTATGATTTTTCCATGTCTGTCTGAGGCCATGGAGGACAAAGACCAAAAATCTTCAGGGGAAGAATATAGTCCCAGAGTGATCATCTATTGATCTAATCTGCATGGAGCTACCAGGAAATTGGGATGTATAAGAGGAGTCTGATACTAAATGGGGAATGCATTGGAGTAATGCTCTAAACAAAGAAACGGATGAAAGAAAAATCAGTCCATCTCTTAGGTGAAGTTTTGTCTGGTCCTTATTCATGAGCTTCTCAAGGACTCTGGTTTGCAGGACTTGGGTTGAAGGGACTCTGGTGGAGGTATGTCTTCCTGATTTATTCTGGATTCAGTTATCTGCATTCTGGGGTCCTGTCAATCATAATGAGATTGGGATTCTTCTGGGGATCAAATGATTTGCCCCCAAATTCAAGAAAATCTACAGATAAAAGTCAGAAGACAACGATGCCTTTGAAAATCCTAAGTCACTATTTAATATTTTTGAAAATTTCCCTGGCTATCCCATCCACTGCCGTCATAGTTCCTAACTTCCCAGGGCTGTCAACCAATGTTGTCAATGTATGCTGAAACATAACCTGTTCGGTCAAAAATGCTTAGGGTAGAAATTCTTAAAAGTTTGCATGTTTATAGAAAATGAGTTCATTTTCTTCCTGATCATCCTTTATGTTAAAATATTAGTGGTAACATTAAAAGTTGCCAACTCCTTCTTAAAATAGTGCAAGAAGCCGTTTCCTATTTCAGTGATGTTTGAATACTGCCTGATATAAAATTTGCCTTTGGCACAATTTTGATCACTCAATTCAAAAAATTATGTACAATGGAGTAAAGTCCAGCAAGTAAAAAACTAAAAGTTAATGTGGTTAAATTTTCAGGATTAATAATGAAAAATTAATATTGTCAAAACCCAATAGTTTTGATAATATTGATAGTTAGCTAAAACTGTCAACAGAGGAAATGTATTTAAATGATTGTTTTCCCTGCTGATACTTCCTATTTAAGTCCCTGACCTAAACACAGTAATATTTGGATGAAATTTATTTTTTATATAAAATGTGTAACACATTTCTGATCTAACAATTTAAATGACTTTATTATGACTATCTATTACTTCAAGGACTTGTATGGTAAGGGCTCCAGGCTACTACATTTTAAAAAAGTTTTGGGTCAGCATTTGGCAGGTTTTCAGAATTCATTTTTCTTGTTCTCAAGGCAATTGGCTTTAGAAACTTGTCCCTACCTTCAATTCTATTGCTTCAGATCTTCTAGAGGATGTGAGACCAGATAACAAGGCTGATTAAATATACTTGAATAAGTAGTACTTATGCATTATGCTTGTGTACTTGCATTATGCTTGTGAATAAGTAGGCTTAGAGATTGCTACTAGGAATTCCTCTCACAGGTGAGAAGGCCAGCTACCTTGTTTTTTATTTTATTTTACTTCTGGTTTCCCTGTCCTGTTCCAGATGATGGACTTCGCCCCAGGCCTGCCTGCCCAATACTTCATATACTTCAGTAGGTGTGGCACGTGCAGGGGTGAGGCCAGGAGTTCTGGAGAGGATCTCAGTTGAAATTCTGGCTGTCATAATCCTGCTGTGTGACACTGGGCAAGTTACTTGACCTCCCAAGCCTTAGTTTCATCAACTGGAAAATGAGAATGAAAAGAAACACTCTCCTGAGTTATTGTGAGGATAAAACGAGGTGTGTGGTATGATAATAGCTAATATTTATAGAGCATTTATTATGTGCCAGGTACACAGTTAGCACTCATAAATGGTAGCTCCTCCACACATACCTGGCTTTGTGCCCTTACCAGTTGGACTTTACACAATTAATCCACTGAAATCCTCACACTACTTTTTTCAAATGCCATAGAAAATAACAAGAAGGTAGAAAGGAATGTATCAGAAAGACTCTACTGTGTACAGTCATGGGGTGAGAAATTTTACTTATATTGTATCATCTAATCATCTCAGTAGCCCTTTGAAATAGGACCTATTATATCCATTGTATAGATGAGAAAAATAAAGGTCCAGAGAGGCTGTTTTATACACTTTTTACATGATAACAGAGAAAGCAGCCATATAAGTAGAACAAATATAATACAATTGAGAACTTAATTCTATAAGAGTAAATTACAAATCTGACATTAATAATCTAGTTAATTTCTTCTCATTTATTAGCAAGTCATCAACCAAACTTTCTTTTACAGAGTTAAAATAATAAGAATGTAAAACATTTGTTCACATATCTAAAATAGAGATATCAAATTCATTTTATTTTGCTTAACATAGATGTTCTCATAGGTCCTTGCATGAGTAAAAGGCTAAATTACTTTGTTTCAGTCATAATACATATTGAGGCTTGCTTTTGCTGCCAAAACTGTTCTCTGGTTTAGAAAATTTCCCCTAGGTCATTTAGAAGTATTCCCAGAAAAGATGAAAATGCCAAAAACCTGGTCAAAAAATATTTTTTTCAAGCATTGCACCAAGTATGGAAGGAATCTGGGAACCAAGAGTGTATATTTATCTGGTCACAAGGAGAACAGAGGTTATCTGAATGCCTCCAACTCAGTGTTTGTCACTGTCATAGCTGACAATTTCCCCTTTATTCTCTTGCTAAGTGGTCAATCATCCGCCCTTTCTCTTATTTTCAATTTTATTACTTACAATCAGGACAAAAGGCACTTGAGAAAAATTTCTTTTGGGGGATACACCTTTTCAAAGGAAGATGCAAATTAATGTAGTAAATCTGTAATTCTCTTTCCATCTTTAAAAAGAAATAACATTCAGGCATTGCTCTGCGCTGTCACCTTGAGTCAGAAAATAACTCCATCTGGTTTATTTAGTTTTTGATAGTTCACACTTCAAAGAAAGGCAAGGGTTATATCCGCTGACAATTGTGCAGGCCTGAGCAAGTTAAAAAATAAAGTCTTTCCCGACCCCTGCAGTGATCAGTATGTATATCCTGAAGCACCAGGATCTGATGACGTCTGCTGTGGTCTGCTGGCTCCCAACAGACTTGAGTCCGCAGGCTTGACTCAGGAAAAAGAATCCCACTACCTTCAAGTGAAATTGTGCCCAAGTAAAGATTAATAATAAAAATACCATGGAATTGGGCTCCAGTGTTACTTTTGGTCTTAAAATTCTTGTGTATCTCTGTATGTTTGCTCATGCACACACCTATGGGTATTTTGACTTCATCATCCAAATTCAATGCAATCTTTTAGATTTCCTTGTAGCTTTAACACACCATTTAAACCTTCAGGCAAGAATCTGGCAACAACTTGGCATATGCAACTGGTTTAACTTTCCACTCATACCCATGTGGACTCCCCATGGTCATATTTGGTTCTTAATTCGTGGAGAAGTAAGAGAGGGCTGGTACATTTTATGCATTATCATTTCAAAGAGATGAGGCTTTTGATTAGAAGTATTAAGTGCCAACGTTTAATTTCACCTGTAATTTACATTCCACCTACTTTCAAAATAACCCCAGTATATTTCTAGCTCTGCCTTGGTTATGCAACTGCTGTCTGCTTTGGATGCCCCATCTGCAATACAATGATAATAATACTTGCCACCTACGTCATTTCACAGTGGTGTCTTAAAACTAATGAATAGAGGTCTGCATGAGCCCAAACTCTTTGAAATACAACAGCTTTATAGCTTACAAATTATTTTCAACTAGGCTGAAAGTTACACACTAGATATAGTTCTACAAAAAATTGTAAATTATATAATTGGTTTAAAAATCAATAATATATATCACATGAATACATGTACGCAAAAAGGAATACACCCAAATTGCTAAAAAACTTATAATGATATATTTCTATAGAAAAGCTTAGAAAATAATATAATGAATATTCTATGCAAATTAATATTGACGATGGCTATTAGCATTGTGGTATCGTGGGCAATTTTATTTTCTTCTATATAGGTTTCTTCTATATTCCAAGTTTCCTAAAAATGGAGTGAAAGTGTTAGTTGTGCAGTCATGTCTGACTCTTTGTGACCTATAGGCTCTAGCCTGCCAGGCTCCTCTGTTCATAGAATTCTCCAGGCAAGAAGACTGGAGTGGGTAGCCATTCCCTTCTCCAGAGCATCTTCCTAACCCAGAGATTGAAGCTGGGTCTATTGCATTGCAGGCAGAGTCTTCACCATCTGAGCCACCAGGGAAGCCCTAAAATGAATATATAGTTTGTCCAAAATCAAGAAAATAATCTCAAATATCTTTGTTAAGAATAACTGGACAAGATAGAATGCAAATACCAGAGCTTTTAAGAAAAATATTCCTTTAACTTCTTAAACAGTGAGTTTGGGTTGGACATTAATGACATAAATGCTAGTCCTATAGGATTTGGGTTTTAACCCAGCTTATAATGGGAAGCTCAGAAAAAACCCTATCATTTAAGGAAAATATTCAAAGGCTTTGTTCGTGTGTACATCCAGTTTTTTTTTTTATCCACAAGTTTGTATGGAGTGTCAGCAGTTAAACCTAGTCTTATCTATTTAACTAGCACACTATTGAATGTTCATAAATTTAATATGTTCAAAAAGTGCAAAAGGGCGATTCTGATAGGTAAGTTATCCCTACTCCCCATCACGCCTGTCACACAGGATTTCTTTGGATTCTACTAATATGCTTGTGTATGTTAGTCACTCAGTCATGTCTGACTTTTTGCAACTCCATGGACTGTAGCCCGCCAGGCTCCTCTGTCTATGGAATCCTCCTGGAAAGAATACTGGAGTGGGTAGCCATTCTCTTCTCCAGGGGATCTTCCCAGCCCATGGATCAAACCCAGGTCTCCTGCATTCAAGGCAGACTTTTAACCATGTGAGCCACCAGGGAAGCCCTCACTAATATGCTGCCAGCTCTTTTATCTCCAGGTCTTCTCACATGCTGCCTCACCTTTCTGGAATGTCACTCACACTCTTCCATCAGGCTCATTCCTACAAATATGTTAGGTATTCGTTTGGTTCTCACCTCTTCCACAAATTGTATCCTGATCTTTAGACCAAGTTTGATGGCTTCTCATCTGCTCCCCAACATGGATGGCTCTCCATGTTCACTCCAAAGAGCACTCTTGTCTCACCTATGGTCTCTGGTATGAAAGCCACTTGAAGGCAGGGACCTCTGTACCTGGCTTACACAGTAAGTTCCACAGCTATTCCTGTCTACTGGATTTGGGAAGAGAGAGAAAGACTTCTTTTTTGTCGTTGTCATCATGCCTGTGTTTTTCTCCCATAAAAGAACTGGTAAAGAGGGGTAGAAATTTTAAGCTTTATTATATGGAAATTTTAATTTAACTTGTTGCAATATTTATTTAGTTGGATTTGTTATTCATAAAAAAAATACCCTGGCTTGGTCTTAGAGAAATGACTACATACACAGAGGAATTTTAAAATAAAAAAAAAAAGAAAAGTTTTTTTTCCCCCTCTTGTTATTGTTAAGTCTCAAAAGCAGGCATTTTGTTCGTTCTACACATGTAATATCAAAGATAACATGGTTTGTGTGTCTTCTTTGAAAAATATCCTACATCTGTAAGTCATTAGCTTTTGTCTGGCTCTCTTGTTATATTGGATGAAATCCTTGAATGTGCTGTGTCTCCATTTTTCTAACTGTAGAATGGGCCTAAATTTACTCTCCATAGTGAAGATAATATTAGAAAAAAAATTCATACTGGAATACAGACGTTAGTTGGCTATTAATTAAAATGGAGAAAATTACATTCACATTAGAGTCTTTTGTCAGAGTACTCTTTTTAACAAAGGAATTATAGCCTTCTTTTTCTTATATGTTCAACTAGCTCTTTCTACATATAGACTTTCACACTTTCCTTCTTCTGTTCCTAGCTAAAATGAGAGAACTGCTGAAAAACCATATGATTGAAAGGTGGCTCCTTAACCACCCACAAGAAGAGGAAAAAGACATTAAATACACATTCCTCACTCCCTAACTTTTCCATATCACAACTCTGAAACCACTTGTGAACAGACATATTCATAAAATGAGTACATTAGGACAAAGTAAGCGGTTACTTAAGCCAGTCTGTTTCCATCTCTATCAGTCTGTGTGTCTATCTCTAAAGGAATCTTGATTTTTTCCCATTCTCTGTACATTGCTAATAATGAGTTGGAACTGGGGTGGGGGCCAAAACCAGATCAGAAGATTGAAAAGACAGTTCCAGGAAAAATGACTCCTTTTGCTGACAGTGACTCTTCCTGAGAAAAGAGAAGTTGAGAGGGTGATTCTGAGCAGAGGACTGGAAGTGATGGGCCCCCTGTGGGTGTACCGAGTTGAGGGAGAGGTTGGTAAATCTGGGAATTAAAGGGGTTACTCAAATGCTTTTCTTGGTTAATTTTTCTTTTATTCAATTGTCACAAATATGTTATTGTCTTGGAATTAGGTTTGCCACCCCATGAGAGAGGCACACGCAAAACAAAGACCACAAACTCTTATCTGAGGGATACACATAAACCGTATTCTAAACCATTATCATTTCCTAGAAATTTATTTCTCCAATCGAAAAAAAGCTACACTCTCACACTTCTTCCTCTTCTTCTTCTTCTTTTTAAGACAAGAATCTAACAACAAATGCCTACACAGCCTATGAATCCAAGCCCAGCCACCCTGGATAATGTGAGAGATGAAGACCTAATTGAGGTTGTTTCATCAAGTTACCCACTATCCATACAGCTTGTCCCATGTTAGTTCAGGCACTTAGAAACATACACACACCCTAATGCTTGCCTACTCTGATCCATCCACAGTAAGCCTCTGGTTAGCCAAGATAGACAAGTTTGGGTAAAAAAGGAGAATATTATTCAAAAGGCCAAGATCCACATTTGGACACAGGGATAGTGCAGTCATGTAGAGGAGTGATTCCAAGGTCAGGCAGTGCAGCCACTATTAATAATAAAGGATGTATTATGAAATGATTATTATATTTTCCATGATTTTGGGTATATGATTCAGATCCTGTAATAGTTTAAATAAGTAGTGATAAATGGGCCTTTGGTGACCTAAAGTGAGTCTTACTCTGAGAAGAAAGATGCTCCATATTTAAGATTCACTCAAGAAGGCAGATGACTGAATATTGAGAGCCACTGAGTATAGCCATCCTTGTAACAGAGCAGCCTGGAAATTCAGGACAAATTCTACACATACTTCTGCTGTAAAGAAGAAAAGGGAAAGTAAAAACTTTTTTTTTTTTTTTCTATTAGAAGTGAAAAGTCACTTTTAGGATGTATTTCTCCATCAACCATCTGCAAAAGTATCAAAACAAATCTCAGTTTGCAATTAGTTCTGAGATGTGAGTAAAACATAAATTCAACCAGAAAGTGGTCTGTTTAGCTCATGACATGGACTAGAATTCTGGGTGAATGAAATCTGGACGTGCCATGTGCAAATTCACTTCAGGGACAAGCCTCTCAGACTTGACCTCATTCTAGCCCTAGAACTTGGACTATGAATGGTTTCCCCCTCACCTCTTGACCCTGATCGCCTGTGTTACTATGATCCCAGTTAGGGAATGCACTTCTCATTGCTGTATTTCTGATCTTACTTTCCACTTACACCTTCCTGCTCTACGAACCAGAAGCTGATGTCAAATCTTATTAACTTTGTCAAAGTATTGGCTAAGGCTAAAATTCTTCTAGGTGATTAAAAAAAAAAAATCTAGAATGTGAATTGAAAGAAGGGCAGGGTCTAAGAACAAAATTAGGTCCAATGACTACCCATGCCCCTGTGGGTTAGAAATTCCTAAATCCTGGTATAGACTGTTGAAGTGTTGACCTCAAAAGGCAAACAAAGATTTGTTTATGAACTCTGATTTTTTTTAATGTCACCTAGTGGTTGGTGAAAGTTTCCAGAAATATCTCTCAAGATACATACAATCTACAACCTTCCCAAACTAGACTGAACCCCAGGGATCTTAGTTGCCAAAATCCTTTGATTTTTTTTCTAATCTGTGGGAAAGAAAAGGTGTCTGCTTGTCATTCTGTTTCCTCTTTCTCAACATATAGGAGAATTAAATTTCCCAACCTTCCTTGTAGTAAACTTTGGATCCATATTTCTGAGTTCCTTCTATTTCTTTCTTTCTTTTTTCTCTCTTCCTTCTCTCCTTCTCTCCCTTCCTCTTTTCCTTTCTTCCTTCTTTCCCTTCTTCCTACTTTCTTGCCACTATTTGAATCACTGATAGAAAAGGAATGAGAATTGTAATGTTCTAGTATCACTTTTTGGAGTTTTCAAATTAAGGCTGTCAATTTTAAAGAAAGGTTGAAAATAATGCAAAATGCATATCACATTATATAAAAGAAGGAAACATATAACAAATTTGCATTAGTTTTTTACTTAGTCTACAGGAACCAGGCTTCACCACCGTCTTCTGTTTCCTTCATGGTGGTCAGAATTCCAAGCAGCGGCGAAAAGAATGGTGGTCAAACCATCTTCATTATACAGGGTGACCTGGAAGAACTATGAGAGGCCCACTTTCTCTACCTCCAAGAAATACTGTTATGTAGTCACAACAGTATGTATCATAACAGGGATTTTTCTTATCAAAACATTATTTCAAATACAATATATCAGTTAATTCTAGCATACTCTTAGGAGATAAAATTACCACAGTCTATGAAAGAAGCATTGATTTAGAGATTTTTCCCAACATCATGCAATTTACAATGGTAAGACAGATTGGAAAGTAAGTGTTCTGAGTTCTTTTCCAGTGGTTGGATGCCTGTATATGTGTATTTGTTTGTTTTGTAAAACGTGAGAAATTCTTCTTGTAATAAGTGGGGAATGAAAAGGACAATATAAAGAAGGGAAGTGTTGGGTATGATCCCCCACCCACCAGCTATTGCTAACATTTCCTATTTTCTTTGCAGTCTTATCTAGATACATATATAACACATATTTTATATTATGCATATATAATAGCTGGCACTATGTCACTCATACCATTTTGGGTTCTTTTTCACTTAAAACTATAAGAAAAACAGTTCTCTTTGTCATTAAAACTTTTCACAAATGTAGTGTTTAATGGCTATATAATGTTTCAACATATGCCTTGATGATAATGAAATTCATCTCTTTCCTATTCTTAAACATGTGGACTGTCATTAAATTTTTGGTTCTTATAACACTGCCGAAACATCTCTATATAAAAACCATTTATGTAATTTAGATTTTCTGAGGATAGATTCTTAGTAATGGAATTACAGTAAAAGAAAAAATATGCATGTTATCTTTCCCAAATGAGCTACTTCCTCTGATTCTTGAAATTATCACACAGTCGGTAAACAATAATAACAATAACGCACTAGTTCAGAAATACAGGCACGGGCTTTAAGGGAACAACTGTTTCCAGCTTCCTTCTGAACGGGGCTGTTAAAAGTGCCAGTTCAGGGATGATGGGCCCTGAGTGTTTCTTATCAGCCCTAATATTTGGCCACAGTGCTGTATTTCCACAGAACTGTAATTGGAATTTATTGTGTCTAAGCCTCACAGCACCTCTGTGCTCTAAGTGGGGTTGTTATTTCTCAGGGAGGGAAGAACACCAAACAATATGTCCACTGTACTCTGCCCTGGGCCTTTCAGAGGCACTCACACAAGTGCAGTGCACACTGGAAAGGAATCAGGGTAACTAGCTGCATGTTTCTCTGTCTTGGATCAAAAACAACCAGGCCAAGATAAAAGACCACATTTGGGGTCAAATGGGCGTATTTCTGCTGTTTAACATTCCACAATGGGAGAGAGAATGACTTTAAAAGAGGAGAGGACACTTCTCTTCTCTGCAGCAGAGCTAGATTGTTTAAATGGTTTAAATTGACAGAGAACAAAGTCACAAAACACTCCTTCTTGTCCTACATTGATAAAAATCTGCGCTTTTGTTTCTGTCATTTTCCTGTCCTTTGTAATGGTAGAAAATGAAAATATTACTTTCTGCCTTAGCATTCGGGAGTCTATATAATATATAATTTAAAGGAAATCTAAATATATCAAATAATATAGTTGGTTGCTGGATCACTTGGGAAATCAATGGGTTTCTGAGTGAGGTTAATTCTTTGCTCAAAAATATTTATGACCTAAATAAGAGTGAGCATCACTGCTTGAGTTATTTGAAAAAATAAATAAATCTGGAACTGTAGAAAAAGAAACTTGAAAGACAAGCTTGTTTATAAATGAGCCAATGATAGTGTCAAAATGTAGTTATGATTTTGAAAAATAGAAAATGCTCTGCTATTATTCTCAATGTATTTATTAAGATTTGCATATTTGCCACTAAGGAATCTATGTTTTCTGGGAAAGCTTCCTAAATCTAAATGTGTATCAACGACCCATAAAGACATTTTCCTCAGTTCAGGGTGAACTTTAAAGCAGATTTAATTAAGTTGGAAGAATAATTTTTGAAATCAATCTCTCACTTTCTCTGTGTGAGTATATCTCTTTATTTAAAGAAAGCTAGGAAATTGTGTTAATGGCAACCCACCTCAGTATTCTTGCCTGGAGAATCCCAGGGACAGAGGAGCCTAGTGGGCTGCCGTTTACGGGGTTGCACAGAGTCAGACATGACTGAAGCAACTTAGCAGCAGCAGCAATAAAATTAAAAATAATAACTATATAACAGACTTATGAAGAAAATAAACTTTGAAGTCTATTTTAATTCATTTTCCACTCATTTTTATCTTTATGTAGATCCAATTATTCCCCCAACAAATGTGTTAAATAGAATGTGTCTTTTTAACTCATTAAAATTATGTTATAGCAAGAAGCCTTACATTTATTAGATAATGGCAAAGGCCTTCAATTGGTGTCTCTCAGCCAGAAAGATTGTCTTTCAGGCCAATCAGCCATTCAGTACAGAAGGTAACTTATTCTGGCAAGATTGGCAAAGATTGTTGATATGTTAGCTTTAAGAATTTTATCATGCTATCATTTTCTAACAGCAGGGAATACTTTCCTATTCTCCTCAGAAAAGACCAAATTTCCACTTGTACACATGGCTTTCCTTTCCTCCTGTCACCCCGAACTAGCTCACAACCATGATTCCTACTGGCTACAGTGCCAACAAAAACCAATATTTGCGTCTCTTTCAGAAGCAGACCTTTAACAAAATATCTCTTTTAGAACCTTTAATGTTTTTTTTTTTTTCATGGAAACTGCTTGTAGAGTTGCTTTTATTTTTTAAATATAAATTTATTTATTTTAATTGGAGGCTAATTACTTCACAATATTATATCGGTCTTGCCATACATTGACATGAATCCACCACGGGTGCACACGTGTTCCCCATCCTGCACCCCCCTCCCACCTCCCTCCCTATCCCATCCCTCTGGGTCATCCCAGTGCACCAGCCCTGAGCATCCTGTATCATGCATTGAACCTGGACTGACGATTTGTTTCACATATGATATTATACATGTTTCAGTGCCATTCTCCCAAATCATCCCACCCTCACCCTCTCCCACAGTCCAAAAGACTGTTCTATACCTCTGTGTCTCTTTTGCTGTCTCGCATACAGGGCCATCATTACCATCCTTCTAAATTCCATATATATGTGTTATTATACTGTTTTCAAGATACCGGGATTCAGGCAAATAACTATGGACACAAACTGCCTCCTTAACTTGGACCTGACAGAGCAAGTTTCAGGTCTGGGGTTGGATTTTGATGGACAAGCAGGAACTGAGTAGGTGTAAGTGTGTGGGTGGGGTGGGGGGTCCAGAGGATCTTGGGGCCTGAAGGATCAGCATGGTAAAGGCCAGGGCTGAGGGGGCTGTGAGGGGCTGTAGTCTGATTGACTTCGGACCACAGGGTGGGGGCAAGGGAACACCCGACAACGCACAATGAATGGCTTTAGTTCTGAATGAGCTTTGACTCTGGTCTGAGGGAGCTGGACCTGATTGTCTGTTGTTGGCAGCAGACAGCCAATATTTACTACCAATGAAAGTGCTGTTTTATAAAAGTTTGCTAAAATGAGGAAAGAGTGAAACTGGGCCCTAGGGCTCTTCACCAACTTGTATTATGTCCTTCCGACTGCTGACAGTACTCATGTTTCTAATCCACGCTTCTTTCTCAGTAGTCATGTATATTTAAATGAGAACTTCAATATCTGCTGTCTTAAATTTAATACATCTATGATATTGACTAGCATTCTCTGCTGATTAATACTTGTTTTATAGTTATTCTGAGGAGGTCCCATGTTATTTTTTACTCTCAAAAATGTCAAATCCGTGATTGATCCTCAAGAAGTATTTGTTGAACAAAATTACATACATAAACTTCTTTCCCCTTCTAATGTGATAAAAGCAAATTCTTGACTTTAGAAAGTTTACTCCACAGGGGGTGAGTGGGAGGCAGGCCCCAAAGACAGGATATTATATATATATATATGTATCTATATATATAGTTATGATTCGAGTTGTACAGCAGAAACCAACACAACATTGTAAAACAACTATCCTCCAAGTAAAAAATAAATAAAAATCTACTCCATCTGCCTGCTTTTGGTGTATTGTGGGTTTGTCTTCCATAAATCATGAAGACATTTTAGATGATTTTGAGTGATTCAATGGTTTTCTGATTATGAATCTATTTATTTATAATTGCTTAGCAAACGTTAATTAATAATTAGATATCTCCTTACTCCAGGTAGTGTAGGGTCAAATATACCTTTGGTGAAAGAGAAACTTCAGATGCAATTTGTATATTTAACCTTGTTAAAGAGTACAATATAATATTTTTCCTCTAGTACTGTAACTTCGTATGATACAGTCATTTCCTCATTTTTATATGAAATGAATTATTTCTTACTACTCATCCACTTTAATAAGCTTATTTGTCCTTAGGTGCTTCCTCAATGGGACTCTCTCATACCCATGTACATGTAATCAAGTCCAATATAAGGAGAGCAAACAACTCTTGATGTAATTTCTAGGGGTTTCCTTGTGCAGGAGGGTAGTTTAAGGACAGACCCTTGGTCCCTCTTAGATTTCTAGAAGTTGTTTTTCAGGCTGCTGTTTATTACTTTGCTTACTCAAGTTAATTATAGCTCTCCTCCTATGTCTATCTGGATAGACCCAAGTTTTTATAAGGGCTGGTCCATGCACACTTGACTGGTAAAGGAAAGAAAGCATCCTTTTTATTACCACCAGTGCTTGTCTTGTGAGAGATAGGAAATTCAAAGTTAAACTTGAAATCTGTACCTTCACATTGGTCACTTTGTTAATCTGCCCGAATTTTGAGGTTCCATCTGCCTTAATGCTCACCATTAATTCAGCCCATCAGTTAACCATAAGCCCTTTAATAATAGCCCACAGGAATTCCCTGGTAGACACAACTTTCTGACTTGTTTGGAAATTATACAAGGCCTCCACATAGAAATGGTTGGGACTGTCAACAGACATGCTCTTTTTACCTAGTTTGTGGAGAAAAAAGGCGGCTTCTGTGCCAGTGTATAACAGTCTTTGCTTCCATTTCAGCTGTATCAGTGGATCTCAATCCTGGCTGCACATTTGTCACCTGGGGAGCTTTCAAAAATATCAGTGTTTGCGCCCCATCTTAGATGCACAGGGAGTGAGGCCAGAGCATCTGAATTAAAGAAGAATTTTCTCAGGTCATTCTAAGGGTTGGCCAGGATTGAAAAATCATGGAGTTTAGGACCAAGAAGATACACTTCTCTGAAAGAGGACACAGGTGATACTTTCAGTGTTATTGTGGCGGGCTGAGATGTTGGCGAAGACTAGAATTTCCATGTCTGCTTTTAGATTTAGATACTGGATGGCGTCTATCTCCTTCCAGTCAAAAGTCTACCAATCAAAGAACTCTCTCCTTTCCTTTTGTCACCTATTGAAATGTGACCTGGCCCAGAGTAGTGGAGGTTGACCAGACTCGGGACAGTGGGGCTGGGAGGAGCTCATGGTCACAATTGAAGAGGTAGCTGAACATGAATGACACAAGCATCTGGACAAATAACTGGTTTTAGAACTCATTTTGTGATGTTGGGTAAATCACTAAATCTTCCTAGGCACTTTTTTCCAGCAGAGTAAATAAGAGGTAACAACCCCATGCCTACTTCACAGGTTGTTAGGAGAATCACATGAAATTGTGTTCTTGAAACTATTTTATAAACTCTAAAGTCTCATACTTCATCAAGGTTGTTATTCCCACTTGTGTAAGGGAGTTATTTTGAAGTGTCTTGTGTGTTCTTTCCAAGGACCAAACACTGAAAAATAATATTTTAAGATCTGTAAATGAAACATGAACAGGTATATAGTTCATATGTTGCATCATATTTTCCTTCATTTGTTATCCTTTATCCTGATGTTAAACCATATCCCAAGTCTAGCTACAGGAGACAAGTAAAAAGGAAAGTTTCTCTGTTTATTCTGATATTTCAAAGCAAGAACAGAGAAAACCTAAAATATTATGTTATCACAAATGCTACTGAATATTTACTGCCCATGATTATCTGTTAGGCACTGTACAATGCAGACTTAATTTGAACTTAAAGATATTATGAACTAAAAATAATATGAAGCACAAATAAATAATACATGTTTGAAAACTAAAACAAACTAGTGAAAGTGTTAGTTGCTCAGTTGTGTCCGATTCTTTGTGACCCCATTGAATGTAGCCTGCCAGGCTTCCCTCTCTATGGAATTCTCCAGACAGGAATATTGGAAAGCATTGCCATTTCCTTCTCCAGGGAATTCTTCCCAACCCAGGGATAGAACCTGGGTCTCCCACATTGCAGGCAAGTAAATGAGAGTTGTCACCTAAAACAGACTGCTCATGAAGTGGAATTTTTCAAAGAGATTTCTTTGGTGAAAATGTCCAGACTAACATATGTGGAATGAAATGAAGGGGCAGCCACCTTCAATCTTTGCTTTGATTTATCATCGTAATGATGAAGATGAATAAACTATGGCTTATAAACTATGAATGAACTATGTCACTATGAATTATAATGACAATTTAAATTGACAAATTCTTTAACAAGGAAGTTCTTTTGTGGATTAAACAACAACAACAATAATCAAAACAAAGTCAAAATCCTCAAGAATCACATGAAATGGAACAGTTTGACTTTGTAGCTTTAGGGGGAAAATCTATCTTCATGAAGGTCTTCAACTGAATATGCTTGTTGAAGGTAATTCAAGGAATGGCTGCAAAGTATGGAAAGTTCACAATCTTTTTTTCTTAATAGCTCCCTGTTCATCCCTATTACTGGAACCTCTCTCTTTCTGCCTTTAGCTAATATTCTCTTGTTTGTTATCACACTTAGAAAATGATTTCTTATGCATGACTGAAAAGTGTTCATAGAAAACACTACCTCCACCACGAGTTATTTTAATCTATTATTACAATACATAATATTATTGGGTTTATTGTCATTATGTAAATATGTTCATATATTAATACTAACAGTATTAATCTAATTGTTGATTGGAAGGCCTTTCTCCCTTTAAGGGATTTCAGGTATCAGCAGGCTGGAAGTGAGTAGTCATTTGAGGACAATTTGTTTATATTGGTGGGTGTGAGTTTATGGAGCAGGGGAGTAGAGGAGGGGAGCAGAGAAGAGCAAAAGAATGACCCCTAATTTCTTTCTGTCTGACCTCAATTCCTGGCAGGTTGGATGCTTCCACCCACACTGTAGAGACCTTTTCTCAGAGCTGTAGGAGAACGGAGCCTCTAAAGTCCTCACCATAGGTTTCCAAGAGAATCCAAAATTCATGGTTTTCAAAAGTGGATGTGCTCCAGAGTCACAAGGAGCAAAGCCTAAACAGGTTACTGAGCCCGAATTCCAGAGTTTCTGACTTAATGGAGCCTGTGCTGAGACAGAAAATTTGCATGTCTAGCAAAATCTCAAGTGATGCTTGAATGAAAACACTTTGAGAACCATTGCTTTAGACAGACCTTCTGTGACCAAGCTTTATCTTCTGTTTTATGGATGAGCTGCTTTGAGTCTAGGACACTAAATGATACCCAATACTATGATAAAAATCTAGGCTTCCTATTTACAGGCCAGTGGTCTTTTCTCACTTTTCTCTACCTTCATATAATAAGAATATGTGTTCTATTTTCTTGCCTGAAGGCACTCAAATGCATAAATTTTGGTTTCAACTTTTTTCATATTGCAACCATAGTCTGCAAAAATGTACTCCCTATAAATCTATATTACCTATGCTTTTCCTTTATATAATCTTTGTTTCTGACCCACAAGGGTTTCAGTGAAGGATAACAGAATTTGTTAGTAAATTTTCCTCCAAATCTAAAACCTTACTAAATGTACTTTTTCAAAGAGACATAACCAGTATTCAAATCTAAGTTGAATTTCACATCTTCGTATACATTTGTTGCTCATGCAATAACAATACTGCAACAGGAGAAGGAAAACAGAAAGAAACCAAAGGCCCTGGATGACGCATTTGGTGGGTAGTTCTTGAGAAACCAACATAGACAACAGTAATTGAAGCAACTCTCTAGTGGAATTTGATTGATATGTTTTTGTATATCTCATCAGTTGAATCATTAGCTTTCTGAAAATAATTTTCCATTAACTTGATACATTTTTATTGAGGACCTCCTCCTGGCAGGCACCATGAAAGCCAAGAAGGAATACAGCGATGGACAAAACAGACACTGTCCATCTTCCGATCTCAGATTCTAGAAGGTTTAGTCAGTCATTGGAATTACACACATTTTATCAAGTTCTTCTAGTTGATACTCATTAGGTTGGTTGGATTTCCAGTTAGTTTAATTAAACAGGACTGAATTTTTCAGATGAGGGAGCAAATTAATTTGAAGCATGTATCTTTATTAGAAGAAACTGAATTCTTACACATTTCTGACATAAAAAAAAGAGACAGAGTACTTTATTCTAGAACTTTGATTATTTAAGAGTAGGCAAGATTAGGTAATGGATACATTTCCTTAGTACTGGCAGATAACTGACAAGATCAATCAACCTTAGTTTAGACTGAGAATGATTTTTCTTTTTTTTTTTTTTTTACTGATATCCTGCTGGCTTCCTTCCCAGAAGCCAAGCCCCTTGCTTTGGGCGTCCTCCCTAAAGAAACGCCGAGAATGATTTTTCTTACAACATGTTTAGTACTATTTTTTTAGGTCATGAATATCCATCAGTCTGTCCTTTTCATAGAAAATATACAGTTCACAAAATAAACAAGAATGTATGCCCTTAAAACAAAATAAAACAACAATGAGAAAAAACTCTTATCTCATCATTCGAGATGAGATTTTTCCTAATTATCAACCAATTCTTTATTTTATAATTTTTTTTTGCCCATTTGGTCTGAAATTACATTTTCTTTGAATATCCCTAAAAGAAAGAACACATTTTGGATCCCCCTTCATATAACCCAAAATAATACTGTATATTTGGCCCTTAAATTCTTTCTCCCACTCACATTTGAATCATTTAAAGACTAACTACCATTAGAAGCTGAGCTCTTAAAACATAGCATCTTAGAATCAGAATAGACTATGGAGCGATCCAGTCTCAAATTCTGCCTAACACAAACACTGCTGCTAGAATTTCTCTGGAAGAGGATTGCCAGTCTGAAGGAGTTCCATGCTGAAGACCTTACTATATAATTTAGGGGTTTAATAATAACTTTTATTAGGAGGTTCTGTCTTACACATTTCCAAAGTCTACCTCCTTCTAATTTCCACTTATTCTACTCTGAAACTATAAAGAAGCCAAATCCTTCTTTAATATTCAAGTCTTCAAATATCTTCAAAAAATATTTGTGAGCTGTGTCCTCTCTTAGATTTCTCCATTTTAGCTTCAAAGAGCTGTGGTTCCTTCAACATCAATACTTCTTATGATTTCTATTACTTTGGTTAATTTCTTTTCTCTCGGTACAGTTCTCCTTATCATTAATCCACATGATCCATTGTACTTGGAAGTGTTAGTCGCTCAATAGTGTCTGAGTCTTTGGGATCCAATGGACTGTAGCCCTCCAGGCTCCTCCATCCATAGAATTCTCCAGGCAAGAATACTGGAGTGGGTAGTCATTCCCTTCTCCAAGGGATCTTCCCAACCCAGGGATCCAACCCCGGTCTCCTGCACTGCAGGCAGATTCTTTACCATCTGAGCTACCAGAGAAGCCCAACTACAGTGCTTAGGCCAGGCATAATATTACAGAGAATAGTACCTCTCAAGACTGTGTAATTTGCAAATGTGATACCATATGTTACTGATTGATTCATTTGATGCCCTCCTTTTCCACTGATCTCCAAATTCGTATATTGAAACCCTAACCCCAAGTGTGATGGTCTGTGAAGATAGGGGCTTTGGGAGGTAATTGGATTAGATGAGGTCATGGGGGTGAGACCCTCATAGTATGAAAAGAGCCCACAGAGCTTGCTCTTTCTCCGCTTCTGCCATAGCAAGAGGGGCTCTTCTGCAGACAGACTCTCACCAGGAGCTGACCATGCTGGCACCATGATCTCAGACTTCTAGCCTCCAGAACTGCAGGAAAATAAATTTCTGTGGTTTAAGCTACCCAGTCCATGTTATGGCAGCCCACGCAGACTAAGGCAGTTAAAGAAAAATAATTTTGAATGCTTGGTGAAATTACTATGATTTATTCAACAGATTATTTGAATTTTAAAAATACACAAATACTCTCAAAATCTTGCTTTATGATTTTCACTTTGAAGTTCTAAGACTGTGAAAATAGGCAGTTTTGGTATATAGTGTTTCCTTCCCTTTTATTACTTGTATAATAAATGTGTATTTATACATACATATATGTGCATACACGTCTTTATAGTTCGTTTCTTGCATAACAAATATTCACCTTCTTATGCCAATATTAGCAAATCAAGGCAAAAAGATAAACCAAACTTTGTGGAGAAATGCACCTTGTTAAGATAAAGTGGTCTTATTCTTTCTCCTCTGGAGGAAAGAATTGGGAGTTTTTGCAACCAGATTACTAGTTCTCATCAGTGTGATCACCAACATGCTCTATCTTTGGAGCAGATGTGTATCTCCAGGAACAAGTGGGCTCTGTCATATTCCATTTAATTTAACTACCACTCTATGCGGAGCAACCAAAAAAGAAAGCTCAGGTCTGATAGCCTCTATTCTACACACCACAGTCACAGACACCATGACTGTATATGTAGTATTTGAGTCTAATAGTAACCATACAGAGAATTCCGCAATTATCTAATTCAGGAGCCACACCATTCACCCAACAGGTCTGAGGCCTGGGACTTGTACTCAATACAGACTCTAGAGGGATCATGCCCCAAATTCCTATGAACTGGCATCTCCTATCCTTGCCATCAACCGAGAGGCACTTCCTGCGATTCTGATCAACATTCATCTGAACTGATCCGGAGTCTTTAAAAAAGGGCTAAATTCTATCCATGATTGCCTATTCCTCTAGATGTGTCATCCATTATAGATCCATTACAAGGTTAAGGATCACTTTTGTTATTTGGGGAAAGTTTCAGTTACTTCTAAAGGTAATCTACTCTGTACAAAATATTACTTCAAAGATATGAGGCCTACACACACCCTCCCTTAATAAGGTAGAGTTGCAAGTTTATAGCATTATCATAGCTCCCTTCTAGAAGTTTCTACAGTATTTGGAGGTAAATGTACCCACAACAAACTTACCTCCTCTTCTGGCTCCTTCTTGTCCCTAAGATGAGGCAGATCATAAAATGGGATATTTCCTCCTCCCCTCCCCCAAACAGTGTGACCAACCCCATCAAATTCTTGGTCTGGGGTAGACTGGATTCCTTTGGGAGAGGAAAAAAGGACTATCCTAATGATTAGAAGTTGGATGAATAACATAAAATGTATTTTATTGGAAATATATCAACATTCAGAATTTCTTCCCTAATATCCCTTTCTGAAGAAACAGACATGAATACAGGTTCATCACATAAAGGAGATCAGGGAAAAATAAGCAGGTAAAGAACTGTAACTGTATTGTTCTCTTTTCTCACTTCTGTGTTCTTCAGACCTGACAGATGGAGCTGTCCAGGACATATTTAGCATCAAAATATGAATTAAGTACCTGTGTCATCTTTTTTGGAGTCATCAATGAGAACGTTGACACCAAACCTGTGTGTTTTAACTTCCTAACTATTAGTTTGGTCTTGTTCTATAAGAAAAGCTTAATTAAATTTCTTTAGTATCCAGCTTATAAAATGCTTGCTAAACTATATGGCTTTCACACTTTACTAAATGTTCTCCCTGAAATAAACAATATTAATAAATAGATCTAAAGGCCACCATTTTGCAATATTCAGAAAGAAAATTTTGGTCTGTTTAGACATTTTCACACCATGTACTCAGAGGAGACAGCTAAAAGGAAGATATCACCTTAGTTTCTGAAATTACTCTCATTTTAGAGACACTTTGGTAAACAAGTCGAGGCAGCTCACACCGCCATCAGCCAGACTTCCCCACACCTATTCACAACAGGCTAGGTTTGTGTTCTCTACAGGTTCAGTAAAGTGAATGCAAGGAGCAGACACTGAACAGAACACTGATTCCAAGGTCTCTGGTGAGCAGTATGGGTACCTTCTACAACATGCAAGGCTGAAATCTCTGTTAGAGTAAGTTAACTGCACTGTAATTAGATCCCAGGGGTTTTAGTAGCCATGAGAGGGGAAGGCAGTTGAGAGCATCACCTGGGTGCCTGAGCAACAAGTCTTGCAAACACCGCACTCTACGGGATCTGGAGACAGAAAAGCTGTTCTCCAGGGCGCAGTGGTCCCTGTGCTGCCACCCTGGTCAGGACTATCAGTGCTGGCACTTCTCTAACCTATAAACTTGCCAGTGCTTCAAGGAAGGTTCCTGTTGCTCTGAATTTGAAATGTTTGGAATTAGGCTGGCTTGACTTGAGCTAGCTGAAAGATCACTGGTTCTATTTTCCTACTTTCTAAATCATTCCAGGGGATAGAAATACTTTTGGGTACTCCAAGCTATGTTTATCTGTCTTATCTTTTGTGTGATGCAAGAAATATAGTTAGATGAACTAAAATTGTCCACAGCAAGTTTGGTTTTGATGCAGCATCTTTGCCAAAGTGGAGTCTATGTCCAAAAAAATCATTCCCTTTTGAGATGTGCAAGATAATCTTTACTAATCTTTCTGTTCCTTCCACATCCATCTTCATTTCTCTACCAATCTAGAAAAAAATGGTAGAATACTCTGTATGCCCAGAGTAGTGACATTTCTGGAATAGTCTGAAGACTTCTGTAGTTTTCTCATTTCCAACTGCAGAAAGCTACAGCCTGGGGGCTGTGGGGGCTTCCAATAGTTCGGCTCAGCTCAACCAGGAGGGCAGATGGCACCGCAAGGCAGTTGTGGCTGCATAGGGGAAACCAAACTATTTGGAGGGTTTTGTTAATTTCCCAGTGGGTTTCCCTTTGAATTTGTGACAAATACAGTAACACAACACTCTCTTTCCTTTCAAGAACAGTTGTGGAGAGAGGAATGCAAATAATCCAAAGTAAAATCTGGTGTTTAAACAAGGTGAGCCTGGTAGCAAAAGGGCAGGTGAAAGGGGGTGGTCATGTCCAGTTTGCAAATGGAAGACTTTCATTTCATTCCATGACTTCTAAAGGGATGACAGTGGTTCTAGAAAGTTCTCCAAAGCTCCTCCTATCCTCCCTTCCATGTAACAGAAATCTCTTTTCTTAGGATTAGCATTGGGTGGAGCTGGGCAAGTGGGCTCAGAGCTGTGTAGTACCAGTCTTAGTGCTTTGAGCTCTCCCCACGTGCCCACTCTGTATACATCACCCGTATGATCTCAGCCAATTCTTGCAGCAACTGTTTCCATAATTACAGGTGAAGAAGCCAGCATGTTACAAGCAAGGAACTTTTCTTATCAGAATCCAATTGACTCCAGAGCTCAGGTTTGTAACTATTGCAATAGAAATCTTTGCTCTTTTCATTTTTCTTACATTAAACCCCAGTCTAAATCTTACTTTCTATATGAAAATTCAATATATATATATACTTTGACCCAGAATAACCCTGGATTGGATCTTTCATACAAATGCCACCAAGTGCCATGTGACACACCACTGGTCAGTCATCCAATGGGCCTCTTTAAATGCAAATTAAAATAAGCATTTGTCAACCAATTTCTGTAATTAGGGGAAATTAACTGTTTAAACTGAAAATGTCTACATCTCTCAGATTAGATGAAGATATTTTGAAAGAGAATTGAAACATGGTCTGGGTAGTCCTAAGTTAGCAGTAGGCAGGAGCTGTCATTTCTGAATGTGTGCTAGCATCTCAATGACATTAACCTTTTTTAAAAAAACTGGGAGACTGCAATCTACTTCCAGGTCTCCTGATAAATGACCTTGATGTCTTAGGCAGGGACTCCAATATGCGTCACTCCTTACCTCAAGCTGACTGTTTTATCAACAACACTGGCTGATGAAAAATTTTCCTGCAATTGTTTTATTCTTATTCAAAGCATGCCTCTTTCCCCCATTCCAGCTGGTCTAATAGGTGGATAAAAGAATTGCCAAAAACACACCGCAGAAGCATCTGGTTCTCAAGAAAAACACACCAAGCTTATTTTCCTTGATTCTGTTCCTTCAGAATTTGTACTATATTGAGGAAGTCTGTTTTGCAAGAGGTTACTAACAATGGGAGTAAATGCTCCTGGCTTGGCGTGCAAGCACATACGTATGGGAAATGAAGAAACTCAAGCAAATACTAAGTCTTGCTGGCAGCAACTAATATCTTCCAAGATTTCCAGGTCCCCTGCTGTGCAAGAGGCAACAAACTCCTGGAGCATTTTATAATGGATTTTACAATGAAGATCGATACCTTTTTATCTTTAAGAATCAATGAAATCTTACAGAGTCTGCAGAGGATCTGTTGCTTGGGAAGCCTTAGAGAAATGCCTATAGGATATTTGAAACTATTTTCATTAAAGTGTTCCAATATGAGAGAGCAGTTCTTATTTAGAAAAGTTTAATTTTCATTAAAATGGCCCAATAAGAGACAGGAAAAAGAAAACAGTTCTTATTTAGAAAAGTTTAATGCCATAACCAAAGTACTTAAATTGGCTTACATTTTTTTTTAAGAGGGTTTAACACAAATTCAGTTATTTAGGACATTCCCTAAACCTTTCATTGACTGAGAATTCAGATGTGCAGCCTTGCCCCTTCTTTCTCTTCCACTGGTTGAGTGTTTATATACTGTGTGTTAGTTTTCCTCATGAAAATGCTTAATTGATATTATGCATAACAAAATGTAATTTTGAACACAGGGGACAGATTCTGCACAAATTACCTGGATAATTTTAGCTGGGACATAGCCAACTCTCTTTGAATACCATCCATGGTTCTGAAGCCAGTTCAGAACCGCCTAAGTACTGCTGAGCCAGCCAGAATCCACGGCTTCTCTAGACTCCAGCTGAACTTCTCTAGACTTGTGCACTTCTACCTGGAATATTTTTCTTTTTTTAACTTTACAATATTGTATTGGTTTTGCCATATTTGAGACAATGTGTAGCCTTATGCATATGTTGTCTTCAGATTTTTCTTTATCTACTTGTCACAGTGACTGAAATGGCTCCATTAGACATTCAGTCCTTGGGCATATAGCATATTTTCTCAAAGGAAAAAACAAATATCCAAATATTTCTTACATATTTTGATATAATCAATGCTCACCAATTAGGTTCCCATTAATCATGTAGATTTGCTCTCATTTCTTTTCTCCATGAAAACCAGATGAGAACAAACACTTAAGGATCAGGAGTTTTGATGAGGTTAATTGTTAGAGGATTGTGAGAAAAATATATTTAGAGAACATACGGATTTTCTCAGAGAGGACAAGCACACCTGAATAAACTCCACTCTATGACGAGGGGAGATGAGACCCTAGGGGACAGAAGGCGGCCGTGAAGGAATGTGTTGCACTTTGCGGGGGGGAAAAGATGGAGTCATTGTATTGGGAATAGGTCCAAACTGTCTTCTATACTTGCTATACGTGAATCATAGCAGCAGTATTACCTAGAGGCTTTTTAAAAATGCAGAATCTCCTACCTTATGCAAGACTTAATCAGAATTTACACTTAAACAAGATAACCATATGATTTGTATGCACACTGTAGTTTGAGAAGCACTGGTCTATAAGACTGAATTCCACTGAGTTATGGCGTCATGCACAAACTGCCTCCTAGGGGTTTCTGATTGGACAAGAGGTGTAGGCCGAATCCAAGTTGAGACAATCAGATTCTCACTCTGTATTTATATATTAAGACAAAATAAATTGAGAAACAAGATAAGAGCGAGAAAGAGAGAGGCCTCCCTGTGGACTTCAGAGTCAGAGAAAGCCAGTGCAGAAAGAGAAAAAAAGTGAAAGAGATGTTCAGAGAAGGAGACATAAGTTCTCTAATTTCTACTTCCAGTTCCTTCCCAAGTCTGGCCAAAAGATTTACTAAACCTGAGTTCCACGAAGCCTCCCCTGCCACCACCTTACAATAACCCTTCCTCACTTTATGCTTAAGCTAGCTTGGCATTACATTTGATACTTGGGAACAAGAGTCCTAATCAATAACGCTGGCATGATTTTTTTTTGTTGTTCAGTTGCTCAGTCATGTTGGACTCTGCAACCCCATGGACTGCAGCATACCAGGCTTCCCTTCCTTCACCATCTCTGGTAGCTTGCTCAAACTCATGTCCACTGGGTTGGTGAAGCCATCTGTCACGCGAGTGTATGTTCCTCGGTTCTTTGTCTCATCACAACAAAGATTTGGAGTGACGGACATTAAAGCTCCCTCAGCGTGTCACAGCTCTCAGGTCTTGAATAGACCATGTTTTAGCTCTCAGGTCTCAAATGGACCATGTTATAGCTCTTAGACAAATCAGTGTTACAGCTCTATTTTATTTAGAAGAGAGTAGGAAAATCTATCTTTGAGGCACGAGGGCGCGTCGATCCAAAGACATGAGGAGAAGAGCACCCCAGCGCAGGGGAGAGAGAGAGAGCTAGCTTTGGCTCCTCTTTTTATATGTTTATCTCTCCCTGGGCCTGTCCTATGTAAATTGGGCCAGTTGGGAGTGTTGTTTGTTTTACCTGAGGTCCCCACTCTGGTCCTCGGACCTTCTTTTGTTTTATTTTTGCGGGCTTCTTTGTCTTTTAGCCACCGCCATTTTGGACTCTTTTTCCCTATTCTACCTACCTAACACATCCAACCATCTTGTTCTCTGTCATCCCCTTCTCCTGCCTTCAATCTTTCCCAGCATCAGGGTCTTTTTTAAAGAGGTGGCCAAAGTATTGGAACTCCAGCTTCAGCATTAGTCCTTCCAATGAATATTCAGGATTTATTTCCTTTAGGGTTGACTGGTTTCATCTCCTTGCAGTCCAAGGGCCTCCCAAGAGTCTTCTCCAACACCACAGTTCAAAAGCATCAATCCTTCATCGCTCAGCCTTCTTTATGGTCCAACTCTCACCTTCATACATG
The DNA here is from genome assembly GCF_000754665.1 of Bison bison bison. NCBI lineage: Eukaryota > Metazoa > Chordata > Mammalia > Artiodactyla > Bovidae > Bison > Bison bison. The sequence continues at coordinate 5,099,197 of NW_011494770.1, forward strand.
ACTACTGGAAAAACCATAGCTTTGACTAGATGGACCTTTGTTGGCAGAGTAACATCTCTGCTTTTTAATCGGCTGTCTAGGGCTTCCCTGGTAGCTTGGCTGGTAAAGAATCTGCCTACAGTGTGCCTGGGTTTGATCCCTGGGTTGGGAAGATCCACTGGAGAAGGGAAAGGCTACCCACTCAAGTACTCTGGCCTGGAAAATTCCATAGACTGTATAGTCCATGGGGTCGCAAAGAGTCAGACACGACTGAGTGACTTTCACCTTCGGGTTTGTCATAGCTTTTCTTCCAAGGAGCAAATGTCTTTTAATTTCATGGCTGCAGTCACCATCTGCAGTGATTTTGGAGCCCAAAAAGATAAAGTTTGTCACTGTTTCCATTGTCTCCCCACCTATTTGCCATGAAGTGATGGGACCAGATGCCACGATCTTCGTTTTTTGAATGTTGAGTTTTAAGCCAGCTTTCTCACTCTCCTCTTTCACCTTCATCAAGAGGCTCATTAGTTCCTCTTCACCTTCTGCCATAAGGGTGGTGTCATCTGCATAGCTGAGGTTACTGATATTACTCCCAGCAATCTTGATTCCAGCTTGTGCTTCATCCAGCCTGGCACTTCACATGATACACTCTGAATATAAGTTAAATAAGCAGGGTGACAATATATAGCCTTGATGTACCCCTTCCCCAGTTTTGAACCAGTTGGTTGTTCCATGTCTGGTTCTAACTGTCGCTTCTTGACCTGCATACAGGTTTCTCAGGAGGAAGGTCAGGTGTCTGGTATTCCCATCTCTTTCAGAATTTTCCACAGTTTATTGTGATCCACACAGTCAAAGGCTTTGGCATAGTCAATAAAGCAAAAGTAGATGTTTTTCTGGAATTTTCTTGCTTTTTCAGTGATCCAGCGGATGTTGGCAATTTGATCTCTGGTTCCTCTGCCTTTTCTAAAACCAGCTTGAACATCTGGAATTTCATGGTTCACATACTGTTGAAGCCTAGCTTGTAGAATTCTGAGCATTACTTTGCTAGCATGTGAGATGAGTGCAATCATGGTGTAGTCTGAGCAATCTTTGGCATTGTCTTTCTTTGGGATTGGAATGAAAATTGACTTTTTTCAGTCCTGTGTCCACTGTTGAGTCTTCCAAGTTTGCTAGCATATTGAGTGCAGCATTTTCACAGCATCATCTTTTAAGATTTGAAATAGCTCAGCTGGAAGTCCATCACCTCCACTAGTTTTGTTCATAGCGATGCTTCCTAAGGCCCACTTGACTTCGAACTCCAAGATGTCTGGCCTTAGGTAAGTGATCACACCATTGTGATTATCTGGGTCATTAAGATCTTTTTTTGTATAGGAGTCTAATGCTAGGGGAATCCACCAATGCCCATTATGCAATACTTATATGTAAGGAATTCTAGATAATGAATGGGTAGAAAGTATGTGATTTCAGGACCTAATACAGCCTGGGTTAACCATCAAGAAGCCCAAATCAAGGGGTTATTAATGCTGCTGTCTCCAAAGCTGCTACTGTATTACTTGGATATCATAGACTATTTGAGAATCAGAAGGAATTTGATTGCCAAAGCAAAACCAAACCAAAAGAAATTAGGGGAAAATAGCCCAAGAAACACTCTAGGTGAGGAAATCACACAGGATCTCTGAAACATTTCTTGACATTTGCTGCTGTTTTAAAGAAAAGTGAAGAAACCTTCCCCATTTCACTAATTATGATTCTGGATTTTTTTTTTTTTTCAGTTCCAGAGAAATGTATAACAAATAAATTCCAGATACCTTAGAAAAGAAAAAGAATCCTGCACCTTCCTGGAGCTCCATTGTACCTGCTTTCTCCTTGCCCTGCTAACAGGTGTCTTATCACTGCACAGTCTCCCCTCTAAGTGGGTGCAGAACAGAGCTTCTAGAAGCAGTCATCTGGGAAACAGTGAAATTGGCCCCTAATGACCATTATGAGAGCTAAGAACCCTCAGTGACGACCAGAGGACTCTCAAAGCTCCCTCTGCTCGCTCTTCTCCCCCAAGTGATCTAGGAAAGCAAAAGCTGAACTGTGGAGAACACTAGTTAAGGAATAGAGTCAAAGTTCAGGAATAATTTGTTTTAAGTTTAATCATTCTTGATAAAAATTGTTCTAAGGGATAACATAGTTCCCTGCCTTCTATGACTATGCCAAACTCACTGTAAACTACCGATGGTCCCTGAAAGAGGATGATTTGGCTAGCCATTTTTTTGACTTTTTGATGGTGTAAAAGCATTATGTATTTAGTAGAAGCTGAGAGGGTAACAGGCAGGAAGGCCAGGGGTCTCCAAACAGAGGAAATAGCTTGCAAGTGTCAGACATTTTTACCTCTCTTAAGTGGCAGGGGGAAACAAACTAGCGATATTTTTTTCTTCTCTATACAAATTTAAAAGGAGGTTTCTCTTAAAATACTGTGTGCCATAATGACACCTGGTTTCACCTGAAGTTCAGTTCAGTTCAGTTCAGTTCAGTCACTCAGTCGTGTCTGACTCTTTGCGACCCCGTGAATCACAGCACGCCAGGCCTCCCTGTCCATCACCAACTCCCGGACTTCACTGAGACTCACGTCCATCGAGTCAGTGATGCTATCCAGCCATCTCATCCTCTGTCGTCCCCTTCTCCTCCTGCCCCCAATCCCTCCCAGCATCAGAGTCTTTTCCAATGAGTCAACTCTTCGCATGAGGTGGCCAAAGTACTGGAGTTTCAACTTTAGCATCATTCCTTCCAAAGAAGTAACCTTAGGGAGTATCAAATAGTGAGAAGTCACACAAAGGAAACCACTGGAATATAAGACCTGGCATCACCCAACCACCAGTAGCACCCTGTGCAGGACACCTCATCTAAACAACAAACAAAACAAAAATACAAATCCAATCATCAGCAGACAGGAGTACCACCTCATCAGCCTTGTCCATCAAAGGAAAAAGAAGCAAACAAGCAAATAAAAACTCAGTACAAATCTCATCCTATAGGAAGCTTACACAAACCAATGGACAAATCTTAGGAGGGCAGAGGGCAGCAACCAAAAGGAAGAAAGAATTCAACCTTGAAGTCTGAGAAAAGGAGACCTCAAACACAATACGTTAAACAAAAATAATGAAAAGGCAGAGAAATACTATACAAATGAAGGAACAAACTAGAAACACAGAAGTCCAAATAAATGAAGAGGAAATAGGAAAATTACCCGAAAAGGAATTCAGAATAATGATAGTAAAGATGATCAAAAACCTAGGAATAAACTTACCCAAGGAGATAAAAGAACTGTACACAGAAAATTATAAAACACTAATGAAAGAAATCAAAGATGACATAAACAGATAGAGATATATTCCATGTTCCTGGGTAGGAAGAATCAATATTGTGAAAATGACTATACTACCAAACACAATCTACAGATTCAATACAATCCCTATCAAAATACCAATGGCATTTTTCACAGAACTAGAACAAAAAATTTAACAATTCATATGGAAACACAAAAGATACCAAATAGACAAAGCAGTATTGAGAAAGAAGAATGGAGCTCAAGGAATCAACCTTCCTGACTTCAGATTATACTACAAAGCTACAGTCATCAAGACAGTATGGTACTGGCACAAAAACAGAAATATAGACCAATGGAACAAGATAGAAAGCCCAGAAATAAACCCATGCACCTATGGGCACCTTATTTTTTAAAAAGGAGGCAAGAATATACAATGGGGCAAAGAAGGCTCTTCAAATAAATGGTGCTGGGAAAAGTGGACAACTACATATAAAAGAATGAAATTAGAACACTTCCTAATACCATACACAAAGATAAACTCAAAATTGATTAAAGACCTAAATGTAAGACCAGAAACTATAAAACTCTTAGAGGAAAACATAGGCAGAACACTTGATGACATAAAGCAAGATTCTCTATGACCCACCTCCTAGAGTAATGGAGATAAAAACAAAAGTAAACAAGTGGGACCTGATTAAACTCAAGAGCTTTTGCACAGCAAAGGAAACTATAAGCAACATGAAATGACAACCCTCAGAATGAGAGAAAATAATAGCAAATGAAACAACTGACAAAGGATTCATTTCCAAAATATACAAGCAGTTCACACAACTCAGTGCTAGAAAGGCAAACAATCCAATCAAAAAGTGGGAAAAAGACCTAAACAGACATTTATCCAAAGAAGACATACAAATGGTTAACAAACACATGAAAAGATGCTCAACATTGCTTATTATTAGAGAAATACAAATCAAAGCCACAATGAGATATCACTGGTCAAAATGAGCATCATCAAAAAGTCTACAAACAATAAATGCTGCAGAGGGTGTGGAGAAAAGGGAATGTTCTTTCATTGTTGGTGGGAATGTAAATTGATACAGCCACTATGGAAGGTGGTATGGAGATTCCTTTAAAAACTAGGAATAAAACCACCATATGATCCAGCAATCCCACTCCTAGGCATATACCCTGAGGAAACCAAAATTGAAACAGACACATGTATCCTGTTGTTCATTGCAGCACTACTTACAATAGCTAGAACATGGAAGCAACCTAGATGTCTGTCAACAGATGAATGGACAAAGAAGTTGTGGTACATATACACAATGGAATATTACTCAGCCATAAAAAGCAACACATCTGAGTCAGTTCTGATGAGGTGGATGAACCTAGAACCTATTATACAGAGTGAAGTGAGTCAGAAAGAAAGATAAATATCATATTCTAATGCACATATACGGAATCTAGAAAAATGGTACTGAAGAATTTATTTACAGGGCAGCAATGGAGAAAAGGACATAGAGAATAGACTTACAGACATGGGGAGAGGGGAAAGAGGGTGAGATGTATGGAAAGAGTAACATGGAAACTTACACTACCATATGTAAAATAGATAGCCAACAGGAATCTGCTGTATGGCTCAGGAAACTCAAACAGGGGCTCTGTATCAACCTAGAGGGGTGGGATGAGGAGGGAAATGGGAGAGAGTTTCAAAAGGGAAGGGATATATATATATATATGTCTATGTCTGATACATGTTGAAGTTTGACAGAAAACAACAAAATTCTGTAAAGCAATTATCCTTCAATAAAATAAAAGTAAAATGCACCTGATTTAGAACATTTCCAACTTAGGGTACATTTACTGGGACATAACTCCATTGAAAGTTGAAGAAAATCTGTGATTTGATTATCTGTGATTTAATAAATGGACTGTTTTCAGAGCTCCCTATAAATAGATTCCTCTGATGCCTACTGCGGTCAGGATGTTAGAACCCGATAATTTCTGACTTCCCTCAGCCTTGCTTTTGAATACAAATCTTCATATTGAAATTCCCAACATTACCAACAGGAGACAGGGATCAAGACCATCTGCAAGAAAAAGAAATGCAAAAAAGCAAAATGGCTGTCTAAGGAGGCCTTACAAATAGCTGTGAAAAGAAGAGAAGTGAAAAGCAAAGGAGAAAAGGAAAGATATAAGTATCTGAATGCAGAGTTCCAAAGAATAGCAAGGAGAGATAAGAAAGCCTTCCTCAGGGATCAATGCAAAGAAATAGAGGAAAACAACAGAATGGGAAAGACTAGAGATCTCTTCAAGAAAATTAGAGATACCAAGGGAACATTTCATGCAAAGACGGGCTTGATAAAGGACAGAAATGGTATGGACCTAACAGAAGCGGAAGATATTAAGAAGAAGTGGCAAGAATACACAGAAGAACTGTACAAAAAAGAGCTTCATGACCCAGTTGATCACAATGGTGTGATCACTCATCTAAACCCAGACATCCTGGAATGTGAAATCAAGTGGGCCTTAGAAACCATCACTATGAACAAAGCTAGTGGAGGTGATGGAATTCCAGTTGAGCTCTTTCAAATCCTGAAAGATGATGCTGTGAAAGTGCTGCACTCAATATGCCAGCAAATTTGGAAAACTCAGCAGTGGCCATAGGACTGGAAAAGGTCAGTTTTCATTCCAATCCCAAAGAAAGGCAACGCCAAAGAATGCTCAAACTACCACACAATTGCACTCATTTCACATGCTAGTAAAGTAATGCTCAAAATTCTCCAAGCTAGGCTTCAGCAGTATGTGAATCGTGAACTTCCAGATGTTCAAGCTGGTTTTAGGAAATGCAGAGGAACCAGAGATCAAATTGCCAACATCCACTGGATCACTGGAAAAGCAAGAGAGTTCCAGAAAAACATCTATTTCTGCTTTATTGACTATGCCAAAGCCTTTGACTGTGTGGATCACAATAAACTGTGGAAAATTCTGAAAGAGATGGGAATACCAGACCACCTGACCTGCCTCTTGACAATCTGTATGCAGGTCAGGAAGCAACAGTTAGAACTGGACATGGAACAACAGACTGGTTCCAAAAATAGGAAAAGGAGTACGTCAAGGCTATATATTGTCACCCTGCTTATTTAACTTCTATGCAGAGTACATCATGAGAAATGCTGGGCTGGAAGAAGCACAAGCCGGAATCAAGATTGCCGGTAGAAATACCAATAACCTCAGCTATGCAGATGACATCACCCTTATGGCAGAAAATGAAGAGGAACTAAAGACCCTCTTGATGAAAGTGAAAGTGGAGAGTGAAAAAGTTGGCTTAAAGCTCAACATTCAAAAAACTAGGATCATGGCATCTGGTCCCATCACTTCACGGGAAATAGATAGGGGAAACAGTGGAAACAGTGTCAGACTTTATTTTGGGGGGCTCCAAAATCACTGCAGATGGTGGTTACAGCCATGAAATTAAAAGATGCTTACTCCTTGGAAGAAACGTTATGACCAACCTAGATAGCATATTCAAAAGCAGAGATGTTACTTTGCCAACAAAAGTCCATCTAGTCAAGGCTATGGTTTTTCCAGTGGTCATGTATGGATGTTGGACTGTCCAACTTCACAGAGTTGGACTGTGAAGAAAGCCGAGCACTGAATAATTGATGCTTTTTAACTGTGGTGTTGGGGAAGACTCTTGAGAGTCCCTTGGACTGCAAGGAGATCCAACCAGTCCATTCTGAAGGAGATCAGTCCTGGGTGTTCATTGGAAAGACTGATGCTAAAGCTGAAACTCCAGTACCTTGGGCACCTCATGTGAAGAGTTGACTCATTGGAAACCCTGATGCTGGGAGGGATTGGGGGCAGGAGGAGAAGGGGACTACAGAGGATGAGATGGCTGGATGGCACCACAGACTTGATGGACGTGAGTTTGAGTAAACTCCAGGAGTTAGTGACGGACAGGGCGGCCTGGCGTGCTGCGATTCATGGGGTTGCAAAGAGTTGGACACAACTGAGCGACTGAACTGGAACTGGAATATTACCAAATTCTGCCTTCTGTTGCCATTCACTCCTTTGCTTGGTTGAAGACATCCTTTGTAGGTTACTGTAATATCTCACCATTGTAGGTGAGTCTAGTTCAAGTCCATTTCTTTACCCTCCTAGTCCTGGCCATGATGCCATATTTTTATGGGAATTATATCAGTTCTCTTGATTTAATTATTTTCTGTATTTTCCTAGCCCCTAAATCTAAAATTTTTAGACTTGTGTTTCATTTAAAATGTACCCTAAAATTCTCAAACTTAATTTGGAAGGTTTACTTTTCCCTTGAGCCCAATGCATTGAAAATAGAGATCTTGTCTCAATTCTCCCAACTTTCTTGAATCTGTCAAAAGCCCTACAGTGATCTGTAAGGGCATGTGAATACTGCAAGTCTCTCCTTCCTTGGATAAATCCAAACCTGCACTCATTCTTGTCTGTGATGGTGTTACATTATTTATGGCTCTGTCCAAAGGCACGAGGGAGAGGGCTGGATCTGGGTCTTTAAAGGACCTGCTTTTCACTTTCCCCAAACTCATGCCCTTCCCAGTGGAAGGGTGGTGTTTCTTGAGACAACCCCCTGAGTGTGAGAGAGCAGAGAGGTGACGTTCCTGAGGGGAGAGGGGTAGAAACATATGGTGGCACATCTCACTTCCTCCCTGAGAATCCCTGAAGTGGACATTACAAAATGGTGGCCTAGTGAACTTGGCTGCATTGTATTTAAAAGAAAGGAAAATGACATAAGCTGCCAACATTTTCAAAACAGGATATTTGCACAGATATCTGAATTTCCAGACTGTCTTGGAAAAATCGTGAACTTGGCCATGTGAAGCTGGCATTCCCTCAAGACGTCATGTGTCAGGAGCTGGGCAGCAGTTGTAGGTGGCCTCAGTGCCACCACTGTGTCTTGTGTTGAACTCAGTCAGTTTCACTCTTATACATCACCTCCCTGGCTCCCAGAGGCATGTAAGTATATGATCTCTGGGAGAAACCCCGGAGAGGGACATTTGGAGGTTTGCAGATCCATTCACAGAATCAGCGGCACCATATTTTAGAAACAAAAAGAACTTGACACATGCTTATTGAATTGATGGGATTTTGAATCTTTGGGCCAGAAAAGGTGACATTTAGGAGGACTCTAAACTTGAATGATAACAATGATTGTATAGCTGTAGTTAAAGAACTGTAGACCTTGATTTTGTTCAAGTACAAGAAATGCCTGTCACATACTCCTGACATATTGAGAATACACTTTCTGGCATTTAAGTGCCTGGTTATTTTATCAGGCATCTTGTTAAGAAATGATACACATTTCACAATTACCCAGCCTATAAAAGAGAGCCAGACCACTGTATATACAATGCTGACTATTTCCTGGTTTGTTCCGTCTAAGTCACTGGGGAGAAATAGTCTACTTTCACTTCTTGCACCTTAACCTGCTACATCTTTGAATATAAATCACTAAAAATCTTCAGCTATAATTGTCTGATACTCAGGGTTAGTGTCTTAGGAGACAAAGTGAACATCCGTAGAATGAAAATAAGAAAATCTAGTATTTGGAAGATAAAGAGGATGAGATAAAATACATATCCATTTGGTTCAATTTGAATGAGAAGAAATGGGTAGCATTTAAAATGTTGCAGGTTTATTTTGAGGATTGATGAAATAATGCATGGAAAGCACATCGCACAGTCTGGCAACTAAAAGTATCCAGAATTGTTAGCTATTATTAGTTTATAGCAAGTAATTAGCCTGGCTCTGAGTATCTGAAAAGAACCTATTTTGAGCACCATATTGTTAAGATGGTGGGGGTGATTTAGTCATGGTCATTGATTAGTGTCACCCTTCAGTTTGTGATGTCAAAGTCTCAGCACAGGGGCTGAGGACCCCTTGGACATGGAGACTGAATTGTCTTCCTTGTCCTATGAGTGGGGCTCAAAGAGCCCGGCAGCTGAAGTAGCTGTGGTGCCTTGGTTTGGTCATTGTTCTCCACGAGGCGGCTAAACTGTCACAGTTCTAATGGGCATTTCCAACAAAACATGATTTATTACAGAAAATGAAAAACAATATTAAAGGGATATAAATAAGCCCCAAGTCCTGGGGCCAGGGAGAGGATACTTGTTTTAATGACAGTTTCTGTGCCTTCCTCTCCCCATACCCTCCCCCACTCCACCTTAACTGCGCCAAAAACACCACAGCTGTCATCTAGTCAGTCCATCACCTAAGTTCAGGAAAACCTCATGGTTTGTTTCAATGAGCTGCATAATTTAATGCAACAGTGGTAGCTAAAATGGTTCCCTTTCAACCAACAGAGTGCTGATTTGCAGCATAGACACCAAACTTATTTTTTAAATAAAAGTTCCTGCAAAAAATAATACTTCCTGTCCACATAGTTCTGAGAAACATAATGTGATTTTTTTGTCTTTTTTTTTGATGGGAGTGATTTAGCAAATAAACACACTAACTTCAAAGATTTCCATCTTGTTTTCATATAACCTAAATGAGATTAGATGACTAGTGATTTATGCTACCACAATCTTCCGTTGCTCCCCACTTTAAATAAAAATATGGTTATAATTAAAATCACATGAACATGAAATTTTTAGCTTCTAAAAAATAAGATGGATGACTTGATGATTGCCAAGAGAGACTCTGGAGTATCCTCGTAACATCAAGGCACATGGCCCTTGAATTGCACGCCTGGTGTGTGCGTATTGTCCATTTACTACGGCACTAGAGCACAGACTCTATTAGGGTGGAAACCATAACCACAGCAGCAGTAACAACCAATCAGCACAACTCATATAAGTTTTTGTACTTTGAGAACTACTTTCACTTGTATTTTTATTTTATTTGGACCTCTAAGCAGTCTGATGGGGTAGGTGCCATGGGTACTGTTATCTGCATTTCTGATGAGAAAACTAAAGCTCAGAAAGCTGAAGGGATTTGCTCAACTCAAGGGACTTGTGCAAAAAATAAGTGGCACAGTTAGAGCTTACCATATCCTTTGAATTCTGATCCAAGGATCTTTTTACTCCAACAATCCAACTTAGCCATATCACTACTTTTGTGGGGTTTAAAATAAAATTTCCTTTCAACACCACCCATTCCCATATCAGGGCTTTCACACATGCTCAAACGTGTGTCTCCTTCCCTAATCAACTCCTCCTGAGAAATGGTCGACCTCAAACAGCCCCTCCTCTACTGTTTTAGTTTGCTGCTATGACAACTGTGGTGTTGAAGAAGACTCTTGAGAGTCCCTTGGACTGCAAGGAGATCCAACCAGTCCATTCTAAAGATCAGTCCTGGATGTTCATTGGAAGGACTGGTGTTGAAGCTGAAACTCCAATACTTTGGCCACCTCATGCAAAGAGCTGACTCATTTGAAAAGACCCTGATGCTGGGAAAGACTGAGGGCAGGAGGAGAAGGGGACGACAGAGTATGAGATGGTTGGATAGCATCATCGACTCAATGGACATGGATTTGGGTGGACTCTGGGAGCTGGTGATGGACAGGGAGGCCTGGCATGTTGTGGTTCATGGGGTTGCAAAGAGTCAGACATGACTGAGCGACTGAACTGAACTGATGACAACATGCCACTAACTAGGTGACTTAAACAGAGATTTGTTGTCTCACAGTTCTGGAGGCTGAAAATCCAAAGTCAAAGCGTTGGTATGGTTGATTCCCTTGCAGGCTATAGGGAAGGACCTGTTTTAGGCCTCTCTCTTTGATTTGTAGATGGCCATCTTCATGACGTTCTCATGACATTCTCCCTGTAGACACATATCTCTGTGTCCAAATTTCTTTTTTGTATAAAGACACCAGTGATATTGGATTCGGGTCCACCCTAATAATTTCATTTTACCTTAATTATCCCTTTAAAAAATGTTATACAGAGTGAAGTAAGTCAGCCCGAGAAAAACAAATATCATGTATTAATGCATATAAGGGGAATGTAGAAAAGTGGTACAGTTCAGTTCAGTCACTCAGTCGTGTCCAACTCTTCGCGACCCCATGAATTGCAGCACACCAGGCCTCCCTGTCCATCACCAACTCCTGGAGTTCACT